>NW_027361792.1:3700000-4292500 GCF_039654945.1 Dendrobates tinctorius
CAGGGAAGGCACAGGCGCGGGGGACGCACAGGGAAGGCACAGGCGCGGGGGACGCACAGGGAAGGCACAGGCGCGGGGGACGCACAGGGAAGGCACAGGCGCGGGGGACGCACAGGGAAGGCACAGGCGCGGGGGACGCACAGGGAAGGCACAGGCGCGGGGGACGCACAGGGAAGGCACAGGCGCGGGGGACGCACAGGGAAGGCACAGGCGCGGGGGACGCACAGGGAAGGCACAGGCGCGGGGGACGCACAGGGAAGGCACAGGCGCGGGGGACGCACAGGGAAGGCACAGGCGCGGGGGACGCACAGGGAAGGCACAGGCGCGGGGGACGCACAGGGAAGGCACAGGCGCGGGGGACGCACAGGGAAGGCACAGGCGCGGGGGACGCACAGGGAAGGCACAGGCGCGGGGGACGCACAGGGAAGGCACAGGCGCGGGGGACGCACAGGGAAGGCACAGGCGCGGGGGACGCACAGGGAAGGCACAGGCGCGGGGGACGCACAGGGAAGGCACAGGCGCGGGGGACGCACAGGGAAGGCACAGGCGCGGGGGACGCACAGTGAAGGCACAGGCGCGGGGGACGCACAGGGAAGGCACAGGCGCGGGGGACGCACAGGGAAGGCACAGGCGCGGGGGACGCACAGGGAAGGCACAGGCGCGGGGGACGCACAGGGAAGGCACAGGAGCGGGGGACGCACAGGGAAGGCACAGGCGCGGGGGACGCACAGGGAAGGCACAGGCGCGGGGGACGCACAGGGAAGGCACAGGCGCGGGGGACGCACAGGGAAGGCACAGGCGCGGGGGATGCACAGGCGCGGGGGACGCACAGTGAAGGCACAGGCGCGGGGGACGCACAGTGAAGGCACAGGCGCGGGGGACGCACAGTGAAGGCACAGGCGCGGGGGACGCACAGTGAAGGCACAGGCGCGGGGGACGCACAGTGAAGGCACAGGCGCGGGGGACGCACAGTGAAGGCACAGGCGCGGGGGACGCACAGACCAGTATCTATACTGTGGATGCAGTGAGGCAATGATGTAGTAATAGATAACGCTGCGCTCCAGGAGGCACCGATGTCTCGGGGAGGCTGTAATGAGCCGCAGGGAACGATCTGTCCTGGTGACGCGTCCAGACCTGGTGTCAGAGCACTAAACCTGAAGTCATAAGGCCAAAGGCGACAGAGGAAATGACTGGAGAGCAATCACTGCACCGGGAGCTAAATATGTCACTGGAGGTGTGACCACAGATAATGGGAGTAGTAGTGCTGGATGACAACACGGACTTCGTTGCACCCAGTGACATGGAAATGATGTGACAGGAATAGATCCCCGAGAGCCGCACACCTTTACCTCAGATCCAGCTCTCGCCCCGTGCACGGCTCCATATTGCTTCCCCTCTGCGTCACCGATGTGATTTCCTTCAGCAAATCCTTCTTCATATCCTTCCCCTCGGTATCTGCAGGAGTCACAGGGCAACAATCAGATAAACTGCTGGAAATCTAGGAAGGTTTCATCAACCACTGATGTGGGATATCAGGGACTCCCCAAGTGCCAGACAATAAAGGGGGTCCAGGGCGTGGGTTACTAATGCGCCCCCTTCTAAGAAAGCTGCAGCATATAAGTGCATGTTGGCTGCAGTTTGCTCCAGAGCAGCGCTCCCGGTCACCTGACTGTAGAGGGCAGCGGGCCCTATTCACTTACCAGCTGCAGCTTCCTGCACAGAGGTGATCAGGGCATCGCTGTGCAGGGACCAAACAGAAGGGGATGTAGCCGTAAACCAGCGCTGCGCCCCATCATTGTCAGAAATAATAATAATCTCCTGTAAGAACAAAGGATTGGGCATATCTAAAATCCAACATGCCTGATCCTTCCTCCCACAGGATCACCTGACAGCCATGACACCACCGTCAGCTGTAATCAGCAACTTCAGCGAACTTTGGTCTAATGTTTAAGGAGCTGATGTAATTGTAGCAAACCCCCAGCTGTAAAAAGAGGCACTGCCAACACTTCTTCCCAAAGAAGTGAATGGAAAGTGTGTGTAACAGTGCGGGGTCACACGGCAGATGCAGATCTGCAGCGTCACCTGACTCATCACATAACACAGCTCCTATGGCCTGCACCTGTCGCCGGGCACGTAAGACGCGTGAAATATGCGGAGCGGAGCCGCACGTCCTGGTCTACAGAGCAGCAGGAATAGTTCTGCAATGTAATGGAGGCTTCTGACTGTATGAAAAGCATAGGATAAGGGATAACTTGCTGATTACTAGGGGTCCTACCGCTGGAACCCCCACAACCTGCTGCGATATGCCCAGTTAGAACACAGGTGTCGTGCTGCACATTGTCTGTGGGACGCGAGTGCAGCTCTCTCCTGACAGGGGGCTCTGGAGTCCCATTATGGGCACTAACGGGGGTCCCAGTGGTCAGACCTCTAGTAGTCAGCCAGTTATCGTCCGGCATCAACGGGGGTCCGCTGCTGCCAGGCGATTGGCTGCGAGTGGTCAACGCCTCGGCTCCGCTGCTGCCAGGCGATTAGCTGCGAGTGGTCAGCACCTCAGCTCCGCTGCTGCCAGGCAATTAGCTGCGAGTGGTCAGCGCCTCGACTCCACTACTGCCAGAACATTGGCTGCGAGTGGTCAGCGCCTCGACTCCACTACTGCCAGAAGATTGGCTGAGAGTTCTAAGCGCCTCGGCTTCGCGGCTGCCAGTCAATTGGCTGCGATTGGTCAGCACCTCAGCTCCGCTGCTGCCAGACGATTGGCTGCGAGTGGTCAGCGCCTCGGCTCCGCTGCTGCCAGGAGATTGGCTGCAAGTGGTCAGCGCCTCGGCTCCGCTGCTGCCAGGAGATTGGCTGCAAGTGGTCAGCGCCTCGGCTCCGCTACTGCCAGGAGATTGGCTGCGAGTGGTCAGCGCCTCGGCTCCGCTACTGCCAGGAGATTGGCTGCTAGTGGTCAGCGCCTCGGCTCCGCTACTGCCAGGAGATTGGCTGCGAGTGGTCAGCGCCTCGGCTCCGCTACTGCCAGGAGATTGGCTGCTAGTGGTCAGCGCCTCGGCTCCGCTACTGCCAGGAGATTGGCTGCGAGTGGTCAGCGCCTCGGCTCCGCTACTGCCAGGAGATTGGCTGCAAGTGGTCAGCGCCTCGGCTCCGCTACTGCCAGGAGATTGGCTGCGAGTGGTCAGCGCCTCGGCTCCGCTGCTGCCAGGAGATTGGCTGCTAGTGGTCAGCGCCTCGGCTCCGCTGCTGCCAGGAGATTTGCTGCGAGTGGTCAGCGCCTCGGCTCTGCTGCTGCCAGGAGATTGGCTGCGAGTGGTCAGCGCCTCGGCTCCGCTGCTGCCTGGCGATTGGCTGCGAGTGGTCAGCGCCTCGGCTCCGCCGCTGCCAGGAGATTGGCTGTTAGTGGTCAGTGCCTCGGCTCCGCTGCTGCCTGGCGATTGGCTGCGAGTGGTCAGCGCCTCGGCTCCGCCGCTGCCAGGAGATTGGCTGTTAGTGGTCAGCGCCTCGGCTCCGCTGCTGCCTGGCGATTGGCTGCGAGTGGTCAGCGCCTCGGCTCCGCTGCTGCCAGGAGATTGGCTGTTAGTGGTCAGCGCCTCGGCTCCGCTGCTGCCAGGAGATTGGCTGTGAGTGGTCAGCGCCTCGGCTCTGCTGCTGCCAGGAGATTGGCTGTTAGTGGTCAGCGCCTCGGCTCCGCTGCTGCCAGGAGATTGGCTGTGAGTGGTCAGCGCCTCGGCTCCACTACTGCCAGGAGATTTGCTGCGAGTGGTCAGCGCCTCGGCTCTGCTGCTGCCAGGAGATTGGCTGCGAGTGGTCAGCGCCTCGGCTCCGCTGCTGCCTGGCGATTGGCTGCGAGTGGTCAGCGCCTCGGCTCCGCCGCTGCCAGGAGATTGGCTGTTAGTGGTCAGTGCCTCGGCTCCGCTACTGCCAGGAGATTGGCTGTTAGTGGTCAGCGCCTCGGCTCTGCTGCTGCCAGGAGATTGGCTGTTAGTGGTCAGCGCCTCGGCTCCGCTGCTGCCAGGAGATTGGCTGTGAGTGGTCAGCGCCTCGGCTCCGCTACTGCCAGGAGATTGGCTGTTAGTGGTCAGCGCCTCGGCTCTGCTGCTGCCAGGAGATTGGCTGTTAGTGGTCAGCGCCTCGGCTCCGCTGCTGCCAGGAGATTGGCTGTTAGTGGTCAGCGCCTCGGCTCCGCTGCTGCCAGGAAATTGGCTGTTAGTGGTCAGCGCCTCGGCTCCGCCGCTGCCAGGAGATTGGCTGTGAGTGGTCAGCGCCTCGGCTCCGCCGCTGCCAGGAGATTGGCTGTGAGTGGTCAGCGCCTCGGCTCCGCTGCTGCCAGGAGATTGGCTGTGAGTGGTCAGCGCCTCGGCTCCGCTGCTGCCAGGAGATTGGCTGCGAGTGGTCAGCGCCTCGGCTCCGCTGCTGCCAGGAAATTGGCTGTTAGTGGTCAGCGCCTCGGCTCCGCCGCTGCCAGGAGATTGGCTGTGAGTGGTCAGCGCCTCGGCTCCGCCGCTGCCAGGAGATTGGCTGTGAGTGGTCAGCGCCTCGGCTCCGCTGCTGCCTGGCGATTGGCTGCGAGTGGTCAGCGCCTCGGCTCCGCCGCTGCCAGGAGATTGGCTGTTAGTGGTCAGTGCCTCGGCTCCGCTACTGCCAGGAGATTGGCTGTTAGTGGTCAGCGCCTCGGCTCTGCTGCTGCCAGGAGATTGGCTGTTAGTGGTCAGCGCCTCGGCTCCGCTGCTGCCAGGAGATTGGCTGTGAGTGGTCAGCGCCTCGGCTCCGCTACTGCCAGGAGATTGGCTGTTAGTGGTCAGCGCCTCGGCTCTGCTGCTGCCAGGAGATTGGCTGTTAGTGGTCAGCGCCTCGGCTCCGCTGCTGCCAGGAGATTGGCTGTTAGTGGTCAGCGCCTCGGCTCCGCTGCTGCCAGGAGATTGGCTGTGAGTGGTCAGCGCCTCGGCTCCGCTACTGCCAGGAGATTGGCTGTTAGTGGTCAGCGCCTCGGCTCTGCTGCTGCCAGGAGATTGGCTGTTAGTGGTCAGCGCCTCGGCTCCGCTGCTGCCAGGAGATTGGCTGTTAGTGGTCAGCGCCTCGGCTCCGCCGCTGCCAGGAGATTGGCTGTGAGTGGTCAGCGCCTCGGCTCCGCTGCTGCCAGGAGATTGGCTGTGAGTGGTCAGCGCCTCGGCTCCGCTGCTGCCAGGAGATTGGCTGTTAGTGGTCAGCGCCTCGGCTCCGCTGCTGCCAGGAGATTGGCTGTGAGTGGTCAGCGCCTCGGCTCCGCCGCTGCACCTTGTGGCCCCAGCGCACACGGGACTTTGTGAGGTTTTTTCCTTTATTTTTTCCAGTTGGATTTTTCAAAAATTCCTCAACATAGCGCCTGAGTGTTTGCAGAATTTTTTTTTTTTTTTTGTAAAGAATTAAAGCGGTGGAAATTCAGTGGTGAATGGGCCGCTTTGTGCATCAGGTTCTCGCCCTTTTCAATACCTGAGCTTGCTGTCAGTGAATGGAAACATCCCAGCCGCATGTACATGCTCCCGGACTCCACTGCAAAAAATAATAGATGTTTCTTTTCACTGGCAGCAAGCAGAGATCCTGGAAAGTGTAGCGGGGAAGAATATTAGAGACGTGCAGAACTTCCTGTTTCCACATCCGTGCTGTGGGGGTCACTCAGGAAGTCGCCGCTAGGTGGCGCCCGCTCCCCCGTGGCATCGCTCGCCCGCTCACCTCTCCTCACACATCACAATCCCCCCGAACAGGTCGTCCGCGCACTCCATGGCGAGACGTGAAAAAGAAGAGGAACCTGAATTTATCAGACCGAGTTGTCAGGGGGAAGACACAGAACCGAGCACGGAACAGGAAGTAGATACCAGCACACTTCCGGAACTGCGAAGGTATGACGAGTGACGCAAAGGCGGGGCTTACCGTGAGTGTGGGGCCAGGGAGAGAGGACGGTGTGTCTGCAGGGGGGCCAGGGAGAGAGGACGGTGTGTCTGCGGGGGGGCCAGGGAGAGAGGACGGTGTGTCTGGGGGGGGGCCCAGGGAGAGGGGACGGTGTGTCTGGGGGGGGGGCCCAGGGAGAGGGGACGGTGTGTCTGCGGGGGGGGCCAGGGAGAGAGGACGGTGTGTCTGGGGGGGGGCCCAGGGAGAGGGGACGGTGTGTCTGGGGGGGGGCCCAGGGAGAGGGGACGGTGTGTCTGGGGGGGGGCCCAGGGAGAGGGGACGGTGTGTCTGGGGGGGGGCCCAGGGAGAGGGGACGGTGTGTCTGGGGGGGGCCCAGGGAGAGAGGACGGTGTGTCTGCGGGGGGGCCAGGGAGAGAGGACGGTGTGTCTGCGGGGGGGCCAGGGAGAGAGGACGGTGTGTCTGCGGGGGGGCCAGGGAGAGAGGACGGTGTGTCGGGGGGGGGGGGGGGCCCAGGGAGAGGGGACGGTGTGTCTGGGGGGGGGCCCAGGGAGAGGGGACGGTGTGTCTGGGGGGGGCCCAGGGAGAAGGGACGGTGTGTCTGGGGGGCTCTGCTCCGGCCAACACGGGGGTCGTCACTCACTGAGGATTCCGTATCATGGTGTATAGCGCTTTCTACAAAAAAAAAATATATAATTTTTTTTATATTTTATATATATAACTATACATATAATTTATACTTATATAAATTATATATTTTTTATATATGTGTGTAATATATAAAAAGTAAAGACTAATGTGTGTAATATAAAGTAAAAAAAGTTAAAATATAATATATATAAAATAAACTATGTAAAAAAAGTGAAAAAATATCTATATAAAAGTATAAATAATAAAATATAACGTGTATATATAAAGTAAAACCAAACTATATTTTTTAAATAAAAAATAAAGCTCGATGGAGGCGGCAGCAGGTGGCAGTGTCCACTGTGACTCTGGGCTGTGCTAGGACAGGACTCCTGAGTGCAGGTGTGCGTGGAGCCTAAGGCCGCGTTCACACGACCGTCTCTCTGGTGCTTGTGTGAACAGACAACATGCCGATCTTGGTGCAAAATTGAAAGTCTGGTGATTTTTTTTTTTTTTTTTTTTTTTTTTTTTTTTTTTTAAGATCTGGGAATCTGCACTGAAAAAAACACAACTCTTGTATGTTTTTTTTTCCAGCCTAAAAAGGTTCCCCCTTTTTAAGAAAGAAAAGGTGGAAAAAAAGAAAGAAAAGAAAAAACATCAAAAAATGCACAGTTCGTCTGTTACCGCACGCTGGGCAGGAGTTTATAGAGTTGCATCCAATTAAATGGTTAAATGCAGCGGATTTTCTGCCCCAAAAAAAGTGTTTTTGCTCCATGAGAACATGTCCTTAAAGAGGTTTTTTTTTTCCAAAAACTGCAGCAACGCACAGGTGCTGTGATTTGTTTTTGTAATTCATTATTGATTTTTGCAGCTTTTTTTTTCCCCCTAAGTATCCTCCAAGTCTGCGCTTTCTCCATCCAAGTGCAAAACTATAAGGGTGAGTGCACACGGTGCGGATTGTGCTGCGGATTTGCGGGTAAAATGACCTGCGTTTTACCTGCGGATTTGCCTGCGTTTTGACACCTGTACAATGGAACAGGTGTCAAACCGAAGCGGAATCCGCAGAAAGAATTGACATGCTGCGGATTTAAAACCGCAGCAAATCCACGCGGAAAAATCCACTGCATGTGCACTGCGGTTTTTAAAATACATTGATTATCGTTGTACTGTACATTGCCTGCGGATCCGCAGCAGAATCGGCACCGTGTGCACACACCCTAATGCAGCCCTCTACACAAAAAAACTGCAATCTGGAGGATGAGGGGCCCCAAGTGAACCTTTCCTCCAAGACCAGAAGGCCTTAGCAAGGGTAGACTGGGACGAACGGCTTCAAGTCCTAAAGGTATGGGCACACAGCCTCATTAAGACACCGAAAAGTGTCACAAATAAAAGTGCCCCCCTCCCGCAGCTAATTCCCCCTTTTCTTTTTACAGTTTTGTTAAAAGAGTTGTGGAAGATTAAAAAAAAAAAAAAAAAGCCATGGGCTCAGTCTTCCAGGAGCAGCGCCTCCCCTGTCTATGGGTTGTGTCTGGTATTGCAGCTCAACTCCATTAAAGTTAACCCATTCCCGACATGCGGAGTACCTGGGCATGTGTACTCAGAAGCTGATCCTGCTGCATAGATACCAGGTGCCAAGACTAACCCCAGCCTATAACTGCAGTGATCTGAGCCAGCTTCAATCCTGGCAGTTTAGCTCTGCAGTTAGGAAAAGGCGGCTGTCACCCTGTGGTCACAGGTTTCCGGTGAGTTGTCATGTCAGTTTACACCCTTAGGTATATCTTTGTACAAAATCTAATTTAAATCACTCCTCTTTATACCACTCATCAGATAAATAAAAAACTAAAAAAATGTGGTCTTTGTGCGTCCGTAATAATCTAAACTAATAAAAACTCGCATTATGTGAAAAAGATACAAATGTCAGAATTGCAGTTTTTTGTTTATCATCACCTCTTCAAAAAAATGTGGTCAGAAAGTCACCTGTACCCCCCAAATAATACCAATAAAGAAGACATCTCAGTCTCTGCAGAAAATCAAACTCTAAGGGTGTGTGCACACGTTGCGGTTTTGGCCCTGCGGATCCGCAGCAGTTTCTCCTGCGGTGTACAATACCATTATAATCAATGGAAAACCAAAAATGCTGTGCACATGCTGCTGATTTTTCCGCACAGATTTGCTGCAGATTTGAATCCGCAGCATGTCAGTTCTTTGTGCGCAATCCGCAGTGTTTTTACACCTGCTCCAGTATAAATATCCGCAGGTGTAAAAACGCAGGGAAAATCCGCACAAAATCTGCAGAAAATCCGCAGGAAATCTGCACTAAATCCGCAGGTAAAATGCAGGTCATTTTACCTGCGAATTTAGCAAAATCCGCGTGGAAAAATCTGCAGTAGAATCTGCAACATGTGTATTAATGTGCATATTTTTCCGCGCGGAATCTGCAGAATCCGCAGGTCAAAATGCCTGCATTTTACCTACGGATTACGAGCGCATTTTGCCTTTGTTTTTACACCTGCGGATTCCTAGAATGGAATAGGTGTAAAAACGCTGCGGAATCCGCACTGATTTTTCCGCAGCACGTGCACAGCGGTTTTTAGTTTTCCATAGGATAATATGGTTACTGTACATCACTTGGAAAACTGCTGCGGATCCACAGGGCCAAATCCGCTATGGATCCACAACGTGTGTACATACCCTTACATCTCTGACAAAGGAAAATACAGAAGTTAAGAGTTTTGGAATACAGAACACAAAACTATTTTTTTTAAAAGCTGGAAAAAATACAAAAAAAAGTATATATTTGTACCTGCCGGACTTCTGCCCTGCAGTAAATTTCATTTTTACCGTACACTGAATGTGAAAACAAAAAAAATTAGTAGAATCGCTGTTTTTTCTAATTCCCATAAAGAGTTTTTTTTTTTTTTTTACATCCATCACAGTAAGTTTCGTGGTGTCATCAAAACACATAAAATGAATAAATAACGATCCCTCATTACGGCTTTGGCAGCGGAAAACTAAAAAACTTGTAGCTCGTGAAAGTTGTGAGGGTGCTGGTGGCTGTCCATCAAAGAGAGAGGGACAGAGAGACCTCCTCGGGAGAAGAAGGTATCAAGGTGTAAACCCAGGCAGGACTGCACAAAGGTGTGTAATCCGTGTTAAGCTGCGCGCCTTTCAGGATATCCAGTCCATCTTTACGTGTAACATGATCTCATTTTCCTGTTTTTTCTATTGTTTCCGCTGCGTTTGATATTTAGACTCGTTTTGCACATTTTTTTTGTGCTTATTCCCTGTGTAATACGGAGATAAACCCTTTAACCCTCTTAATTTGCGCACTAAGCCTTCTATTGTGAGCGGGGAAGAATACTGCCCACACACAGCAGACAAAAAGAGGGGTGAAAAATAGCTTTTTCAGGATTCCATAGTTGAGGCCGCTAGGTGTTTTAATTTTTTACCTGGTCTTTAACCCCTGAAGTCCCTTATATGATGCATTTAATTGCCCCTTTGGGTATGTTGGCAGCATTGTACCTGTAGGGCATCCGTGCAGTATGGGGCAAATATATATTAAGTACCTGTTAAGTTTGAAGGGATTGCCCAGGTTACGTCTGGTATTGCAGCTCAGCCCTATTGAATTAAATGAGGTCCGGCTGATTCCAAACCCAACCTGTAAGTAAGGTGGGCAGCCATGGTTTTCTAATCCTGGACAACGTAATTTACAGAGGACCCGTCACTTGGCATGAATATGAATTCATTTTCTTTTAACTTGGTGTAAATCCCGCTGTTCTCCTGAATCCAGGGCTGTTTTTCTTTTTTCCCTACTCCTCTCCATTCCCGAGATATAGCCTCCTCTTTACTGTATGTAAATCTTGGGCTCGGTAGTCAATGAGACACCCACAGAGAAGAGTTGAAGAGCCTTCCCACTTGTATAAAAAGACAAGATTTCCATACAGGAATGAGGGGGCCATATCTCTGGAACGGAGAGGCGCAGGAAAAAAAGAAAAACCTCACCGGATTCAGAAGAACAGCGGCATTTACACCGGGTTAAAAAATTGCATATTTATGGAAAGTGACAGGTCCCCTATAAGTCTGTCAGAAGATGAAGCTGGTTTCTCGTCACCATAGTTATTGGGGTCTACCAAGTAACCTACAGTACAAGTTGAGATTTGAAAAGGAATTGTCATGACGACTTTTTTTTTTTAATTAGTGATGTTAACCGTTCCAGAAATTGTGTGAAAATATAGATTGTGCAATATACTTACCCTACCGAATTCGTTCTGGCCTTTAATATTGAGTATGTGTAGTTTTCCAGCTTCTAAATTGCAGCAAAGTTCCAATCTCTCTCAGCAAGTGCATTATTAAAGGGAATCTGTCATTCGGGTCACCCCTCCTGAGCCGTCGATATGGTCACGCAGGGCATGCAAAGCTGAATGTAATGATACCTGAGATTTGATGTCTTAGTCCAAAGATATTTCACACTTTTCTTATATGCAAATGAGCTGTTAAGATCTATGGGCCAGACAGAGATCTCCACAAGACTCCGCCTCCAGAGCTTATTTTAAATGAAAGGGGGCGTTATCGGTAGGAGTCATATAATGACTGACAGTCTGCTCTCCTGATATACAGGGTAGGCCATTTATATGGATACACCTAAATAAAATGGGAATGGTTGGTGATATCAACTTCCTGTTTATGGCACATTAGTATATGGGAGGGGGGAAGCTTTTCAAGATGGGTGGTGACCATGGCGGACATTTTGAAGTCGGCCATTTTGGATCCAACTTTATTTTTTCCAATGGGAAGAGGGTCAAGTGACACATCAATCTTATTGAGAATTTCACAAGAAAAACAACGGTGTGCTTGGTTTTAATGTAAATTTATTCTTTCATGAGTTATTTACAAGTTTATGACCACTTATAAAATGTGTTCAAAGTGCTGCCCATTGTGTTGGATTGTCAATGCAGCCTCTTCTCCCACTCTTCACACACTGATAGCAACACTGCAGAAGAAATGTTAGCACGGGCTTCCGGAATCCGTTGTTTCAGATGCTGCATATCTTGTATCTTCATAGCATAGACAATTGCCTTCAGATGACCCCAAAGATAAAAGTCTAAGTGGGTCAGATCGGGAGACCTTGGTGGCCATTCAACTGGCCCACGACGACCAATCCACTTTCCAGGAACCTGGTCATGTAGGAATGCTCGGACCTGACACCCATAATTGATGGTATGGTGTGGTATATGGGGTACAAAGATAGTGGGGCCAGTCTTCATCAATGGAAACCTCAATGCCACCTGATATCTGACATTGCTCCATGATGACGTGTCGCCCTCTTTATGCTCTGAAGATGGCACGTTCCCTGAGTTTTCCAGCAAGATGGTGCACCACCACAGTATGGTGTCAGGTCCGAGCATTCCTACAAGGAATCTGACCCCCTTAGACTCGCATTTCTTCTGCAGTGTTGCTATCAGTGTGTGAAGAGTGGGAGAAGAGGGTTGCATTGACAATCCAGCACAATGGGCAGCACTTTGAACACATTTTATAAGTGGTCATAAACTTGTAACTTTATTCTTTCATGAGTTATTTACATTAAAACCAAGCACACCGTGATTTTTCTTGTGAAATTCTCAATAAGTTTAATGTGTCACATGACCCTCTTCCCATTGGAAAAAATAAAGTTAGATCCAAAATGGCCGCCATTGTCACGCCCCATGTTGAAAAGTTTTCCCCCTCCCATATACTAATGTGCCGCAAACAGGAAGTTGATATCACCAACCATTCCCATTTTATTTAGGTGTATCCATATAAGTGGCCCACCTTGTAGATGTCTCACACTGGTAATGCCCCTTTTTAAAAAAAATAAACTGGAGGTGGGTTTGCGGGGAGATCTATGTCCAGCCCATAAATCTTAGTAGCTCATTTACATATTAAGAAAAATGTATTGTCACAAGCCATTCATCACATCACCCATATCAAGGTATCATTTTATTCAGCTTCCTATGACCTACATGTCCATATAGTTGACTTAGTAGGGTTGATTCTACTGACAGATTCCCTTTAAAATAGTAGGACTTTTTTATTGATGGGGATGTTCTAGTGTTAAATATTTTGATGGTTATGTGAACAGTGATTTACTCACATTGTATGGCGCCACCTGGTGTGGAGTCACACCCTACAGCCAGGCCTTTTCATAGTGATCACGTTAGGGCAGCCAATAAGAATTGTCTCTCTACCTGGCAGTATAGCATGAGGTAAGGGGCTATACTGTCAGCTACGAGAGGGGGAAGGAGACTGATATGTCTAATCTGTCACACCTACAGCCAGGTCTTTCAATAGTGATCACAAGAGGGCAGCCAATAGGAAGATCCTCTGTACTACATGGCAGTATAGCAAGGAGTGAAAGAATATATTGTTGGCTGCCAGAGGGGGAAGGAGACGACAGATATGTCTAATTGGTCACATCCACAGCCAGGTCTTTCAATAGTGATCATGGGAGGGCATCTGCCAGAGGGGGAAGGAGACTTCTGTGTCCAATATCCACATCTGCAGCCCCAGAGAGAATATATGGAAACAAAAAAAAAAAAAATGAATTCTAGAAATACTCCATATTACTAAAAAAAAGTATGAGAATATAATGTAAAGTTGCAGAACTTTCCATTTGCCACTGATGGTGCTAACCTCACGGGTTCTGCGTTCTCCCTTAGGATGGTATTAATAAATCCGCCCCATTGTTTTATTGCCTCTCGGCAGGCTGTGAGGCTTTTTATTGAGCTGCATCCCCCATTCCCCCTCACAATGACTTCCTCACGTTTCAGGATCATATATCTGAGCGTTTCATCTCCTTCTGGGCTCAGAGCGGAGGGATGTCTGAAATCCTCCACTGCCTCCTTAATCTGGAGGAACTATGCGCTGCTTTGTCAGGCCGGCGGACAATAGCATTAACAGCAGGTATTTGTGAAGTCACCTGGATAACTTGTGTGTGATTACATAGCCAGAAGTGACATCTACTCCCAGGGCTTTGAAGAGGGGCTGCCAGACTACAGGGTACTAGTTTGGGAATTAGGTTTTTGAAGTCAATTTTTGGCAACTTGCAATTACTGCAGTTTGGACTTGTTCTTTCCCACCTTTCTTAGCTTGGCACGTTGGCTTTGTAGTGGCGAGGGTTCTCTTTGCCGTAAGGGTACGTGCACACCGAGTTTCTTGGAGCAGGTGTGCTTGAAAAAAAATAATGAAAAATTAATTTCTAATGCTAACCCACTCTGCAGCTCATATATTCAGTCTAAGGCCGGGGTCACACTTGAAAGAAACTCGCACGAGTCTCGCGTCTCAATGGCCGGCATTTCGGACCGGAGCGCTCAGTTGCATAGCAATACATGCATCCGAACACTCCGGTCCCGAGTCCCGGCGGCAGTGCTGGGTATTGAGATGCGAGACTCGTGCGAGTTTCTCACAAGTGTGACCCCGGCCTTATAACCATTTTTTTTCCCACACTTTTAGGTTCTGAAAAACATCTGCTGGGAGAAAAAAATGTGCGTGTCACTCTGGATGGCATCTGCTCTAAACTAGGCACTGTCCAATCAAAAGGCTGCAAAAAAAAACCCAAAAAACTTCTCCGTGATAAGGCTTCTATTAAAACTTTTAAGGAAACAATGTTTTAAAAAACTCCCAGAGGAGGAGCATGAGTGGAAAGAGTTTAACATCCTCAAAAAAAAAAAAAACAAACCTCTGTGTCTAAGGAGTTGTTTTGAGGCGGTCAAAAAAAATGCACATTTTTCATGCAGAAGCAGCTTTTGGAAATGCTGCTTTTTTTTTTTTTTAGTTTTTCTTTTTCTGAATCGGTTTTGGAAGAGTTGCGTTTTTTTTGGAGTTTCCCTTCCCCCCCCCCCACACACTTCTGAAACACTCTTTGTAGCCTTTTGATTGGTCAGTGTCGAGTCTGGAGCGGATTCCTTGAGGAGGCTTTTTATAGATGTCACCTGCTCCATCTTTTTTTTTTTTTTTTTCCCATCAAGCGTTTTTCAAAACCTCTTCAGGAATTAAAAAAAAAAGCTCCTCGTATGAACAGCAAGATAAATTTCCCATAGAAATGAATTGGAAGAGTTTTTGCTGCATCTTTTCCGGAGGATTTTGCAGAGGATTCACTTAAAAAACAACTTTGCCCCATAGGTGCATTTTCCGTTTCCTTTTGTGCACTTTTCAGAATTTACATTAAAACTTTATCTTGACAGCGAAAAAGTGTCAAAAGTTCGTAAAAACTTTTAGGTACTGGAAGCATGTACAGTCCTTGGAGATCTGCCTATGTCATCTTCGAGGCCATTTTTGCCCATTGCAATAGCTGGAAAACCTTTCAAAATTTCAGAGCGTTTTTCATCAGAGTCCTACACATTTTAACGATTTGGGAAAATTTTCGACATTTTTCTTGTTTTATAAAACCGCCAAACGGGAAACGGAAAATTTTGCAATGAAGTTTTCTTCTGTGATAATTTGATTAGGCGCCTCCCGCTGGAGCGGCGGTACCTGCGCCTCACTAATGCGGGCAATTGATGAATCAAGTAGTGATGGAGTCCAAGCAATGGACAGAGGTCAAAGTCTCGGCAGCGAGATTGCTTTGTAATCAATTGCGCATGATTAGAGGTAATGCTGAAAGCAACACAATCCTCATTATCCTGTCTTTGATCTGTGTCAGTACCATCTTGTGAAAGTTACGAGACATTTCTGCTTTGAAGTAAACAGCCATATAAGTAATTCAGGTAGTTGTTTACGGGAGGTTAACACCTCGATAACACAGACATAGCCCGTATATACAAGAAGCTGCGTGCCTAAACACAGGGTGCTGGTGACTGTCCTCACGGGTAGTGACAGCCCTCAGGTGCCCCATGGGGACGGAGGCCATGTAGCCAGTAAAAGGGGTTACATTGTAACACTGTTAATGCTTTGTATAGAGGGCCTAAACCTCAGCAGTGTGCCCGCACGCTACTTGTCAATTTTGGACAATCCCTGGGACCACCCAGAGCTGAAAGCACGGTGGTCTCCTGGGATCTGTGCATCCTACGGACACCGGCCGGTCCCCTGTGAGCCACCCGCTTAGTTCTAGTGGACAGTAAGAATTGCTGTTAATACCCTAAAAACGGACCGATTATTCTGATCAGAGTGCGGTCCGAGGGTCTCTGCTTTTCTCGTGCATAGACAAGTTAGAAAAAAAAAAAATTCTCCACCTTCTCCATTCTGCGAGTCCATGAATATGGGATGTCATCCGAGTGCTGTCTGATTTTTTTTTTTTTTTTTTTTTTTTTTTTGCATAGACCCATAGATGTGCTTTGCAAATTTTGATCCATCCCTCGGGTCAAAATCGGACATGTCTCCGATATTTTCCGCGCACCTCTCGGACCGAGGGAAACATTAGACGTGCACAGCCACATAGAATATCATAGGTATGAGTGCAAACCACTTGGCCGTGTGAATGAGCCCTGAGGCAGGAATGGGCCTCCTTTCTTGGAGGGTCCCTATGCAGCTGCCCGGTTGGCTCACCCTTACATGACATTAGATCCATTTTTCCCAGCCTAGGGTCCCTGGTGTTTATTGAGCCTCAGTGGTTCGCCTTTCTATACTCTGGACTTGTCCGACCATATTAAAAACTGTACAGACATCCTGCACCGTAGGTTGGTGGTCTACATCCGGTGCCACAGGTGCCCCCTACCCCAATAATACCCCCTTAAAAAGTAGTAATGCCACCTTGTGCCACACCTGCAAAAAAAATGTAAAATGATTTTGCTTGCTTATTCCGAGTATTGTTCTCACTTGCACATAGAGCCACCCGGCACGGGTATCGCAGTGCTGTGACGCTGCTGCGCCAGGACACTGATGTCCTCCGTGCCGTAAAGACTATCGCTTCTTGCTCTACCACCGGATCCATCTGTATCGGAGTCATATTATTGGCAATGCACTTAAAAATGGCGCTCACCCGGAGATCCGGGGCTGCTCACCAGAAGTCCACGGTACATGCACTGCCGTGGATCTTTGGCGTCAGCGATGCCACGGCTGCTTTTCTTTTCTCGACCTTTTTTTAAAAAAAAGAAAAAAACGATTCTTTGACCCTCAAACTACTCCACTGTCTGCACCGGACTGGAAGCTAAGATGTCACCACTGTCACAGGAGTGCCGACGCTTGTGATTGACTGCAGTGGTCAGGTGACTGACACCGCGTCATCATCATCAGATTTAGTCTACGGTGGCACAACATTGTAATCACATGACTGGTGCCGCCGATTACAGGCCTCAGTGGTACTGGGACAGGAGAACGGTGACGTCACGTCTTGTGGTCCGGAGCAACCGGTGCTGGATCCACGGAAGTCGCAGCCGCTAATTCTAAATCAATATGGTATTTTCATATCATGCAGGAGGTCTGGGCAGGACAATCCCTTTAATGAAATGCTGCTAAAATGTCAAAATGGAAGAGGATTGCCCAAAGGGGACAGCCCCTTTAAGTACAGCTCTGTAACTCCACAGAAGTCCAGCAGATGATGTCATTGCAACCAGTAATAGCTGTATGTTCTGGAGGCTTCTTGTATCGATAACTGGTTGTAGACTCTATTTTACTGCAGAGCTGTATTCACAATTCTGCATATTTTATAGCTGAAATCTCACTTTTTCCTTTAAGACTTTGGGGGGGAAATCTAGATCTCTCAGCTTCTGAGCAGATTCTGTACAGCACTCTCATGTTGGCATTCTGGGATATGTAGTCATTTTACCAAACAGTCATGGATGTAAATGAAACTGACAGGTATATAAGATGATTATGAGAAAATGTCTATGTGCATGCTTGCTGACTGTTTCCAATATTGTAGAAGGATCAGTACAGCATATATAATATATGTACATATTGATTGTGCCAGCAGAATAGTGAGTGCAGCTCTGGGGTATAATACAGGAGGTAACTCAGGATCTGTAATGTAATGTATGTACACAGTGACTGCACCAGCAGAATAGTGAGTGCAGCTCTGGAGTATAATACAGGATGTAACTCAGGATCAGTAATGGAATGTATGTACATAGTGACTGCACCAGCAGAATAGTGAGTGCAGCTCTGGGGTATAATACAGGAGGTAACTCAGGATCAGTAATGTAATGTATGTACACAGTGACTGCACCAGCAGAATAGTGAGTGCAGCTCTGGAGTATAATACAGGATGTAACTCAGGATCAGTAATATAATGTATGTACACAGTGACTGCACCAGCAGAATAGTGAGTGCAGCTCTGGAGTATAATACAGGATGTAACTCAGGATCAGTAATGGAATGTATGTACATAGTGACTGCACCAGCAGAATAGTGAGTGCAGCTCTGGGGTATAATACAGGAGGTAACTCAGGATCAGTAATGTATGTACACAGTGACTGCACCAGCAGAATAGTGAATGCAGCTCTGGGGTATAATACAGGATGTAACTCAGGATCAGTAATGTAATGTATGTACACAGTGACTGCACCAGCAGAATAGTGAGTGCAGCTCTGGGGTATAATACAGGATGTAACTCAGGATCAGTAATGTATTGTATGTACACAGTGACTCCACCAGCAGAATAGTGAGTGCAGCTCTGGAGTATAATACAGGATGTAACTCAGGATCAGTAATGTATGTACACAGTGACTGCACCAGCAGAATAGTGAGTGCTGCTCTGGAGCATAATACAGGATGTAACGCAGGATCTGTAATGTAATGTATGTACACAGTGACTGCACCAGCAGAATAGTGAGTGCAGCTCTGGAGTATAATACAGGATGTAACTCAGGATCAGTAATGTAATGTATGTACACAGTTAGAATAGTGAGTGCAGCTCTGCAGTATACTACAGGAAGGAACTACAGTAAGCACTGCGCCCACTGACTTGATTTTATGAGGGCCCATATTAGATGTCACAATGACTCATGAGTTTAACAAGGAAACTTTCAGGAGCATCCCATAAACATATGGTAATTTATTTACAAAAGTTACAAAGACGAGGATACAACAAATCAGTTTATATAATTCTGAATGGATTTAGAAAAGTAAGCAAACATAAATATAGTATATAAATAAAGTAAAAAATAAGGAATGTCCATGTATAATAAATTAAATATAAATAGTGCATTTAGAACCAAGTGCTTAGTAAAAGGAAAAAAAATGCTAAAAAGTTACAAAAATGATTTTCCCTTTGGCTGTCAACAAAACAAAGCAAAACTTCCATTATAATGCTCTGTCTCTCTTTGACATCTTTTCTGTGGGAAGAATCTAATCGTCGTCTTGTATAGTAACATAATTAGGAGGACGTCCTGGCGATCATTCATACGGACAGATATGATCATGTGTCTGTATACGCTGTACACTGCAATGTATTCCGAAGTGTCTGTAAAAAGGGCAATGGCCACCCACAAAAATGATTCCATCATGATCCTAAGGACCCCAAAGTATGAAAGATCAGTGGCTGGCTACTACATTTTGTGTATTGTCCCCTTGAATCCATCATCTCCGTTGGGTCGCTTCCACTGCATCTTCTGATTTCCGTTCATTGCTGGTGACTCGACCTTTATCTTCCCCAGTGTCACGGCCTCTGCAGAGGTTGTAGTCAGTGGCTGCCCGCAGCTTTCCATACATCTATCAATGGTCTTTTCCCAATTGCCTTTTCTTCTTCTTCATCTTCCATCACAATAAGAGCCCATAAAATACACCCCCCCCGGCTACTTTTTGTGATAGCTCCGCATGCCCACGAGCCCCAAGGGGTCCATACTCTCAACATCAGGGATGTTTTTACTGTCATATTGATACTCTTCATCTTCCTCAACGTCTGGGGTCAGGTCCGAGGGCGACCAGTGAAAGACCGGCAGGAACTGGGATCGGGGCAAGAAGCCCTTTCCCTTAACTTGCTGCCTCTGCTTGTCTTTGCTCAGGGAGACCTCCATCCCATATTTTGGCGATTTATACACATTATATCCATCACGGCCGATTTCTTCCATGAAGGAACAGTCTTCTAGAGAATAAGTATGCTGAGGGGAGGAAAACATAATGATTAGGACGGTCGTCATTCTGTGCACTGAGAAGAAGAAATTCAGGAGGAATTTTGACGCCCCCCCCCCCCCCCCCTGAAAAAAAGCAGCATGCGTTCCTACAGAGAAACTGAGGATTAAAGGGGTAGTCCAAGACTTATTTATTGATGATCTATAGAATTGATCATAGATATCAGATTGGCCGGATTTGACACTTGTCCCCCCCCACTAATGAGCTGCTCATAATCGCGCTCCTGGTCTGAACTGTGCTGAAGTTGCAAGCAGAGTCAGATGCTTGTCAGTGGGACTGAAGCTGAACAGATGCAGCACTCACAAGCTCTATGGCAAAGAGGTTGCACGTGCGCGCTCCTTTCCTAGGAAACCTGCCTCCGCTATTAGACTGCAGCGGTGGTCGGTAACCTAGGCAAACTGCATTAAACCACATAAATAAAAATCCCTTTGTTCCTGAGAAGGCAGTGACTTTACCTATTTAACAAAATGAGACAACCCCTTTAGCTGTAAATCTGCTTTTTTCTGGCCTCCGAAGTACATGGTAGCTTTTATGCGATCATACTCTAACATATTCAGCAGCTGAGGGTTTGCTACAATGTTTCCTGTCCATGCAATTCAACAGCAGAATAAACCTGTCAGCTGTTACAATGTATCCTGGTAGGTTCGTCGGTTGTAGGATGAGTCTGACGCTTTGTACAGTTTCTATATATCAGGTATATATCACAAGAGCCTTGGAGAGTCGGATATGGAGCAGCTTAGGACATCCCTGACCACCAGCAACGTGAATTATTCTCGACATTATCAGCTGCTTATCAGCTGCTTGTTCTATTGAACGGGAGTTCATTCACTTTACTGTGCCTGCGCCAAAATTAAGTGCGACCGTGCAAAGGTAAAGGAAGGGTCAACTCACTCATTACCCGCCGTAATCCACACCCGCTCTTTAAATATTGCTGAGGGACTTGTGCACCTATTGGGGGGCACACACCAAGCCCATCTATACATCTGTATCTATGGAGAGACTTATACATTGTATGTATTTTAGCAAGCTTCTGTATCATCCTATTGATTGTGCTGCTACTATGTAGCCTTGAGATCTGATTGCAGTTTTACTCCTGCGCCCCTTACAGCTGTGTAATAAGTTCATGCACGGGAATCTATAGGATGCCTTCACAATATGGTGCAATCCGTGTTGGAAGGGTCAGACCCCCGGTACCACCACCCGCACCAGTGATGTTATATGATGCTTTTGCATTTTTATATGCGTAGGGATCTTGCTGCGGCTTCTACCTCTGAGCCCCATATTGCTGTCTTATTACTACTTGCTATAAGGAACTGTCAGGCATATGTCTGTATAAAGTACACCGCATTGACCTTATATAACCTTTTAGTGTAAGGCAGTGCTGATTACATTGGAAGGAATCATAAATCACTCCCTGCTGCACATGTGCATTATAACGTAGCATAACACCTGTAATAACCCCTATAAATACAGGTGCCCCATACAGACAACGCACACAGTGTTTAGTAAAGCGTATAAAGAGGATCTCCCACCACAGAGGACCTGGTTCATCAGTACAATGATCTGATCATCCATTGAGATGAATGAGAACTGTTTAATTCTTCACTCCCCCAGTGGTGGCGCTGCAGAAGAATTGCACACTTGCTGCACGTGCTTCCCCGTAGCTGATCGCTGGGGGTCCCTGCAGCAGGATGCAATGACTGTAATCATCTTTGGTGCAAGATGGAAAACAGTTTCAGGGGCTGCATTTAGTCTTCCCAGCTTCTTCTCTAGTGCCCTTCCTGATAGTACAGACAGGAATAACAAAAATTGACAAACCTTCCTGTGAATGTTTACAGACAGGATTGGGGGTGTTGGATGTGCCCTTTAATACTCACCGTTCCGTAAAGCGTACCATCACTTGCCATGCACAGGTATAGAGATGAGTGATATCCTTTAATGGCCACCAGTCCGGCCGCGATGCCTCTGATTTCTAGTAAACCTGGTTGCAAAAATAGATAATTGTCACTGTACGCTCCATGCACATTAGAATGGGTTCACAAATTTTGCTTTGGGTTAGTTGTGTTTGGCGCCTTACTGTAACACGTGAGTCCCTATGGGGAAATAAATGTCATTTATACAATAGTCCCGTGTGGTCAGCTTCATAGAGGACAGTCCTTATGTTTGGACTGTAAGTTAGGATGGGCTGTGGTGGCCTTTAGTTATGACTATGGTATTTAATGTGCTAAGTCATAGTAAAAATGATATTGCATTCCTGACCCCCTGCGCCTGGCGGCCCTATCCCCCAAGTCTTCCAGTATGCGTTATCATATACCAGGGAATAATGATGGGGGTGATGTTCCAAGCAGGAGATCATTCCTGCAGGGGTAGCGCTTGGTGGGTTTCAGAGTAAGTGCCACGGGTGTTAGAGACAAAGGGGAGAAGGTCATTTACAAGCCCCTCTGTCATGGTCGGAGGAATAGATACAGAGCTAATGCAGCAATCTGACATTTTGCCCACCCTGTATTCAGTAACAGCCCAAAAAATCACTGAGAATCCATGAGAATTGATTTACCCAGGGAACACAACCAGTTTGCCACACTAGACCTGTATCTAGATGCCAAGGCACAGCAATTGTTTGGTGTCCCCCACCCTCCCCTGATAGTTCACTATGGGGGCAAATACCCTCTTGGCACATCCGTCACACATACACCCCATACAGTCGTATACTTTAACGTGTCTCCTGTCATACCTGAAGGACGGACAGGGGTCAAAGAAAAAAAAATACCCTTAGGTATTCCCGTTCTTTGTCACAGTATATCTATGACGGAGGTAGATGCACCAAAACTTTCTAATGTCTGATTTATGAAAAGTTGTGTAAAAAGTTGCAAACTATTTTCTTCTACGTTGTATTAGTATCAGTATGGAGGAAGCTGTGCAAAAACTTAAACTTAAGTTTGCAACTTTTTGCACAAGATCAAAGTTTAAAAAGTTTTTGCATCGCTCCCTCCATACTTAATACCACGTAGAAGGAAATAGTTTGCAACTTTATGAACAAGATCTATTTCCTTCTACTTTGTGTTAGTGTTACTATAGAGGGAGCTATGCCAAAACTTTTTTAACTTTGATCTTGTGCAAAAAGTTGCAAACTATTTATAACAGAGGGGGCTAAGCAAAGAGTTTCCAAAAGTTTCCTACAATTTCCTTTTTTTATTTCCCCAGCCCACTGAATGGGATAAGCAGCGACGACGTCCCTTTCGTCCATACTCACTGTGAGAACTTGGATGCTTTGCTCCATCCACTCGGCCATCGTTGTGTATCCTGAGATAGTAGCTCTCCTGTCCGTGCTTCCTGACCGTAGACAGTCGTCTGATCCGTATACTCTCCTCCCAGCCATTGGCCACGTGCGGCCCTGCGTCAGGAAGGGGCAACGTGTGGACCACCAGCACTAGGCATCCCAGTATCTGTGGCAGCGTCTTCTTCCACATCTTCTCTGGGGCTGGAAATTGCAATTTGAGAGCTCAAAGACACGGCACAGTGTGACACTATCGTTACGAGAGACAGACTAATGCTTTTTGCCTAATTGCCTCGGGGCTGTAGTAAATACAAAGCCAATCCCCTGCCTTTTATAGATCCTTTATCAGCTGTTTAGATGAAGCAATAGATATTCATAGTAGTCACAGTGACAGCCCCGAATATTGATCTGTCATTATATTACATCACTCTCTGGAATTTCTTTTGAATTTTTCCCTTAGCTTTGACCCAGACTGTCACAGTATTGCTGATTTATGATCTGGGTGCATTTGAGTCACTACGTTCCCAATTCTGATACTTTCAGGATTCTTGTAGAATCAAAAAGTCGCATAAAGTTTCTACTTTCATAAACCTAATAAACTCCACAAGACAGACGCTCTTATTGCCCTCTCTCAGGCTGACAGCAAAGACGTTTAAGACCCTGAGAGGGGAGGATGCACAGGCTCCACAGCAGATTAGGGGTTGGCTTCATTTTCTTTACCAAGAGCCCAAAAGATGACAGCACCAGCGCCTTGTATGTTATCAAAGAGGACGGATCCGTGCACCCGGGGCGGATATTCCACATGGAAACCGGCGATGTCTTAGAATGTGTGCACACTGAGTATTTTTTGCAGGTTTCAGAGCAGAACCCACCAAGTTTTTGAGAAGGATTTGGAGAGTTTCCGCTCAGTTTCTGCTCCAAAACCAACTAAAAAAACTTCCAGTACCAGATTGTGGATTGGATTTTCGGAAATCGCATCAACACATTGTAAGGAAAATGCACAGGGTAAATTAATTTAGTGTACGTTCCCACAGGGCAGATTTGCTTTAGATTTGAACATTTCCCCTTGCACAAATGATGTTGCTGCCATACCGTAGTGTTAGATGTAGGTACCCCCATATACAGTATGAAACACAGGTCCTCCTATATACAGTGTCAGACACCATATATAGTGTCACAGGTCCGCTTCTGGACAGAGTCAGTGGCAGGTCCCCACATATACAGTATCAGATGCATTTCTTCTCTACGTACAGTGTCAACTTCAGGTCCCCCCATATGCAGTGTTGCATGCAAGTCCACTCCATATACAGTGTCGGAAGCATGTCCTCCCATAGACAGTTCCGGAGGCAGGCCTTCTCTTACAAAGTACCAAAAACAGTGTTACCCACCCCCCCTTAATTTACCAGCCTGCTCCAAATACATTTTCATCCAGAGACAAGTTTATTTGCCCTCAGGATCGGATTGGCCTTCGGGAACAGGTGAATCTCCCGGTGGGCCCCTGTGCCGGAGTCGGCCACTTACACCAAACATGAGCAGTAGCTGTCCCAACACATGATTCACTATGTAACAGGCAGAAGCGGCATCTGATAAATCCAACAAGATGTGGCCCCCCAGAGTCAGTGTTACCGGTGGACCCCCCAGAGTCTGTGTTATCGGTTTACCACCTCCCAAGGTCAGTGTTACCGGTGGACCACCCCCCCAGAGTCAGGGTTACCGGTGGACCACCCCCCCAGAGTCAGTGTTACCGGTGGGCCCCCCCCCCAGAGTCTGTTATCGGTTTACCACCTCCCAGGGTCAGTGTTACCGGTGGACCACCCCCCCAGAGTCAGTGTTACCGGTGGACCACCCCCCCAGAGTCAGTGTTACCGGTGGGCCCCCCCCCAGAGTCTGTTATCGGTTTACCACCTCCCAGGGTCAGTGTTACCGGTGGACCACCCCCCCAGAGTCAGTGTTACCGGTGAACCACCCCCCCAGAGTCAGTGTTACCGGTGGAGCACCCCTCAGAGTCAGTGTTACCGGTGGAGCACCCCCCAGAGTCAGTGTTACCGGTGGAGCACCCCCCCCAGAGTCAGTGTTACCGGTGGAGCACCCCCCCCAGAGTCAGTGTTACCGGTGGAGCACCCCCCCCAGAGTCAGTGTTACCGGTGGAGCACCCCCCCCCAGAGTCAGTGTTACCGGTGGAGCACCCCCCCCCAGAGTCAGTGTTACCGGTGGAGCACCCCCCCCAGAGTCAGTGTTACCGGTGGAGCACCCCCCCCAGAGTCAGTGTTACCGGTGGAGCACCCCCCCCAGAGTCAGTGTTACCGGTGGAGCACCCCCCCCAGAGTCAGTGTTACCGGTGGAGCACCCCCCCCAGAGTCAGTGTTACCGGTGGAGCACCCCCCCCAGAGTCAGTGTTACCGGTGGAGCACCCCCCCCAGAGTCAGTGTTACCGGTGGAGCACCCCCCCCAGAGTCAGTGTTACCGGTGGACCCCCCAGTCAGTGTTACCGGTGGGCTCTTACCACCCTAGTCTGACTCTGTCCCGCACTATATGATTACGATCATTGGTCTCTTTTAGGAAGCTACCAGCGCCCTGATAATACCCGGGCTGGTGATAAGCTCTGACATGGCTGACACATTTGGCTGCTGCGACCTGCAGGACATTGACCCCGACTACTGTTTGCTGATCCTGAGTGCGGCTTTGTCACAGGGAAGGTGACGCTGCGGCCATTTACTCTGTCATTTTAGGAAGTGACTGTTCAGGACATTGTGGAAGATCGATGTAGGCGAAAGGTGATTTTGTAATTTTGCCGCCCAATATAGAAACTTGGCTGTAAATCTATATGATCTAATACACAGGAGCTGACACAGGTGTGTGCAAAACTTTTGGCAACCCCTATCCATAGCCCCTATTGGCATACATGCATTATAGAGGGGTCTGCATCTTCAGGACCCTGAAAATAGAAACTTTTTTTTCTCTATGGAACAAATTTAAAGGGATATTGCATCCATTATTCACCTATGCACAGCCTGAGCGATAAATGCCAGGTCTCATCGGACCCTCACTGATTATTAGTGCAGGGGACCCCAATAATGGAAGTACTAGTTATTAGACCTCTAAGGATCAACCATTCACCATAATGGCCGGAATAACTGTTTAAATATGACTTATCGTTGCACTTTCTTAAAAGTTCTCTTAAGTGCATTGGTCACCCCAAAACAACAAGATGACCCTTATACAAGCGGCTGACATTTAGGATAATAGTATGGGAAGGTTTCATATCAGAACACAAACTCCTTTATCATTTACTCTAAAGTATTGCGAGAACTTTTACAAAAGTTGCTGAATATTTCATTTTTAACATGAGGGTATTTTTTTTTTTTTTTAATTGAAATTTGTGTATTCTATCACACGACCAATAGGTGGCAGTGTTTTCAATGTTATATTTGCTTGTGTGTGCATCCTGCAAGACAGCGCCAGCAATGATGGCTCCCCCCAGTGTGGATGTACTCTTAGGCTATGTTCACACAAGGTTGTTGTTTTTTTTGGTGTTCACTGCTCCTTTTTTTTGGAGGACTTTTACTTTTCCTGAAAGGGAAAAGTAAAAGTTTTTTTTTCCTGAAGGGTTTTATTTTTCTTATTGCTTAGTGCCTAGTTTGGAGCAGATTCATAAAAGTGACCAACTTTTTTTTTTTTTTTTTTACCCCTATCCACCCTTTTTTGAAAATCTTTTCATAAAAAATACTGAAATAAAAATTAAAAAAATAAAAAACCAAAAACACTCATATGAACAACAAAGTGGATTTCCCATAGAAACTAATAAAAGGAGTTTTCCAAATCGATTTGAAGCTGTTCACAAAAAGGATTTTTAAGAGGATCCGTTTAATAAAAAAAAAACATCTGTGAACATAGCCGAAAACTCAAGCTGTCCACATGTAGACAAAATACTTTGAGATTCCACATGTAAAGACAGCAGATAAAAAAAAAAAAAGCAAACAAAAAAATGTTCTTGCCAGTATGGTGTATGGAACTAAACAACAGTGAGGTGTTAAAAAAAAGTTTTTACATTTTCATTTTTTTGGGCTTTTTGTTGTAGTAATATTCTTCGATGGCACAATTTACATGTACCGTATTTTCCAGCGTATAAGACGACTTTTTTTTTCCTTCTCAAAAGTTGGGGGTCGTCTTATACGCGGGGTGTCGTCTTATAAGGCGGGTGCGGAGCAATCTGCGGTCGCTGCATATGGTGGGGGGTGCAGTCCTGATGAGGGGACACCTAAGTGAAGCAAGTGCAGGCGTTCGGGAAGCCCGGGGTATGGGAAAAAAGAGAGAAAGCAGCTCTGTGTCCTGAAAAACACACCTCTTTCACTCGTTTGGCCCGCCCTTATATCGTATTACCGCCTTCTCTGACGCTCAGATCTTGCACATGTGCGCCTGCGCCACTTCACTGCAGTCCGCAGGAGTGAGATGAGCGAACCCGAACACTAAAGTTCCGTACTGCCCAAACACCGGGTGTTTGTCGATCTGTAAGGTGCATGACAGCACGTTAAACACTGCTTCTGATCGGCGGTGAAATCATCCCCGCGGTTTCCAAGCGGTCAAAAGACAACGTGAGCGCTCAGCTGCGATTGGAGGTATAAAGTTTACCTCCGGACACTGGTGTCAGCTGATGGGACTGCTAATCCCATCATCCGACACCTGCTACAGCTAATTACAGTGAGAATAATAAATAATTTTAAAAAACGGCGCGGGTTCCCCTGTATTTTTGTTAACCAGCCAGGCAAAACTCAGAGCTGGGGGCTGTAACCCTCAGCTGTCGGCTTCAGAAAAGTTGGCTATCAAGAATAGAGGGGTCTCCACGCCGTATTTTTTATTATTTAAAGAAATGCAAAAAAAAACGACGGGAGGGTCCCCCCCATTCTTGACAACCAGCCATGCTAAAGCAGACAGCTGGAGGCTGGTATTCTCAGGCTGGTAAGGGACCATGGGTAATGTGCCCCCCCAGCCTAAAAATAGCCACCCGCAGCTGCCCAGAAAAAGTCCTTTAATTGAAAGAATGACACAGATTCCTTTATTAATCTCAATTAAACCATTCTTACGACCTCGCCCAATTCCACCGAAGCCCTCGATCTCCTGTAATAAATCAAAAATAAAAAACAACAATATACCATACCTCCATGAGAGGGCGAATTACCTTGAATTCCCAGAGAATAGCTGCCTGTCACGTGACACATCACGTGACTGTGATGTCACGCAAGGTCCTGCAGCGTTTTTGGACCTTGCAGGCTTGCTGCATAGGTCGGCGCTTCATATCTCCAGCCGCACGCTAGTTTCCGGCCGGGACAGCGGCGTGCAGGGAGATTTGACCCCCTTGTTTGCATCAGAGACAACTGTTATCTCAGAGCGACTGATTATCAGTGGAAAGGACCTTTTTCCTTGGATTCACTCCTGAAGATTCTCTTTCTCGGTATAAGTCCTCCCTTGCCAACTAAAGTTTATTCAAGGTAATTCGCCCTCTCATGGGGTCATTGTACTTATTTTAGCTGGATATTTTGCATATAACCTGTGTACACTTTAGCGCAAGTTAACCCTATATATTTTTATTTTATATGTTTCTGGACAAATTGAGTGTTTTTTTGTCCTATTACTTGCTGCTGTGCACTCTAAGGTCTTGCGCTTAGGTATTTTATAAATATACCATACCTGTTGGTCGTTCTGTCCCACGCCGTAATCCATGTCTGGGAGATAAACAGTTTTCAACCTTGACGGCACCAAGATGCGTCCGTCCAGGCTGAGAACAACTGGTGAATGAGCTGCTCCGCGCGCGGCCTCAGTGAACGACGGTCATGTTATTGAGGTTACGTCCGGTTACCGAGGCTCCGTTCCCAGCCGGGCTGAACTGCGGTGACCTCGGTGAGATCCTCGCTAGCACCATGAGAGAAACTCTCACAGCTAAGCGCTCCCGCTGTCATTTTACAGCGTGGGAACCGCGGCTCTCTGACCAGCGGTGATGATTTCACCGCCGATCTGAAGCGGTGTTTGTCGCCCTGTCATGCACATCGCAGTACATCACACATCAAGTGAATGTTTTTTTTTTTATTTTTACCGTATGTGCGTTGGAAGAGTGATAGTCTTGTACGGAGAGTATATCCCAAACGCTATATTTTAACTGGAAGAGTTGGGGGTTGTCTTATACACCGGAAAATACGGTACATGTAACCTCTTGTTACTTTTCTTGTTGCTTGCAAAACTTCATAAGTATCAACATTTATTGGAAATTATTATTGGCAACTTTTTTCTTTTCGAAAAGTTTTTGTAAAAAAAAAAAAAAACAAAGTATGGATCATCAGCATAAAAAATAGGAATAAAGCACAAATGCACGTCACTATTTATGGCAGGTAGAGATCTGTCTTCTTGTATTTGATCGGATTATCCTGTGTGAATAAATGATGAAGGTTTCCATTCAATGACGACATTCAGTGCCGGGGATGTTCTAGATTATCAGGCAGTGAAAAAATGGTTGAAACTTTTTAAATTCAGCACCAAAGATGAGATCGGATCCTAGAGTTGCGGTTTTGGCTCCAGGTCGGCAGATTTCTTTTGCAAAGATGACAAAATCTGCCGGGAAATCATCACCAGGAAAATTCTGCACCGGATCAAGTAGATTTTGGTGCAGATTTGACGATACGTGATGAAACTAATCTACCTTTCCAGTCTTCTGCCATTCCCACGATAATATGAGCCGGTCTCTTATCAGGACCACTGCAGTCAGTCACATGCTGCAACAGTCACATCATCACTGGAGTCCAGAGACTGTCGTCGGGCTATGTGCACACAGTGCGGAATCTGCTGTGGAATTTTCCACGCAGATTTTGCTAAATTGACCTGCGGATTTAGTGCAGATTTACTGCAGTTTTTGTGCGGTTTTCCACCTGCGGATTTCTAGAATGGAGCAGGTGGAAAACTGCAGCAAATCCACACAAAAGAAGTCCCATGCTGCAGTTTTCAATCCGCAGCAAATCTGCGCGGAAAAAAACCGCACCATGTGCACAGCGGATTTTGATTTACATTGCCTTTAATGGTACTGTACATCACATGCAGTTCTGCTGCAGAATCCGCACCGTGTGCACATAGTAGATTTGTTACTGCTGATTTCCCAGCAGCAAATGTCTTGATTATCGGATTCTGGACTATCAGACTTTCTGGAAGAAAGGGACTCCTTAAAAGTTTTTTTTTTTAATACTATAATTAACCCTTACCTGTCATAACTATAAGTGGATTTGACTGCTGGCGTACCCTTGTGGTGTAGTAGCATGACCTGTGCATTCAACCGGACCTCTACTCTCATTGTCAGGGTCAATGTAGCCACTGGAGAAGCTGCCACATGGGAATGCGCCCCCTGCAGGGTTTCACAGCACACAGCTCACTTGCCCGCGGCTTTACAGCCCCTCATTGACCTCGTCTCTCGCGGCCTGATTACTAGTTGTTTGCCTTCTATGTAATTTGTATGATGGGGTCTTTACGGTAAAGGCTGCTGCCCCTTGGACAGAATTTTCCCCTGGTTTGCCGCTCATTAGAATCACTTCACATAAAGCTCCAGCTTCCTTTGTGCACAGTCACTTGACCTACAACTCTGGGAAAATCTGACTTTTGTATTTAAAGCTTCTTGAATGCAACATGCCTAATAGAGCATAATAAGCGTACGTTAAAGGGTGTGTAAACTTGTGCAACTTCTTGTTTTCAAGACACTAAATACAAAGAATGAAGCAACTTGTATTAAAAACTCTACTACCGTTTTGTGTACTCGGCTCCCATGCAGACCTATATCTCTCCTTGGTTACAGACTACAAACCTTGTGTAGTCTGATCTGGTAGTCAGTCGTATGTTACTCTCTTCCAGCTGTGCCCCTTTTTTTTGTCTGGAGGTTGTCAAAAAGAGGAGGCAGAATCTGAGACTAAATATGAGGCAAATAAAACACCCACAGCCCAATTCATCATTTGCCTTTTTTGTTTTTTTAAGTCGCTTTTCTTTTTCTGTCCTGTGCTATTTGACTTTTTTTGCACCGCATTCTTCGGAATGGGGCACGTGGTGATTTAGAGCAAAATCAGAAATACTCCTGTTTTGAGAAAAGAGTCAAATGTTCAGTTAAAAAGTCGTTAAATTTGTGGGTGAGGCAAGGGGATTTCGGGCATACATAAAATCACTCTTGGGGATGTGGAGTGCAAGTGCGCCAAAAAATAGTGAATTTTTTAGTTGTAATTAATGAATCGGTCACAATCGTTTAGAAAACAAAAAATGTGCCCACATGGAGGCGCTTAAAAAAAAAAAAAAAAAAAAAGTAGCAAATATATATAAAATACTTAAAAAGGTGAAAACTTAATGAAGAATTTGTAGCAAATCAAAAATGGGCAAAAAATTACAAAATGTAAACAAAAAGGCACAAATGCAATAATGAATCAAGGACCCTAATTTTTTTCTCTGATCTATTAGAGTGCTGACTTTATTTGTATTGTGGAAATTTGTATGATGCGGTCAATTGGGTCAGGGACTTGAAGGTTTGTGCACCTGCATGGCTTACTATTTGGATCAGATTGAAGGTTGGATGGATTCATGGAAGGATGGATGATTCATGGACGGTTGGATGGATTCATGGAAGGCTGGATGATTCATGGACGGTTGGATGGATTCATGGAAGGCTGGATGGATTCATGGAAGGCTGGATGGATTCATGGAAGGCTGGATGGATTCATGGAAGGCTGGATGGATTCATGGAAGGCTGGATGGATTCATGGAAGGCTGGATGGATTCATGGAAGGCTGGATGATTCATGGACGGTTGGATGGATTCATGGAAGGCTGGATGATTCATGGACGGTTGGATGGATTCATGGACGGTTGGATGGATTCATGGAAGGTTGGATGGATTCATGGAAGGTTGGATGGATTCATGGAAGGTTGGATGGATTCATGGAAGGTTGGATGGATTCATGGAAGGTTGGATGGATTCATGGAAGGTTGGATGGATTCATGGAAGGTTGGATGGATTCATGGAAGGTTGGATGGATTCATGGAAGGTTGGATGGTTTCATGGATGGTTGGATGGATTCATGGATGTTTGGATGGATTCATGGATGGTTGGATGGATTCATGGACGGTTGGATGGATTCATGGACGGTTGGATGGATTCATGGAAGGTTTTTTTTTTTTAAATTTGTTTATTAAACCATAAACAAGACAAGCAACATACACACTTATATATGATGATAAGCATTGCATAAAGCACATACACTTTCCACAGTATTGATATAAAACAAAATGCATATGTCAGTTTACACATGGAATAAAATGTAGTGTCAGGTAAACCATGCAAGCTTTTATATTATTATTCGATCAATAAGGTCTTTTTAACTTCCTAAACCAAACTATAACTACCATTTCGCAGCCTAGTTCTACATAATCAGCTAATTATTATGCCACGTCTCCCTCCTACAAGGTAAGATGAGAGGAATTCCACCTCTCCCAGTGTCAGGAGCACCGCATTGCACTTGCTCACTGAGCCAGTGCGCGTGTCCTGAGTACAAAGACTGTGCACAAAGATACCTGCGGAGCGGTCAGCAGTGGTGACAATGCATGCTCCAGGACCTGAATCACGTGACTGCTGGGGGCGTGGCCTAAGCTCCACAGAGCTAGGAGTTGCAGGGAAACTCCTAGAATGGTAACTACAGGACAATGTTACCAAGGGGCATAGACAGGGAAGTAAACCAGATCAAGCCAAGGTCAATGCATGAGATAGCAATACAGTACCTAAGGATTAGACAGAATGGATAGTCAGGACGTAGCAATAGATCAGAAAACCAGAACGGGCAATAGACGGTACAATAGGGGTAAACTGTAACGGAGTAACGATAGCCAAGCCAGGAGGTCAGAACCAGAAAAGACAATAGTACCAAAACGAGAGACGGAGTACAGAGTGAAGGAACAAGCCGGGTCATACACGGGAAGCAAACAAACAACGCAGAATACACGCACACCAGGGGTCAGACACACCAGAACAGCAGTATAACTGACAGAGAATGCTAGTTTGGAGTGAGTATAAATACCCCTCCCAGATCCAAAGAGAGGCCGGCAAAAGTTAACCCTGTGAGAACAGGACATTAACCATGTCCTAACCATGACACCCAGATCTTTTCGAATTTGCCCGGGCACCCTCTATTTCGATACAGCGTACGCTCATATGGAATATCCGCATTCACCAATTCGATCCAAATCCTGAGGGACGGACATGAGCTCCCCATCCAACGCAGTGCCAGAACCTTTCGTGCCATAAATAACGTTTCCCGTAAAAAAATCCCGATATAATGACCCCAAGATTCATCATCTCACACCCCAAACAGGCAAACCAGCGGCTCAAGGGGAACAGGAGCTTGTGTGGCGCCCCTGAGGGTTCAGTTGCCACAGAGGTACTGCACCTCCTCCTGAGGTGTGGTGCCCCACCATCCAGGTGAGTTGGAGGCTCCTAACCACGCTCCAACACTCGCATCCCACACAACACGGTAGTTCAGCAAAGCCACATTGCGGCTCCCTGCTTGGAGTGTAGCAGAGCACCTTTGGTGGCTCCCTGCTTGGAACTCGAAACGTGCTGGGAGGCGGGTGGAGTTTAGAATGCATAAAAGAGTGGGAAGGTTTAGAATTTTGGTAAGTTCAAGGTCAGTCAGTCAGAAAGTCAGAGAGGAGTGAGGAAGGAAGATCCCTGGAAGAGGGATGGAGGAAGGAGTGCTGCAGCTGCCTCAGTGATCTGAGCCAGCTGGCACGAGAAGGGAAAGAAGGAGAAAGACGTTGAACAGAAACCTTTTCTTCCATAAGAAAGAAAGACTAGTACGAAACGTAGGAGTAAAAGGAAACAGAGGACGTGGGTTAGAGGAAGAACTCTGCCTAGAAGTTCTAAGCGCAAGGCCGGGGCCCGGTCCCCGAGGTTGTATGGACACTAATGGTTCTGCAGCAGACATCGGTGGAGTAGTGGGCTGTAAATGCACTACTCCCATCTAAGACTTGGGGGCACAACAGCAACATTGATAGTGAGCCAGGACTCAGGAGAAGGGAGTCCCCGAAGCAGGCTACAGCTGTCTGCCGTACAAGTAGAATTCTTGGGAACATCGTCAGGAGGAACTACAGTGTAACTCAGTACTAGGAGTACTTCACACTTAAAGGCGCTATAGAGGAGACGTTCAGAAAGGCACATGTTGGCGGAGTGTTGGAAGGGAGCTTCCTATCTTGCCTGGAGGTCGACTGAGTCCCTGACCCGGAGGACACGGCACGGAGGCAGGCACCTGTGTGTACTACAAACTGTGAGTAAAGCTTTGGAACTACAAGCCCTGGTGTCCTCCATTCATTCCTGCGCCAACACACGTGGTACCGCTATATCTGGATACCAGCTTCTACACTGCCTGCGCCTCTCAGCTACCCCTACATCTACACTGCCCTGGGACTACAGCTCCACCTGTGGGGAGCTTCACCATCTTGGCTGCAACACACCACAAGACCCAGAGGATCTGCACGCAGCGTCTGCTCAACATCTAACTTGCCGAACACCACAGGTGGCGTCACGAACTATTCATCAATTCTATTTCATTGTTCTTTCACCCCCTTTTGCAATGGAGCCCCAGGGCCACGGACCGGGTCACAGCTTCCGTGACAACTCCCATTGAGATCAATGGGCCCGGTAACGAGTACCCCGATAGCCCTGGCCGGGGCGCTCCACTTGTACCAGGGAAGTTAATAATGACGTCACCTCCTTCCAATATTGTGCAATAATAGGGCATTGCCAAATCATGTGTATAAAGTCTGCATCCAATGAGTGATTGGAATCTGCCCATCCTGAATAGTCGGGTCGGGGTCAGATATGATTGATTTATAATATATAGTTGTGTCATTCTGTTATTGATAGACGGAGACACCACGATCGGAGATTCCAGAATTTCTCCCCATTCCTCTCCTTGTGCATCGGGGATGAGCCTCTCCCACTTCCCTTTAACCGAGATTATGGCAGATTCCTCCCCTACCGATAGCATATATGTGTACAAAGTGGAGATGAGACCCTGGGGACCTTGCGATTTAAGGATGCCTATCAAGGGCAGAGACTAAATAGCTTTGTTTACCCCCATATTTCTCATGTGATTGAAAGGCCGACCTCAATTGTAGATAACCGAAAAATTGGGATCTTGGGACGTTACATTTGACCTGTAATTGTTCAAAAGACACCAAGGTTCCATGATTGTGCAAATCGCTTACCGAGGAAACATTGTGCTGAGTCCAGAACTCGGCAGACGGGTGTTCAAGCAGTGCCGGAAAATAACCATTATTCCACAGGGGCATTTCAGCCACTATGTCTCCAAATCCAATTACTCTCTTAATCTGCCTCCACACTGATCGTGCCAGGCGAAGCAGGGGCAGCAAATGGGGGACATTTATTTTTTCCAATTCTAAGAAGCCCAGTGGACAGCTAACTCGTGCGGCGTGGAGCAAGTGGCTTTCAGAGTTAGGGAGGTGATCATCAGGCATCCACTTGCATATGGCTTTGGCCTGTCCAGCCAGATAATATAGAAAAAAGTCTGGTAGCGCTGCCCCACCTTCCTTTTTTGGTCTTTGCAGAGTGGACAGCCTGAGTTTGGGCCTAGCTTTTCCCCATATAAAAGATGTAATTTGAGAGTTCAAATTTGCAAAGAAGGATTGGGGTACTACCACGGCACTGTGCTGAAGAGAGTAGCTGAGCTTAGGGAGCAGTATCATTTTGAGTAAATTAATACGTCCGGCTACAGAAAGCGGGAGTTTACTCCAAATTAGAAATATAGCTTTAACCATTTCCACCAATGGCTGTATGTTGAGCCGCAAATCCAAAAAACTGCTTTGAGATATGTGAACACCTAGATATTTGAAACTGGGTACAATGGGTAATGAGGAGAGGGCCTCCAGTCGTGGCATTGGGGCAGACTTTTCCCAATTTATATATAAGCCGGAATATTTACTGAATTTATTGATACTGGCTATTACCCGTGCCAATGTGTCCTCCGCGCTACCCATAAAAATCACCACGTCATCAGCGTATAAGCCTATGGTGTCTACTTGACCCGCTATTTCTATACCTTCAATATTAGGGGAAGATCTTATACGAATAGCCAATGCCTCGATCGCCAGGGCAAAAAGGGCTGGAGAAAGGGGACAACCCTGACGGGTTCCCCTATGTAATGAAAAGGACTCAGATATAGAACTATTTACAATGACACAAGCCTTAGGTTTCATGTATAATGTACTAACCCATTTTAGAAACCTGTCGCCAAACCCATATTTCAGATTCATGGAAGGTTGGATGGATTCATGGACGGTTGGATGGATTCATGGACGGTTGGATGGATTCATGGACGGTTGGATGGATTCATGGACGGTTGGATGGATTCATGGACGGTTGGATGGATTCATGGACGGTTGGATGGATTCATGGACGGTTGGATGGATTCATGGACGGTTGGATGGATTCATGGACGGTTGGATGGATTCATGGACGGTTGGATGGATACATTGAAGGATGGATTCATGGACGGTTGGGTGGATTCATGGACGGTTGGGTGGATTCGTGGACGGTTGGGTGGATTCGTGGACGGCTGGGTGGATTCGTGGGCGGCTGGGTGGATTCGTGGACGGCTGGGCGGATTCGTGGAAGGCTGGGTGGATTCGTGGAAGGCTGGATGGATTCGTGGAAGGCTGGATGGATTCGTGGAAGGCTGGATGGATTCGTGGAAGGCTGGATGGATTTGTGGAAGGCTGGATGGATTCCTGGAAGGCTGGATGGATTTGTGGAAGGCTGGATGGATTCCTGGAAGGCTGGATGGATTCCTGGACGGTTGGATGGATTCCTGGACGGTTGGATGGATTCCTGGACGGTTGGATGGATTCCTGGACGGTTGGATGGATACATTGAAGGATGGATTCATGGACGGTTGGGTGGATTCATGGACGGTTGGGTGGATTCGTGGACGGTTGGATGGATTCCTGGACGGTTGGATGGATTCATGGACGGTTGGATGGATACATTGAAGGATGGATTCATGGACGGTTGGATGGATTCATGGACGGTTGGATGGATTCATGGACGGTTGGATGGATTCATGGACGGTTGGATGGATTCATGGACGGTTGGATGGATTCATGGACGGTTGGATGGATTCATGGACGGTTGGATGGATACATTGAAGGATGGATTCATGGACGGTTGGGTGGATTCATGGACGGTTGGGTGGATTCGTGGACGGTTGGGTGGATTCGTGGACGGCTGGGTGGATTCGTGGGCGGCTGGGTGGATTCGTGGACGGCTGGGTGGATTCGTGGGCGGCTGGGTGGATTCGTGGACGGCTGGGTGGATTCGTGGAAGGCTGGGTGGATTCGTGGAAGGCTGGATGGATTCGTGGAAGGCTGGATGGATTCGTGGAAGGCTGGATGGATTCCTGGACGGTTGGATGGATTCCTGGACGGTTGGATGGATTCCTGGACGGTTGGATAGATTCCTGGACGGTTGGATGGATTCCTGGACGGTTGGATGGATTCCTGGATGGCAAAAGTGCAGTTATAGTTGCTAACCCACAGATTGCAACCAGCCTTTGATACATAAAAAGATAGAAAATGAACAGCACTCAATAGCAAATTCCATGCAAATACTGTTGGCTTTATTGGCCCATATGATAGATAGATAGATAGACATGGGCTGGGTCATTGTAGAGAAAAATTATTGATCTATTGGATAGATTCATAAATATATAGACAAACTAAATAGATAGGAAGTGAGTGGCTGACTACATAGATATAAATAAAACCTGGAGATATCTATAGGTATAGCTATATAATTAGATTAAAAAAAAGACAAAAGAAGCAGAGTAGTGGCCTCCTAAGTATACACCAGCCCTTCAGTATAATCCACAAATGATTGAGGTGGCACATATCGCTCTATGGTGTGCGGCCTCTATAATATTTGGATGATTAGATAGCTATGGGGTGGGGGGGATGTTAAATGGCAGCTTATACATCAAGGTTCTTATTATCCGGACACTTTTCCTGGTACTGTAGATATTCCCATCATTTACTGCATGTAAACAGTAAAACATTGAGACAAAGCCGAAGAGGAAGAGTCGTATTATGATGGTGTAAGACTCCTTCCATCTCCTGAGAACCAGAGACGATGTACTGGTATGTGGTGGGTAATGGAGTCGGGGCCGGGGACCACTGACCGCTGATATGGCAGTGTGTCGGGGCTGCAGTCATGATACTGATAGTAATATGGGTCCATGTGCAATCATTCAGGGTCGTTAGAGGTTAGTAAAAGGTCTGGACAGGAGGGTTAATGGCAGCGAGATTTCCTAGCGTCTCATTCAGCAGAAATGATTTGAGGGTGATGACTTGTCCCCAAATTTCCAGATTTCAGTTTAGTCACTCATCCGTCGGATGTGCTGGAAAAAGTCAGATCCTTGGAGGTAATTTTAATGTTAATGGAGCGTAGCTGCAATGTAAAGCATGGGGGATTTGTAGGGCTGCTGCCTGCTCCTCTGCAGAGGCAGGTGGAGTATTTCAGTCTAATGAAGCCTTTTTATATAGTTGTCATTCTTTCTTGTATGGAATTTTTAAAACATGGGGGGGAAAATTAAAAAAATAAAATAAAAGCACCATATTGATAAGCAGGGAACATTAGGACACGAGACGTGGCTTTGTGATACCATCTCGTACTTCCCTGGACCTGCTACAAAGTTTCTCACGTCTGCTTGTGAAATCTTTGTTTTGTAGACACCTGCACGGGCTGAGACGTCGCTGTCATGAAACTACTGATGAAATGCTGGCGACACAACAACTACAAAGCGAGGACTATGCAAGAGCGAGGTAGGCAGGATCAGGGGTGTAAAGAGTTAACTCATCACAAGGTGCCACCAGCCAGACTTCCCATGCCACAAACGTCGTAGATTATGAGCTGCACCAAGAGGTGCAAAATAGGAGGATGCACAGACAGTAGAGAGCAGAGACTGTGCGTCTGTATGACGTCTGCCGGACTCTGCGGCAAAATGACACTGCTACAACATCTTCTGTATCTAATGAGCGGGTGCAAAAGTCCGTCAGGGTCATCTGTGACATTGCCCATTGTGATCGCTGTGTCCTGAGTTATCAGCTGTGTTCTTGTCAGTATAATCCTGCCTCTGATGGTAAGGAGCCTGCTGAAAACTCTTCCTGAAAAGACCAGTTACTGAGCCCTCTCTATACCTTCCCTGTTTCTGATATATATATATCTGAGCTGCAGTACCATAATTATCCTGTGGACAAAAGTGGCGCTGTTTCTTCAGGACAGCCTTTGTAATTGAAGAATTCATTGTATTAATATAATGTACAAGATATTGCGTTATTACCTCTGTCAAACACTCCCCAACCCCAAAAAACATCTGTTTGCTAATGCTGTATTTATAAGGACGGGAGGATACTGTTTTTCTAAGGGACATCACTGCGCTCCATTAATCTGCTCCGTACACAGTGTATTAATCTGTTTGACATGTACTGATCCTCCTGAATTAATTAGTTATTATTAGGTGATAATGAAGTGTGAAGTCTCCTGACGGATTATAGTCGATCTGACGGGTAAGGCATGGGGGAATTACACTTTTTCAATTATACATAAGTTGCCCAAAAGGCCTTGGTCATATGAAATTAATTTTTATTTTATTTTTTTGTATATATATTTTTTTATTTCCAAATTTCCCCTTGTCAAAAAAACATACTGATGCGATAATTTGGAATTTAGATTGCGATCTCTAATGTGGACGTGGAACGATGAGCGTGATGACATGGGATATGATATTGATATATTAATTTATAAAATGAAAAAAATGTGTAGAAACGTAAAATGCAAAAGGCGGTGAAATGTATAAACTAATTGGGCAGCGAGCAGAAATGGGACGATTGGAAATGATCAGAATCAATGTTAACAAATGCATTTTTAGAGCTTTTTTCTGCTTTTCATCATGCCGAAAATTTCATCATGCCGAGCTTTTTCCCCCGGTAAATAGGAAATCAACAATGAAGGTTCTGAGCAGAGCCTCCAACACAGATGTGAACACAGCCTAAACCTAAACATTTCTGGGATAAACATATATCTATCCTAAAGTGGATGCCAGAAACAAGGACCAGGAGATAGTAATCAAAGTGCATGAAATTTAGGTTGCTTGTAGGTAAAATTGTATTCAAACTGATATACGGTAAAACAAATAAAAACTGTATACACAACGCGTTTCGGCTGTTTGCCACCTTCTTCAGGTAAGGGGGGAGAAAATGAATTTGACCCTTCTTATATACCCGTTTTCCTGTGTGAGAGGAAGGGGATACTCTTTTGTATCCCCTCACACTGGGATAAATGGTAAATGGTGGAGCAGGGAGCTGCGCAGAGACTAGTGGTAAATGGTGGAGCGGGGAGCTGCACAGAGACTCACGGTAAATGGTGGAGCGGGGAGCTGCGCCGAGACTAGTGGGAAATGGTGGAGCGGGGAGCTGCCAGAGACTAGTGGTAAATGGTGGAGCGGGGAGCTGCGCAGAGACTAGTGGTAAATGGTGGAGCGGGGAGCTGCGCAGAGACTAGTGGTAAATGGTGGAGCGGGGAACTGCGCAGAGACTAGTGGTAAATGGTGGAGCGGGGAGCTGCGCAGAGACTAGTGGGAAATGGTGGAGCGGGGAGCTGCACAGAGACTAGTGGGAAATGGTGGAGCGGGGAGCTGCGCAGAGACTAGTGGGAAATGGTGGAGGGGGGAGCTGCGCAGAGACTAGTGGGAAATGGTGGAGCGGGGAGCTGCGCTGAGACTCGTGGGAAATGGTGGAGCGGGGAGCTGCGCTGAGACTCATGGGAAATGGTGGAGCGGGGAGCTGCACTGAGACTCATGGGAAATGGTGGAGCGGGGAGCTGCGCAGAGACTCATGGTAAATTGGTGGAGCAGGGAGCTGCAGAGAGAATCACGGTAAATGGTGGAGCGGGGAGCTGCGCAGAGACTCACGGTAAGTGGTGGAGCGGGGAGCTGCGCAGAGACTAGTGGGAAATGGTGGAGCGGGGAGCTGCGCAGAGACTCATGGTAAATGGTGGAGCGGGGAGCTGCGCAGAGAATCACGGTAAATGGTGGAGCGGGGAGCTGCGCAGAGACTCACGGTAAATGGTGGAGCGGGGAGCTGCGCAGAGACTCATGGTAAATGGTGGAGCGGGGAGCTGCGCAGAGACTCATGGTAAATGGTGGAGCGGGGAGCTGCGCAGAGACTCATGGTAAATGGTGGAGCGGGGAGCTGCGCAGAGAATCACGGTAAATGGTGGAGCGGGGAGCTGCGCAGAGACTCATGGTAAATGGTGGAGCGGGGAGCTGCGCAGAGAATCACGGTAAATGGTGGAGCGGGGAGCTGCGCAGAGACTCACGGTAAATGGTGGAGCGGGGAGCTGCGCAGAGAATCACGGTAAATGGTGGAGCGGGGAGCTGCGCAGAGACTCATGGTAAATGGTGGAGCGGGGAGCTGCGCAGAGAATCACGGTAAATGGTGGAGCGGGGAGCTGCGCAGAGACTCATGGTAAATGGTGGAGCGGGGAGCTGCGCAGAGAATCACGGTAAATGGTGGAGCGGGGAGCTGCGCAGAGACTCATGGTAAATGGTGGAGCGGGGAGCTGCGCAGAGAATCACGGTAAATGGTGGAGCGGGGAGCTGCGCAGAGACTCATGGTAAATGGTGGAGCGGGGAGCTGCGCAGAGACTAGTGGTAAATGGTGGAGCGGGGAGCTGCGCCAAGACTAGTGGGAAATGGTGGAGCGGGGAGCTGCCAGAGACTAGTGGGAAATGGTGGAGTGGGGAGCTGCCAGAGACTAGTGGGAAATGGTGGAGTGGGGAGCTGCGCAGAGACTAGTGGTAAATGGTGGAGCGGGGAGCTGCGCAGAGACTAGTGGTAAATGGTGGAGCGGGGAGCTGCGCAGAGACTAGTGGGAAATGGTGGAGCGGGGAGCTGCGCAGAGACTAGTGGGAAATGGTGGAGCGGGGAGCTGCGCAGAGACTAGTGGGAAATGGTGGAGCGGGGAGCTGCGCAGAGACTAGTGGGAAATGGTGGAGCGGGGAGCTGCGCAGAGACTAGTGGGAAATGGTGGAGCGGGAAGCTGCGCAGAGTCTAGTGGGAAATTGTGGAGCGGGGAGCTGCGCAGAGACTAGTGGGAAATGGTGGAGCGGGGAGCTGCGCAGAGACTAGTGGTAAATGGTGGAGCGGGGAGCTGCGCAGAGACTCATGGTAAATGGTGGAGCGGGGAGCTGCGCAGAGACTCATGGTAAATGGTGGAGCGGGGAGCTGCAGAGTGATTCATGGTAAATGGTGGAGCGGGGAGCTGTGCAGAGACTCACGGTAAATGGTGGAGCGGGGAGCTGCGCAGAGACTAGTGGTAAATGGTGGAGCGGGGAGCTGCGCAGAGACTAGTGGTAAATGGTGGAGCGGGGAGCTGCGCAGAGACTAGTGGTAAATGGTGGAGCGGGGAGCTGCGCCAAGACTAGTGGGAAATGGTGGAGCGGGGAGCTGCGCAGAGACTAGTGGCAAATGGTGGAGTGGGGAGCTGCCAGAGACTAGTGGTAAATGGTGGAGCGGGGAGCTGCGCAGAGACTAGTGGTAAATGGTGGAGCGGGGAGCTGTGCAGAGACTATTGGTAAATGGTGGAGCGGGGAGCTGCGCAGAGACTAGTGGTAAATGGTGGAGCGGGGAGCTGCGCAGAGACTAGTGGTAAATGGTGGAGCGGGGAGCTGCGCAGAGACTAGTGGTAAATGGTGGAGCGGGGAGCTGCGCAGAGACTAGTGGCATACTTCCTCCACAATTGTATTCAACTGTTTACATCTGCGTCTAGTGAAATCAGAACACACCTCCACATCTTCCCAGGACAGAGGGACAGCTCCCGTTATCTAGAAATGTCCCATTTGATCCAGGAAGATTGACAGTTCTGGTTCTATCTCGGGAAAGGTCCTGAGAGGAGGCTGAAACATTGCATCTGACTGCATCTGCCGAAACCTTATCTCCAACATGATGTATATGGCTGGCTGGTCTCCTCGATGTTGCTATGATCATATTAAAAATGGAGGTTGAAGTCAGAGATCTAAGGCTGAGTCCTTGGTCCTAGTCCCCGGGTTGTTGTATTGGGTTCTCAGGAAGTTCGGGCTATTCATTTGTAAAATTAGTGTATTCCACGTAATTGAATTACTAACAACAATGGCACAAACAAATAGTGGCAAATAGTAGTCACAGTGGGGGCCGCTGGGGGGTCTTCACATGTGATTTGTTTTTGGCTCTTTAGTACAGTCATAGCAGACTTACAGTAAGTAGTGAGCAAACAGGCCGTCCCCCCTGCCGTCGTACATCAAGAGCCCCATTAGGAAAAGCCTCTCCGTATCTCACAATGGATTGTTTTCCCACACTGCTAAAGGCGGCCATAGTCATTATGGAGCTGTCACCTGAAGGATCATCTGGTCAACAACCAACACCCCCCTCTGATGCACCCAATGCTATGAGCACAGGAGATGAGCGGACTGCAGAGACCTCTGATGACACTTATCTCTCAGGGGAACCACAACCTTCATCCTTTCTGGCCTATGATTTTCTGTCGAGGATCTATCGGGCCTCTGTGACATGAATGGGAAATTTTAAAGTGGGTTGTTTTCACAATTCCGATATGGGTTATCAGCGTGATATGATGGGGACTGACCACTGAGATCTCCACCTGTCTCTACCTGGTGTGTATGGGGGCTTCCAATTCTCCCCGATAGGTGATGTCAGAAAGAAGAAGGATCGGGCTTGTTGAATTTCAACACCCAATGCTTTTATTTACAGGGGAGAAAAGCCGTTGTTAGAGGTGTACATGCATGCTCAGCTGAACTGCGCATGCATGAGTATTGGTAGTGAGGTCAGCAGTCGTGTTTGGACACTTTTAGACCTTGGTCCTCCTAGGTGAGATGAACACAGCTGAAGGGGCACATTGCAAATGTTGACATGTCATCATAAATGGGATACATAACTGAGCCCTCTCGCTCCTACTTGGATTGATAGTTTCCAGCGATTACCCGATCAGTTGATAACCTTCTTGTAGAGTCTCGTGAAAAGCAAAAATGACTTTTCTATGAAAAAAAAAAAGTTAGACGTAGTCTTGACCGCCACAAAAAAGCATAAATCTCTTGTGAAAATTCAGACTGCAATGTATATGTCTGCAAAGTGATTACAAGAAAGAAACAATGTGACCGGTCAGAGGATCGAGGGGGATCAGGAGGAGTCTTCCATTATCCTATGACCAAGATCGCGCCGGCATTAAGCGTCATTATCCCTAAATGAGCGAGCCGTACATGCTAATGGACAGGAGAAACTGAGACGTCAGATGTGCTGGGAGCACAGAAGGGTATATACTATACACGTCGTCTACTAAACCCGGCCGGCTATTTCTGGGAACCGTATAGCACTTTGTATCACGCAATGTATTGTGTAATTATTACTTAGACATCCCCTTTCTGACTTTGTAATTGCTTTTCGGTAGTTATAGCGCATAGCTGGGATATGTGTGTTTTGACCATATTATTTGCAGTGTTTCTTTTTCGGTGCACTGTTCGTTGCTGTTTTTTGCAGGGTTGTTTATTGGACGGAACAAAGTTTACCTCTTTTTGATGAGCTCAAAGCTACAAATAAAATTATTGACAGTATGACACTATTATAAATGGCAATTTGTGCAGCATTTTTTATTGGACATCGTACTGTGGTAATATTTACACTTTTGATGTTGATTTGGATACTTTTATTGGGGTGTTATATGGTATGGTGCTATATTGCTCTATTTTGTACTCTGCGTTGTGGTGTTATGATAATATAACTTTAGCATGTTTTTATTTTACTACCGTGTCATCTGTTGGTATTATATGGATATCTATGGCAGTAGTATATGGTTCTCTATAGCAGTATTATATGGTTCTCTATAGCAGTATTATATGGTTCTCTATGGCAGTATTATATGGTTCTCTATAGCAGTATTATATGGTTCTCTATGGCAGTATTATATGGTTCTCTATAGCAGTATTATATGGTTCTCTATAGCAGTATTATATGGTTCTCTATGGCAGTATTATATGGTTCTCTATAGCAGTATTATATGGTTCTCTATGGCAGTATTATATGGTTCTCTATGGCAGTATTATATGGTTCTCTATGGTAGTATTATATGGTTCTCTATAGCAGTATTATATGGTTCTCTATAGCAGTATTATATGGTTCTCTATGGCAGTATTATATGGTTCTCTATAGCAGTATTATATGGTTCTCTATAGCAGTATTATATGGTTCTCTATGGCGGTATTATATGGTTCTCTATAGCAGTATTATATGGTTCTCTATAGCAGTATTATATGGTTCTCTATGGCAGTATTATATGGTTCTCTATAGCAGTATTATATGGTTCTCTATAGCAGTATTATATGGTTCTCTATGGCAGTAGTATATGGTTCCCCATTTATTTCAGTATTTGAGTATTATATGGTTCTCTATGGCAGTATTATATGGTTCTCTATAGCAGTATTATATGGTTCTCTATGGTAGTATTATATGGTTCTCTATAACAGTATTATATGGTTCTCTATAGCAGTATTATATGGTTCTCTATGGTAGTATTATATGGTTCTCTATAGCAGTATTATATGGTTCTCTATAGCAGTATTATCTGGTTCTCTATGGCAGTAGTATATGGTTCCCCATTTATGGCAGTATTTGAGTATTATATGGCTCTCTGTGGCAGTATTATACGGTTCTCCATCTATGGCAGTATTTGACTATTATATGGTTCTCTATGGCAGTATTGTTTGAGTATTATATGGCTCTCTGTGGCAGTATTGTTTGAGTATTATATGGTTCTCTATGGCAGTATTGTTTGAGTATTATATGGTTCTCTATGGCAGTATTGTTTGAGTATTATGTGGTTCTCTATGGCAGTATTGTTTGAGTATTATATGGCTCTCTGTGGCAGTATTATATGGTTCTCCATTTATGGCAGTATTTGCGTATTATATGGTTCTCTATGGCAGTATTGTTTGAGTATTATATGGTTCTCTATGGCAGTATTGTTTGAGTATTATATGGTTCTCTATGGCAGTATTGTTTGAGTATTATATGGTTCTCTATGGCAGTATTGTTTGAGTATTATGTGGTTCTCTATGGCAGTATTGTTTGAGTATTATATGGCTCTCTGTGGCAGTATTATATGGTTCTCCATTTATGGCAGTATTTGCGTATTATATGGTTCTCTATGGCAGTATTGTTTGAGTATTATATGGTTCTCTATGGCAGTATTGTTTGAGTATTATATGGTTCTCTATGGCAGTATTGTTTGAGTATTATACGGTACTCCATCTATGGCAGTATTGCTTTGCTACTGTGTAGCCTTTGCTCACAACCTTTGGTGTATGGCCGCCAGGAGTTCACCCCCTGTCCATGTTGTACCTTTTGTAGGGGTAACACAGGAGTAAGAGCTAATAGCTACTTGTTTCTCTCCATCATGCTCCATATCCATTTTACATGGGGTCCTCAGATTAAGGAAAGTGATTTCATATTTACCGCCATTAACATATGTACGTCATAGACGACCTGCCGATCACATCACATCTGAAGTACAAATGAGGGGCGGCCATGAGGTGTAGGGTCCTGGAAGCCTCAGACCTGGTGTTATCAGACAGTATGTACGCGGTCTAACACGGCCCGAAAATGCCTTCAATGGCAGAGTACAAGGAGAAACGCCTAATCTCCAGGAGGCTGCGTCCACCTGTCATTGACGGACTCTACGTCTCCTGCGTGTCAGGAGAGGAGCCATCTTTACTATATCCCTCGACGGCACATCTCGTAAAATTTAGAATTGAATTCCAGAGACGTCATTAGCTATAAATGACATGGGGTAAGGTGACGCTTGCAGGAGGGAAAGCAAAACCCTAAAGGACGTCTAACCAGGGACGAAGGTACAAGAGGTGCAGAGGTAGCAGTCGGCCCTGGATGAAGACATCCGTATTATACATGGCACCTGGTGGATGTGCGGCCTTGTTACAGGATTCACATCTGGGTCCAGACATAACTGGATGCTAGGGATACACTTCCTGACAACCACACAACTTTCTGGTTTAGGTTGCGTGGCACAATGTTCCTAGCAACCAGCCCATTGCACATTTTGGCCTACATTATTATGACAGTTTCCAGACCAATCATTGATGTAAATGTTGGGGTCCCTGCCATAAAGCCAAGATCCCACCATGACACTTCCAGGCGGAGATCGATCACACATAACTTTCCTTTCCATTGTGTTCCTTCCCGTTGCGGCCCAAATTAGTTTTTGCGCTTTCCTATTTCCTCCATAACCATCTCTCCATCAATACAACCGTACGAGGGCTTGTTATTCAAGTAACTAACAATACTCAACACCAAGAAACCATAGAAATTAAGAAGTAAAGGACAGAAAATAATAATGGGCCAAAGTGAGCAAGTTTTTGATATGAGACACCATGTTTTTTGGGTTTTTTTTATTTTGACACTTTTCGGTGTATTTTGTAGTCCTTTTTGAAAGGTAAAAAAGATTTTTAAAAAAACCCCACAACATCTAATTTTTTGGCACTTGGCTGAGGAATTCCAGGTCCCTTCATTGCAGCTATTTCTTCTGGTAAACACTCTAAAACGTGACCATTAACACTTCCCACAGAAACAAAGAACAGGATGCCATCTAGTTTGCATATACACGTGTAGTTTAAACAGTGTTTACAAGGAGGCATCTAACTAAAAACTGCAAAAGCTTTATGGAAAGGGGACCAAGGCTGCCATTTCTGTCCTCGTCAGGAACGCTTTCATCTTGGAATGAAGACACACGAGCAATGGAAACATATATTCTTTATTACACCTTGTGTTGTGCACAGCACATACAACACGATATCAAAAAAACACCTGTATAAAACTACAGACGAATGACAGAGCATTGTAAACTGCTTTCTCGTGAAGGGTTAATGCTAAGAAACCTGCAAAGATTGGTTCCAATGGCCGCGGCGGAGTGATAACTGTATTTTATACTGACCCGATTCGTATATTGAGAAATATTAGTACATTTCCACCTAATCTTGGTTCACACTAAATGGAAAAAATATATATAATAAAAATAATTTTTATCCTTTTTTTTTTTTTTGTGATCCAAGGATTGCAAAACGTTGCATCTTCTGATTCTGCAAATTCAGCTCAATCCCCCCCCCGCCTAATCTAATTCATTAATCCATTATTAAATTGATTTTTATTCCCACCCAAGAATGATTTTCTCTAAAAACTGGCTGCCATCTAGTAAAAATAAACTCACCATTAGCAATAGTTTATTTTTTTTGTTTCTTCCTGTCCATTCTATAACCACCACCAGTTATTTTACCTTCTACACTTCCTGCTTTCGGCATTTTTGCTCTTCTTAGCCGTCCTAACTCGGCATTCATACCTCTGACTCGCTGTCAGCAACATCTGCTTCACCTGTGTGGGCACCAGAAAGTAAAAAAAAACAAAAACCTTGTCGGTCTGGGCAAGCGCCAGATTCTCATCCAGCGCATGCGCAGATGAATCGCAGCTTCCTCTCTGTAGGATCTGCCCGTCAGTGGGCGGGAGGTCACTTTGTGGTGTCCTGACCATTAAGAGAACAGGTGAAAAAGACCAAGAAGAAAAATGGGGAAAGACGGTCACATGACGTGCTCGCCAATATTGGGGCTGGAGAGGATTTCTAGCAGCAGGTGTTTTATTATGTCTCAGCATATCTCACTTTGTAAAGTATTACATTTCTCTCCCCCCAAAAAAAAACTTTAATTACTGTTAACAAAATGAATTACAATTGCAGAAAAAAACCAATACTAAGAACAAGAAGATGGCTACAAATCCAAACATTTCAAAATGAGCAGCAAAAAAAAGACCCAAACCTTAACAGTCTGAACATGCGCCCGATTCTCATCCAGCGCATGCGCAGATGAATCAGAGCATATCCGAGTCCTTAGGATCTGCACGTCTTATGGTCATGATGTCACTTGTGATGTCCTGACCATTGAGACAGCAGATAGAGAAGAACAAGGAGCGCAGTCGGCTCACGACCAGAAGAAGAAAGACTTTTGAAGATTGTCGGGTCCGAATGTGGGATTAGAGCATTATCGTAGCAGTAATTATTTTAGTAAAACTCAACATCCCACAGATAACCGTAGATTCCAAAGTATTAAATTCTCCCCAAGACGAAAAAAAAGACAATTTATTTACTATTAAGAAGAAAAAAAAAATAGCAGCAACCCCCCAAACAATAAGGATAATTATTAAGTGTGAACCTAGCCTGACCTGTGCATATTAGAAACACATTAGTATTTGCACAGGGGTCTAAAAAGTGAAAATCATTTGATTCTTTAAGCAGCAGTGTCAGAAACTGGAGTTCGATATTACAGAAGGGAAGAGTTAATCCGGAATGTAAGTAAGAATTTGGCAATTAAAGTAGCACATCAGTAAATATCCTGTTATAGCGATCAGTGATATACAATATTCCAGCCCATAAACCGAACCAATCCTGGATTGAGAGGGATTTAGAAAGTATTTTTGCACTGGCAGCGGTTTCATAACACTCCAGTCCCCAATACCAGGCTGAACGTTTGCAAAGTATATAATGAAAAATATAAGGTTACTCGATGACCATATAGCGCGGACCAACAGCTGCCTGCAAATATTTTTACCATGATTCTCCTTACTAAAAGTAAGTCGTAGGGTAAAGATAGCTGAAACGTGACAAGGCTGAAATAGACGGTTTTGGGCTCCCACCTACAGAACATTTGGCCACATATGGAAAAATTGAGGACCTGGGCATGGGCACAAGTGTAAAAGTCCTCCCGACAGGAAAGTGAGGTAGACATTTAATATTTTTGATGGGAATGAACATAAGAAATCAGCAGATATCCTCCTGTAGAAAGCATAGCATCCTCCATAAAGATTCATGACATCATCCAACTCATGGCATCACCATATCCATAACCTACAAGTAGCCCAAAACGCGGGACATGATCCCACTCCATCACATTCTCAAAAAGTAGCTTACTCTCCTGCTTTGTTCTACATCCTTTTTTTCTTCTTTCACATTCTGTACAAAGGTGGCCACAGGGCCCAGCTACCGGAACCCACCGGACGCTAGCTGGGAGAAGGGCCCGATAGTGTGGGAAAGTCTAGCTACCACTCTGGGTGACCGAAGATGTGATGATACCTGTAATGCTCAGAATACAATCAGCAGGACAATTTTTTTTAAGCACCACGAACACCAATATGTCTCAGTGTGCACCCTGTTAAAGGGGTTGTCCCATAAATTATAGTCTTATAGACAGTGAATAGAGCGATAGTGAGCATGTGCCACCAGCACTACTATAGACAGTGACTAGAGCAGTAGTGAGTGTGTGCGACCACCTCCTATAGACAGTGACTGGAGCTGTAGTGAGCGTGTGCGACCACCTCCTATAGACGGTGAATGGAGCGGTAGTGAGCATGTGCGACCACCTCCTATAGACAGTAACTGGAGCTGTAGTGAGCGTGTGCGACCACCTCCTATAGACGGTGAATGGAGCGGTAGTGAGCGTGTGCGACCACCTCCTATAGACAGTGAATGGAGCGGTAATGAGCATGTGCGACCTCCTCCTATAGACAGTGAATGGAGCGGTAGTGAGCGTGTGTGACCACCTCCTATAGACGGTGAATGGAGCGGTAGTGAGCGTGTGCAACCTCCTCTTATAGACGGTGACTGGAGGGATAGTGAGCGTGTGCAACCACCTCCTATAGACAGTGACTGGAGCGGCAATGAGCATGTGCGACCTCCTCCTATAGACGGTGAATGGAGCGGTAATGAGCGTGTGCGACCACCTCCTATAGACAGTGACTGGAGCGGTAATGAGCATGTGCGACCTCCTCCTATAGACGGTGAATGGAGCGGTAATGAGCGTGTGCGACCACCTCCTATAGACAGTGAATGGAGCGGTAATGAGCATGTGCGACCTCCTCCTATAGACGGTGAATGGAGCGGTAATGAGCGTGTGCGACCACCTCCTATAGACAGTGACTGGAGCGGTAGTGAGCGTGTGCGACCACCTCCTATAGACGGTGACTGGAGGGATAGTGAGGGTGTGCGACCACCTCCTATAGACGGTGACTGGAGGGATAGTGAGCGTGTGCGACCACCTCCTATAGACGGTGACTGGAGGGATAGTGAGCGTGTGCGACCACCTCCTATAGACGGTGACTGGAGGGATAGTGAGCGTGTGCGACCACCTCCTATAGACGGTGACTGGAGGGATAGTGAGCGTGTGCAACCACCTCCTATAGACAGTGACTGGAGCGGTAGTGAGCGTGTGCGACCACCTCCTATAGACGGTGACTGGAGGGATAGTGAGCGTGTGCGACCACCTCCTATAGACGGTGACTGGAGCGGTAGTGAGCGTGTGCGACCACCTCCTATAGACGGTGACTGGAGGGATAGTGAGCGTGTGCGACCACCTCCTATAGACAGTGACTGGAGCGGTAGTGAGCGTGTGCAACCACCTCCTATAGACAGTGACTGGAGCTGTGGGTCACACGTGCTCACTACCGCCCAGTTCTCATGGGACTTTGGGACTGGTGGGGGTTCCAGCATTCAATTATCACATATCCTGTGGCTAGGTGGTATATATTTATTGATTTATTTATTTTTATGGCACAACTCCTTTAAGGACCAGCAACCTGATCTATAAAAAAAAAAATCAGAACGTCCTTCAGATCGAAGGTAAATCCCACCTACGGCCAAAACCCTGATGAATTTGCCCCCCCTTTTTTTTTTTTTTTAATACAATGTCGTTCATTCCTTCCAGTCGAATAGATACGACCGCACCGAGATTAGAAGCACAATATTTCTATTTTAATTAATGAACAGATAGTTTAGCAGGGCTGCTAAGTGTCGGCCAGTGAGGGGGTTAAAAGACATGTGCTAAGATTGACTGCTGGAGAAGTTCAGAGTTCAGCAGTGACAGGTCTAAAAATAGAATTCAGAGTCGTCCTCTTGCCCCCCCCCACCTTCTAAAAGACGTAAACTGACCCAAGCCTCAGCCTAATAGTAACTGAGTCGGAGGAAACCATATTGGTAGCTTCAGCCCAACGCTTGTTTCACCTAATCTGCTGTAGCCGAAAAAATCAAAAAATCCGTACACTCTGACCCCCTACGTGTACGGCCTGTAAACAGTAGAAAACCTGGAGTAGTGAATAGCAGCTCAACAATGGCACCAATACTGCCGTGACTCACAGCACATTGCATAGCAACACATTGTAGGCCCATTCAGCAGCTTATGAGTTAATAGACTATGTTTTACCCCCCCCAACAAACAAAAAAAGGAATAAAATATAACAGTAAATACAAAAGTCGTCAGCTATAAATTAAATCTTCCTGGATCGTATATACATACTTAAATTATTAAATTAAATATTTTACATCAGCTCTTGCTTCAAAACTTTTTGAAAGTGCACAAAGTTCTTCCATCCTTCTCGCAGCCTGTTAACAAAGATTTTTCAAGGTCAGAAGCTCCTTTCCATGGATTTCTCAAGGTCTGGTGCTCCTTACCAAGAATTTCTCAAGGTTAGAAGTTCCTTTCCAAACATTACTCAAGATCAGAAGCTCCTTAAGGTTAGGTGTTCCTCTCCAAGGATTTCTGAAGATCAGAAGCTCCTTTCCAAAGATTTTTCAAGGTTAGAAGCTCCTTTCCAAGGATTTCTCAAGGTCTGGTGCTCCTTTCCAATAATTTCTGAAGGTTAGAAGCTCTTTTCCAAGGATTTCTCAAGGTCTGGTGCTCCTTTCCAAGAATTTCTCCAGATCAGAAGCTCCTTTCTGAGGATTGCTCAAGGTTAGGTGGGCTTTTCTTAGGATTTCTCAAGATCAGAAGCTACTTTCTGAGGATTTCTCAAGGTTAGGTGGTCTTTTCTGAGGATTTCTCCAGATCAGAAGCTCCTTTCTGAGGATTTCTCAAAGTTAGGTGGTCTTTTCTGAGGATTTCTCAAGATCAGAAGCTCCTTTCCAAAGATTTCTCAAGATTAGGTGCTCCTTTCCAAAGCTCTCTCAAGATCAAAAGCTCTTTTCTGAGGATTTCTTAATGTTAGGTTCTCCTGATTTCTGAAGGCCTGGTGCTCCTTTCCTAGGATTTATCAACATCAGAAGCTCCTACCTGAGGATTTCTCAAGCTTAGATGCTCCTTTCTGAGGATTTCTCAAGTTTAGGAGCTCTTTTCCTGAGGATTTCTCAAGGGCCAGTGCTTTCAGATTCGAGGCAGGAAATGTGTCATTGTCATAGTTGGAGATACTCGGTTCCCCTTTTTTGTCCTTCCATTTTTGCTCAGAGCTATGTACATCCCAGAGTAGCGTCTCGATTCATATGCATTATAGTTATTGGGAAGAAGCGTTTCCTTGAATTTGCATTCATCAGTGAAATGTTTCTGTAAGGGGATAAGAGAAAAATAATTAAATTATGTTAATCAAATTGGACGTCTTGAACTGTTGGTCTCATAAATGATATATCCCCTATCAACAAAATGAGTCCGAAATGTTTTTTTGGAGGACAGTTAGTTGGCCATTCGGTCAAACTGATGGCAGATCCATCCAAATTTGGTGTGATCTGCATTCAATCTAATGTCTATGGTGGACCATAGATATTCCATTTTGGCAAATCATTAAAATTAGTTGGATTTACCCCAAAATCTCATTATTATCTGCAGTATTCTTATATCCCAGGGAATCAAAAGAAATGCTTGGTCAGGTCACAATCCATTAATTGCTCAGCCGACCTCTGAGCGCAGTGGGGCATACATCGTACAGAGATTGTTAAGGGATCGCCCCAAAATATCTGCTTTAAGGACATGTTCTCACTATCTGGTTGATATATGTTGACCTTTTTGTAAAGATCTATAACTGTTCAAAAATGAATACAAAATTTAATTAAAAATTTGACTTCTCCGGAAAATAAGATATCCACCAAAAAGATCAAAATGAAAACACATGCAGCATCAAAAGTAACAAATGGACAGGTGTGGACCCTGATGGGTCTGTGGTTCCTATGAACAACTGAGGAGTTATACCCACATGTATTTTCTTGTGGTTAACAAAGACTTATCCGACCATTTTAGCATGTAATGACGCCCTCGGTCGTTGTCTACGGGCAGCGTCACTTTTGTGTTCTAAGTTCAAAGACTTTGTGTATTGTTCAAAGCTTGAATGGAGCAAGTACCGTGGAACCGGTCCTTCAAAGCTAACTCATTGCCTTACGTATATATACAGTGGTGCTTAAAAGTTTGTGAGCCCTTTTTTAGAGTTTTGCATAAATTTGAGCTAAAACTACATAATTTTTTGCACAAGTTTTGGCAGTAGATAAAGAATCAAATCAAGCAATTGAGTAAAAAATATTAAACTTGGACATTTCTTTGAGAATCGTTGTTCTACCTTCATCTGCTGTATCCTCACCCATCCCTTGTAGACTAAGAGCCCTCGTGTGCAGGGTCCTCTTTCCTTCTGGACTTGTTTTGGTCAAGGTTATTGAATTTGTTTTTTTTTTTTTTACGTATATTCCCTTTCACATGTAAAGTTCCATGGAATAAATGGCGCTATAATAATAATAATAATATCCTTCTGCCTTGTCCATTGCAGATGGGCAGCAATGTTACTTTTGGAGAGCAGTGGTTTCCTCCTTGTAATCCTGCCATGCACACCATTCTTGTTCAGTTGATCCTCTTGATGCTGGACTCATGGACCTTAATATTAGCTAATGTGAGAGAGGCCGTTAGTTGCTTAGAGATTACCTTGGGTTCCTTTGTGACCTTGCAGACTTTTATACGTCTTGATCTTGGCGTAATCTTAGTTGGTCGGCCACTTCTGGGGAGGGTAATTAAATTTCTTCTATTTGTAAACAATTTGTCCGACAGTGGATTGGTGGAGTCCAAACTTTTTAAAGACAGTTTGTAAGCTTTTCCAGCCTGATGAACATCAACAACTCCTTCTTCGGAGGGCCTCCAAAATGTCCTTGGTTCGTTCTACAAACTTGTTGTGAAGATCACTTGTCATCTCTTTGATAGATCACCATTTTTTAAATAAATAGGTCACCCACTCACACCTGATTGTAATCCCATTAAAGGGAATATGTCACCTGGTTTTGGCGGGCGATGAAAACGAGTTCGGTCTGGTCCAATGGGCGGTGTTCCCGATGTGTGCCGCCTCCCCATCCTTGGCCGCCATCCGCAGTTTTTTTATTAATAGGAGTAGGTGTCCGCCATTTTTTGCGCATGCGCTAAGCATTCTTGGCTAGCGCATGCGCAGTATGCTTTGCCCAACTGCGGGCAAAGCCGAAAAGCCTGACTTTGCATGCGCCGGTTAACTAAGCCCCAGAAGTATTTTGCTGTGTTCCAGGGCTTAATTAACCGGCGCACGCGCAGTCAGGCTTTTCGGCTTTGCCCGCAGTTGGACAAAGCATACTGCGCGTGCGCTAGCCAAGAATGCTTAGCGCACGCACAAAATTATTTAATCTTTTTGTTTATCGCAGATTTATGGTTGCCGAAAAAAAGACTTGTATGGAAAAAAAAGTTGACTTTTTGACTTTCCTCTGTTGTTCTCGACTATGGAGCTCCCCTTACATTACATTTCTTTCTCTGAGCAAGGATCGTCCCCCTGATTTTGTTTCAGGTTTTTTTTCTATAACCCGAACTCATTTCTATATTATTCTATTCTATCAAAAATTAAGATTTTTTTTCCCCCAAAAAAATAGAAATAAAATTACATGGAAGCTGCCTAGATCTTTTACTATGACAACATAGACTACAATTGGCCGACTATGTGTGTAAGTAATAATAGTGTATTTTTCCCCAGAAGTCCTATGGCGGCACACAGGAGTCTTTTTAGGAATTGTAGGGAACCTCTATGTTGCCATTTGCTGTACAATGTTTCTTATAATTTAGGGACCCAAAAACGTCCTGGTGTGGCACATACCGGGCGGCAGGAAGGTTTTCCCATGTGGTCATCATCATCTGTTGGGCGACTACATGAAACTCTCCACTTTCTTTTTATTGTGCCCCTGATAAAATATGATTTACAGCGTGAATGGTCTCCAGGGATCTGATCCGCGTCCACCAGAGAAGATTAATTAAATGACGGGGCTAACAATGTTAGGAATGGCATGTACTTTCAAGTATGCAAGTGGTAGCTTGGAATAACTCCCCTTACGTATTAAATGTACCGCACAGTATAACTAACCTTGTGTGACAGTGTGTCCTGCTCCCAAGTCCTAATTGTAGCCGTCTGTATAAGTCATTTTGTGTCCTAAGATTACTTGGACTTAATCAGATTCGGTCCCCTGTGCAAGAACTAATGCCCCCAACTCATGGCAGAGCGGTGACTGATCCCTCCACACCATCCAGTAAACAGTAGGGAGCGCCACTTTACTGTTGTGTCCCTTGGTCCACACATGGCCGCACCAGTTCTACCTGTAACCATTACAGCCAGTCTGTGCTCTCATTATTCCTAGTAATCTCTTTATATCTAGCGATATACATAATAGCTGGAAATATCTAAAGGAACGTCTGAACTTACCGATCCGTACAGCTTTCCTTTTCCAGTCATGGCAACAAATAGTCCACTTCTCACACCATATAGACTCACCACTCCAACTTCCACCGGAGAAATTTCCAACAAACCTATAATAAAATAAGTTATAACAAGTCCACAAGTGTTCAACATGAGAAGCTTCATACCCCTCCTACCCCCACTCAATTCTTGTTTTACATTGGATATGTTCTTGCACTTTCGGCTATTGTTGATGTTGCAGTGTAACAAGGGATGAGTCCGTGATCTGTTATACTATGTCTACACGATGATGACCCGAAACACCAACCATGTGTATCCAGAATGGGTTCTGAATCCTCCCATGGTCTCGTAGAACGATCATTATCTACATTTAGGTTATGGGTTGGGCTTGAACGATTTTTGTCGTCTTTCAATCTTAAGACTATGATATGATCCAACTATTGTTCATCTTTTCTATGCAAATAAAACATTCTTTTCCAACCAACGGAAGAAATATCTAATTCCTCGTTTATTCCATGAACATTCGTTACTCTTAGGCTGTGTGCACACACTGCGGATTAGGTGCGGATTCATCCGCGCGGATTTTGTAAAATCCGCAGGTGAAACCGCAGGTCAAAATACCTGCGGTTTTACCTGCGGATTGCTCTGCGGTTTTGTCCTGCGGTTTTTCATCTCCTCAATGGAGGAGAGGGCAAACCGCAGCAGAATCCGCAGAAAGAATTGACATGTCAATTCTTTCTGCGGATTGAAAACCGCAGATAATCCGCGCGGAAAATTCCGCACCGTCTGCATTGCGGTTTTTGATTCCCATAGGGAATCATGCTACTGTACACCGCAGCGGAAACTGCTGTGGGTCCGCAGCGGCCAAAACCGCTGCGGAACCGCAGCAAAATCCGCAGCGTGTGCACACAGCCTTAGAAATAGGTTTATTACACAACAATAAGACTGGGAGGGATATGCGATAATCTAATAGGATCTTATTATTCTTTTAATACTATCTATCTGTCCATCCATCCATCCATCTCTCCACCGAACTATCCATCCATCCATTGATCCATCTATCTATCCATTCCTTGATCCATCTATCCATTCCTTGATCCAGCTATCCATCCATTGATCCAGCTATCCATCCATTGATCCAGCTATCCATCCATTGATCCAGCTATCCATCCATTGATCCAGCTATCCATCCATTGATCCAGCTATCCATCCATTGATTCATGTATCCATCCATTGATCCATGTATCCATCCATTGATTCATCTATCCATCCATTCCTCCAGCTATCCATCCATTGCTCCAGCTATCCATCCATTGATCCATCTATCCATCCATTGATCCAGCTATCCATCCATTATAATAATAATAATAATAATCTTTATTTTTATATAGCGCTAACATATTCCGCAGCGCTTTACATTTTGCACACATTATCATCACTGTCCCCGATGGGGCTCACAATATAAAATCCCTATCAGTATGTCTTTTAGAAAGTGGGAGGAAACCGGAGTGCCCGGAGGAAACCCACGCAAACACGGGGAGAACATACAAACTCCTTGCAGATGATGTCCATTGATTCATATATCCATCCATTGATCCATCTATCCATCCATTGCTCCATCTATCCATCCATTGCTCCAGCTATCCATCCATTGATCCATCTATCCATCCATTGATCCATCTATCCATCCATTGATCCATCTATCCATCCATTGCTCCAGCTATCCATCCATTGATTCATCTATCCATCCATTGATTCATCTATCCATCCATTGATTCATCTATCCATCCATTGATTCATCTATCCATCCATTGATTCATCTATCCATCCATTGATTCATCTATCCATCCATTGATTCATCTATCCATCCATTGATTCATCTATCCATCCATTGATTCATCTATCCATCCATTGATTCATCTATCCATCCATTGATTCATCTATCCATCCATTGATCCATCTATCCATCCATTGATCCAGCTATCCATCCATTGATTCATCTATCCATCCATTGATTCATCTATCCATCCATTGATTCATCTATCCATCCATTGATTCATCTATCCATCCATTGATTCATCTATCCATCCATTGATTCATCTATCCATCCATTGATTCAGCTATCCACCGATCTATCCACCCATTTATCCATTCATCTATCCATACTTCTATCCATCCGTCCATCTATCCACTCATCGATCCATCCATATATCCATCCACGTATCTATCCGTCTATCCACCAACACACAAATTAAACTTTGGTCCCGATTTATCATTGTGTTTTTTTTGCCAGAATTCTGTTGTAAAACATCTTGAAATGTTAAAAAAAATTGCAGTTTTTTATGTTTTTACGCCAGTCCCGGCCAGATCCTCCAAAGTTGGCAGAGTCGGGGCTGGATGGGGCATGGCCAAGCTTACCGGATACATTCATAAATTCATCATACTATCTGCTGCAAAAGTGACTTACATTTACTCCAGAAATGTACACCGGCCCCCGGATGGAGTGACCTTTCTGGCGGAGGCGCACGGCTGTAAGATGCACCATATTCAATATTACTTCTTGCCTCTACATAAATTTGGCGCTTTTACTCCTGCGCTTCTTTCATTAGGACTGATGTACAATACACCTGGCATAAGGAACCGGGGCCATTGCATTTTCATCCATGTCACAGAGAAACTGCAGAAATCTGGCGACCAATGCATTATACATTTTCTGTTGGCCACTAATTACTGCAGTTGCCTTTTGTTGATCTCTATGAATCCACCATGTCCTGCTGGTGTTAGCTATATCCTAACATTATCAGACTGCATGTAATACAGAGCTGCGCTCTGACGGAGATTTCAGTGAGGATGATTGGTTGACATCACTGTGTACATGCCTTGCTCTATTTCACCCATCTCAACCTGGCTAGATATGATGCCTGAAGTCACATAACCTGGGATATGTGCACCCCATACGTAAGCAGATCCTCCCTGTGCACTCCATACGTGAGCAGGTCATCCATATGTACTCCATATGTGAGCAGATCATCATTGTGCACCCATACGTGAGCAGATCATCACTGTGCACCCCATACGTGAGCGTCATCCCTATGCACCCCATATGTGAGCAGATCATCCATATGTACCACATATGTGAGCAGATCATCCCTGTGCACCCCATATGTGAGCAGATCATCCCTATGTGCCCCATACGTGAGCAGATCATCCCTATGCACCCCATATGTGAGCAGATCATCCCTATGCACCTCATATGTGAGCAGATCATCTCTATGCACCCTGTACATGAGCAGATCATCCCTATGCACCCCATACGTGAGCGTCATCCCTATGCACCCCATATGTGAGCAGATCATCCATATGTACCCCATACGTGAGCAGATCATCCCTGTGCACCCCATACATGAGTAGATCATCCCTATGCACCCCATACGTGAGCAGATCATCCCTATGCACCCCATATGTGAGCAGATCATCCCTATGCACCCCATATGTGAGCAGATCATCCCTATGCACCCCATATGTGAGCAGATCATCCCTGTGCACCCCGTATGTGAGCAGATCATCCCTATGCACCCCATATGTGAGCAGATCATCCCTATGCACCCCATATGTGAGCAGATCATCCCTGTGCACCCCATATGTGAGCAGATCATCCCTATGCACCCCATATGTGAGCTGATCATCCTTGTGCACCCCATATGTGAGCTGATCATCCCTATGCACCCTATATGTGAGCAGATCATCTCTATGCGCCCCATACGTGAGCAGATCATCTCTATGCACCCCATATGTGAGCAGATCATCCCTATGCACCCCATATGTGAGCAGATCATCCCTATGCACCCCATATGTGAGCAGATCATCCCTGTGCACCCCATACGTGAGCAGATCATCCCTATGCACCCCATACGTGAGCAGATCATCCCTATGCACCCCATATGTGAGCAGATCATCCATATGTACCACATATGTGAGCAGATCATCCCTGTGCACCCCATACGTGAGCAGATCATCCCTATGTGCCCCATACGTGAGCAGATCATCCCTATGCACCCCATATGTGAGCAGATCATCCCTATGCACCTCATATGTGAGCAGATCATCTCTATGCACCCCGTACATGAGCAGATCATCCCTATGCACCCCATACGTGAGCGTCATCCCTATGCACCCCATATGTGAGCAGATCATCCATATGTACACCATACGTGAGCAGATCATCCCTGTGCACCCCATACGTGAGCAGATCATATCTATGCGCCCCATACATGAGCAGATCATCCCTGTGCACCCCATACATGAGTAGATCATCCCTATGCACCCCATACGTGAGCAGATCATCCCTATGCACCCCATATGTGAGCAGATCATCCCTATGCACCCCATATGTGAGCAGATCATCCCTATGCACCCCATATGTGAACAGATCATCCCTGTGCACCCCATATGTGAGCAGATCATCCCTATGCACCCCATATGTGAGCAGATCATCCTTGTGCACTCCATATGTGAGCAGATCATCCCTATGCACCCCATATGTGAGCAGATCATCCCTATGCGCCCCATACGTGAGCAGAACATCCCTATGCACCCCATATGTGAGCAGATCATCCCTATGCACCCCATATGTGAGCAGATCATCCCTATGCACCCCATATGTGAGCAGATCATCCCTGTGCACCCCATACGTGAGCAGATCATCCCTATGCACCCCATACGTGAGCAGATCATCCCTGTGCACCCCATATGTGAGCAGATCATCCCTATGCACCCCATACGTGAGCAGATCATCCCTATGCGCCCCATACGTGAGCAGATCATCCCTATGCACCCCATATGTGAGCAGATCATCCCTATGCGCCCCGTATGTGAGCAGATCATCCCTATGCACCCCATACATGAGCAAGTCATCCCTATACACCCCATATGTGAGCAGATCATCCATATGTACCCCATACGTGAGCAGATCATCCCTGTGCACCTCCTAGGTGAGCAGATCATCCCTATACACCCCATATGTGAGCAGATCATCCATATGTACCCCATACGTGAGCAGATCATCCCTGTGCGCCCCATAGGTGAGCAGATCATCCCTATGCACCCCATACGTGAGCAGATCATCCCTATGCGCCCCATACGTGAGCAAGTCATCCATATGTACCCCATACATGAGCAGATCACCCCTTTATACCCCATATGTAAGCAGCCCATCCTTGCTTTTTTACTTTCCATCCTACTACGTGGCACCTCTCAGATTTTCTTTGATAGTAAAGGTCTGACTGCCCGGAACTCGTCTTCCTAGTGTTGTCCCAAATCCTATTTTTTCTGTTGAGTATCGCGTGTTACTAGGGGGCAGAAATCACTATCAGATGCTTTTTCTGCCAGACATTTTGATAGAAAAGTGACTTTCTACTGCTCGTTGCATTTGGCTTTGCGTTGGTACAGTACTGATATTCTTTTCTTGTAATGAAATAACAGAACATCGCAGTTTTCTTTCCTTTTCACAAATTATGCCAAAAAAATGCATAAAAATGTGATTGACTGAACACAGCCTATAAAGAAGAACCACAGCCTATACCGTAATACTGCTGCTATATGCTGCCACGACTCAATGCGACATTTGATGTAAATTTCTTACTACTTTATAAATCTTTTGATAATCTTTCTAAATGTGACATTTTTGCAGAATTGAATACCCTTTTAGGTTTTTTTTCCCTTCCCTGAAGCCAATATAGTTAAAAAGTTACACTTCTTACACTTGAAAAATAAAATCATCTGTATTATAACTGCGGTGCGAAGAAACATGTATGGCGCCATTTTCTGCAGAAGAATACTTTTGGTTTCATGGAGGTTTTCTCTGTCGGGGAGATGAAACCTGACAGAAGATACTTTTCAGCTTTTTCTATATGGGCACCATATGGCGGCACACAAAGCTCCTACAGTTTTGTAATATCAGTATCTGTTTAGCTTTGCTCTGGTCGTACAGACACCACGGATGTTCATCCCTTCCCTAAAAAAAAAAAAAAGTCTTCAGTTCTGAGTGACGAGTGTCATTCGATTCCCCAAAGTATTTCTGTCCGTCAGTGGTGCAAGCGCTGGTGCCGCACCTGACGTCTCCTGTGATAGAACAAGCCAGTGATTATCTCGGCTTCCTAAGCCTTTATTAGTTCCTAAATCTACATAAATGCAAGACCACCGGGAGCCCCCCTTCCACACACTCAAGGCAAGATCACATTAAAGTGACACTAATCTTGCAGCCTGCAACCAAGCAGAACCCAATCCGGCGGCGACATTAAGTGTCACTTCTGTGTCGCTGCTTTGTGCAATTATTAAGCAAATTTCCCCCTCCAGTTATCAGGAAGCTCTATAATCCGTTTGACCGGGAAATGTCTTAATTCGCAGCAGCACAGAGGATTTCAGGTTCATAGTCTTCACTGTCAAATTGCACAATTTATATTAAAAAAAAAAATGTACTCACTGTTTCGGTTTTCATTGTGCGTCCCATTAATTTTGCCATCGGGTAAAACTTGAATATGGAAGCCAATGCCCACGTTGCAGTAAAGCCGCCGCAGCCTTTTGATGCCTAGCAAATAGTCACTTTCCCGGTTTGCGTCTTTCCTCTCTCCCGGGATCCTAGACATTGACCTAGAAAATAGGGTCTCCCAATGTCGGTCCTGGGTATCATTTCTCTGGGAGGCGAGTAACGGCACGCAGTGCACCATGCCCGAAACCAGCACCAAGAGCAAGATTGGCACAAGGGCCGATTGAACAGTCATCCTGATCAACGTGGGCACACGTGGTTTAAGGAGTCAATTGCTCTAAAAATACCTCAACTCCAGCTCCACTTATACTTAGATCAAAGAAACCAACTGCTTCGCTCGAAAGGAGGAGTGGTCTTCTGAGCTCGCATGGAGTCTTCTGTAAGGAAAGAAAAAAAAAAAAAAAAGGGGGCTTGACTCCTGCAAAGTTTATTCGAACTTGATCTCAACTTGTCTTTTAGCTGCTGGAGACTTGTCTGAAGTGTTGATCTTCTCCCACAGCTCAGCCATAGCCCTTCAGCTCTGACCAAGATATTTATATCCCCCCCTTGCTCATCCCAGTACGAGCTGACAGACCAGTGACCGCACTGGAGGAAGAGCCTCGAAGACATGGGGGGTCATTGCACTCAGACGGGCAGGAAGACCCCACTCCATGTAGAGCTGTATAATGTATGAGTGCACTCACTGCAAGGGAATATTCACGAGAACCCATAGGTGCCGGGTCATTAGTTATTGTGGGGGGGCGTAACAGGTGCACCCCGACGCTCAATATCCCTCTGGACCTCATCTTATTAATCATTCTACTTGATAGTCGGGGGCCCAAATATACATTTTTGCATTAGGACCCGTGATGTCCAAAATACACGTCTGATTACGGATTACGTTAATTTCCGTAATGTTAAGCTCATGTGCACACACGGAATCTGCTCCAAAATTCTCCTAAAATTGCTCAAAAAACTCTTGCTATTCAATTCTACTGGAAATTCACTTTGTTTGTTTGAGGGTTTTTTTTTTTTTTAAAGAAATAAAAAGGCCTGGTGGGAAAAAAAAGTGCATATCACTTCTGCAAAGCGGATCCTGATGGAAACCACTCAAATTATGCAACGTTCAATCAAGAGGCTGCAAAAGAAAACACATCAGGAAAGAAAACGCTTCCAAAACTCTTTTTGGGAGATGTGCACATGGCGTCTTTTTTAACCTCCTGAGAAAAGAGCTCCTTAAACGTAAAAAAGAAGGAACGCATGCGCAGGAACGTAAAGACACCTCGCTGTTCACATGGTCAGGCTTTTGAGCATCGTCTAACTGCTTGAGGTTTCCTAAAACGCAGAGGCGTAGCTAAGGGTTCAGCCTGGGGGGGGGCGAAACACCTCTGAGTGGGCCCCCCAACCTGAGTAACATTTATTTACATAATTATGGTGGTTTTATGGTGGTGTGAGCCCGGCCTAAAGAACATATCGGCGATTACAGTGCAGTTATAGAGACTTACAGGTGATGCTCTTTCCAATGGAGACGTTCACTTCTCCAGTCTTTAAACCAGGCACAGATCGCAACAACGCGGCTGCAGAGATGACAACAAAGACACATTTGACTTCTCATATTTCCAGCGCCGTCACCATCTATTCCCAACCTGCACAAACTCCTCATCCTGCTCATAGCCCAATACTGAGCTGCTGCTGCCGTATGTGTCCCTATGGCCGGGGTCACATGGGTCGCCCTCCCAGGGCTGTGGGGTACTCGGTACCGGGCCGGTGTCGGCGGGATGTGTCACAGCAGCGGTGACCCGGGCGCCCAATTAATGGGGGAAATTGAATGGTAGAATGTAGCGAATGGAATAGTCCGTGACGCCACCTGTGCTGTTCGGCAAGTGAGATGATAGGCCGACACTGCATGCAGATCCTCTGGTGGTGTGTTGCAGCCAAGATGGTGAAGCTCCCCACAGGTGGAGCTGTAGCCCCAGGGCAGTGTAGATGTAGGGGAAGAGGAGAGGCACAAGCGGTGTAGAAGCTGGTACCCAGATGTAGCGGTGCTGGGTGCGTTGGCGCAAGAATGAATGGAGGACACCAGGGCTTGTAGTTCCAAAGCTTTACTCATAGTCTGTAGTACACACAGGTGCCTGCCTCTGTGCCATGTCCTCCGGGTCAGGGACTCAGTCGACCTCCAGGAAAGATAGGACGCTCCCTTCCAACACTCCGCCAACATGTGCCTTTCTGAACGTCTCCTCTATAGCGCCTTTAAGTGTGAAGTACTCCTAGTACTGAGTTACACTGGAGTGCCTCCTGACAGATGTTCCCAAGAACTCTACTTGTACGGCAGACAGCTGTAGCCTGCTTCGGGGACTCCTTACTCCTGCGTCCCGGCTCTCTATCCAAGTTGCTGTTGTGCCCCCAAGTCTTAGATGGGAGTAGTGCATTTACATCCCACTACTCCACCGATGTTTGCTGTAGGACCATTAGTGTCCGTAAAACCTCGGGGACCGGGCCCCGGCCTTGCGCTTAGAACTTCTAGGCAGGGTTCTTCCTCTAACCCACGTCCTCTGTGTTCCCTTTTACTCCTATGTTCCGTACTTGTCTTTCTTTCTTATGGAAGATCAGGTTTCAGTTCAATGTCTTTCTCCTTCTTTCCTTTCCCGTGCCAGCAGACCCTGGTCACTGAGGTCTGCTGCAGCACCAACTTCCTGCATCCCTCTCTCAGGGATCTTCTTTCCTCACTCCTCTCTGAGTGGCTTCCTCTCCCAGACTGACCTCCTGACTGACTGACTGAAATTCTAAACATTCCCGCTCTTTTATGTATTCTCAACTCCACCCGCCTCCCAGCACGTTTCGTGTTCCAAGCATGAGCCGCAATGTGGCTTTGCTGAACTACTCTGTTGTGTGGGGTGCGAGTGCAAGGCAAACAAAGTTGACAACACAGGAACATACACATTTTTGTAATGCTGAATAAACATTTCTTATACTAAACTTTCCAATGTGGGAGGCACTCATTCGTGAACGTTGCAAACAATTCTTAATTAACTATCTAAAATTTTAAGTCAAAAGTTCAATTTTCAATACAATACATAATTCAAAGTGCTATTGTCTGTTACTCACTATCACTTCAGTATTCTTCATCAACACATTTCTTTCCATCTTTAGTGCACATTTTCTACTTTCTTTTAACTGAGTGACAACCGTGGTGCCTGGTTCAGCACCTACATTTTCAATTCTTTATTCATATCTCTCATCTCTCTGTCAAAACATTCCTAATTCTATATAAAAGCCATTTCCTAGTTACCAATACTCTCATAAGACACATCATTATCAAATACTTCACATTAAAACTTTCAACAATTCTTGTAAACGCTGGACACCGCTCCCAGCCGGGATCTCTTGCAGTGTCCTTTGATTGGAGTCATACTCCAGATGAGGTAGACCTTATCTTCGAAAAGTGTCTATGTAAAACCAAGAGAGGGCACCTAAAGAGGTGCAACTATTTACAACTGCAGTTCTGGACCATTCAGCATTCATGATCTCTATAGTTCAAGTAATAAAGGCTGCCAACAAAACTGGGCAACTCTGGAAAAACCAAAACTAAAACATAATAGAAAAACAAAGCACAACTGTGCAAATAAACCCTCCTGGGTAACGAGATTTACTAATGGTTGTTGTTTCCTCCTTGGGTTTCTGGACTGGAACCGCTACCAGATGCAATGCTCTGGGTGTCTTCATCTTGTTGTTGGTTGCTTGCAAAAGGGTATGGTGATGGCAACTGGTGCGATTGCCACGTAGGGCCTTGAAGCTGTGGTAAAGGGAACCCATGATGCAAATCGATACCCATCAGCTGTTCCTCATGGGTGGGTGGCTCTGTTGCTCTGGTGCGTGGCCTGGCACCGAGGGATGCCACAGCTTGTTGGCGCTGATAGGCGACTACATGGGGACTCGGCAGCCAAGGGATCCCGAGGTCACTATCCCAAAGCGACCTAGACTCCTCCAATCCCCGAAGATGCCGAATCGTACGTGCCTGTTCCAGCCGTACCCTTCTCAGTAAGGACATCTTCCACCTCCCCATTTCCGTCAGTCTAGTGCCCCCAGCTGACACTTCCAACTGCCCCATTTCGAGTTCCCGCAAGCCAGCCTCTGACAACGTGAATTTGGGGGGCAACCCATTAGGAGGGCCGGGGTATATACCTGGTGCCTCCCAGCGGTGCGGTCTCTGCTCCGGTGCAGGCATGGTAGCAGTGGATGCTGCCCGGTGGGACACCAGGGACGGCGGTGGAACTAACAGCGGCTCCGGGTCCGCAGGGGTCCTTGACGGGACCTGCGCAGCCGCGTCAGGTCCAGGCTGGAGCTCCTCTTCCTCCGCTTCGGCTCCCAGGGCCTCATACAATTCCTCCTGTGGCGGCAGCGAAGGGGCTCCGGATGCTGCCGGTGGTGTAATGGCGGCGGCAGGCTCCACGGAATCTGCCTGGGGAAGCTCCGGTGCAGCAGCAGCGGGTACCGGTGTCGCGGGTACCGCAGGTGTAGGCCCCTCCTGGGCGCGCTGCAGGTTCAATGTCCATAGCGCTTCCTGCCTCAGTTGCAGGCAGCGCGTCAGGTGGGCAATTTCGTCCTCCAGCTGCTGGCGGTTCATCGCGGATACTGGGTTGGAGCGTTCAGCCATGGCGCCAGGGAGATTCAGCATAACCTCCTTGCGCTCTGCAGGACTCCTCCCGTCTCTCTCCAAGATGGCGTTCTGGCGTTGTTCTTCCTGTCTCGGCTCTTTTCCCGCTACTGGCTTCTGCCCCTCCTTCTTGTGGCGGCGTCTTCTTCCAGCGCCTCCATACCAAGCCAGTATACGGACCCCTCGGGGCGCTGGGCCATGTTGCTGTCACATAGTAATTCAGGCAGGGGAGGCCCAAGACTGTTCGCGGCCTTTTCCTAGGACCTCCCATATCGTCACGCCCTACTCCGCGCCAGCGGCCATTTTTAATGTTCATTTTACAGTCTATTAAATTTGGGTCTTTTGCACATTCTCAAAAGTTTTAAGTCCAACAAATTTTAGGCACACAGAACCCGATGGCATCGGGTCTCGTCATCCTGTTCAATGGCATCGGGTCTCGTCATCTTGTTCATGATGCCAAGTTGGGTCGCCCTCCCAGGGCTGTGGGGTACTCGGTACCGGGCCGGTGTCGGCGGGATGTGTCACAGCAGCGGTGACACGGTCCGTGGCCCTGGGCGCCCAATTAATGGGGGAAATTTAATGGTAGAATGTAGTGAATGGAATAGTTTGTGACGCCACCTGTGGTGTTCGGCAAGTGAGATGTTAGGCCGACGCTGCATGCAGATCCTCTGGGGCTGGTGGTGTGTTGCAGCCAAAATGGTGAAGTTCCCCACAGGTGGAGCTGTAGCCCCAGGGCAGTGTAGATGTAGGGGAAGAGGAGAGGCACAAGCGGTGTAGAAGCTGGTACCCAGATGTAGCGGTGCTGGGTGCGTTGGCGCAAGAATGAATGGCGGACACCAAGGCTTGTAGTTCCAAAGCTTTACTCACAGTCTGTTGTACACACAGGTGCCTGCCTCCGTGCTGTGTCCTCCGGGTCAGGGACTCAATCAACCTCCAGGCCAGATGGAATGCTCCCTTCCAACACTCCGCCAACATGTGCCTTTCTGAACGTCTCCTCTATAGCGCCTTTAAGTGTGAAGTACTCCTAGTACTGAGTTACACTGGAGTGCCTCCTGACAGATGTTCCCAAGAACTCTATTTGTACGGCAGACAGCTGTAGCCTGCTTCGGGGACTCCTTACTCCTGAGTCCCGGCTCTCTATCCAAGTTGCTGTTATGCCCCCAAGTCTTTGATGGGAGTAGTGCATTTACAGCCCACTACTCCACGTGTCTGCTGCAGAACCATTAGTGTCCGTAAAACCTCGGGGACCGGGCCCCGGCCTTGCGCTTAGAACTTCTAGGCAGAGTTCTTCCTCTAACCCACGTCCTCTGTTCCCTTTTACTCCTACATTCCATACTTGTCTTTCTTTCTTATGGAAGATCAGGTTTCAGTTCAATGTCTTTCTCCTTCTTTCCTTTCACGTGCCAGCAGACCCAGGTCACTGAGATCTGCTGCAGCACCTCCTTCCTCCATCCCTCTCTCAGGGATCTTCTTTCCTCACTCCTCTCTGAGTGGCTTCCTCTCCCAGACTGACCTTCTGACTGACTGACTGAAATTCTAAACATTCCCGCTCTTTTATGTATTCTCAACTCCACCCGCCTCCCAGCACGTTTCGTGTTCCAAGCAGGGAGCCACCAAAGGTGCTCTGCTACACTCCAAGCAGGGAGCCGCAATGTGGCTTTGCTGAACTATTCTGTTGTGTGGGGTGCGAGTGTTGGAGCGTCGTCAGGAGCCTCCAACTTACGTGGATGGTGGGGCACCACACCTCAGGAGGAGGTGCAGTACCTCTGTGGCAACTGAGGCTCAGGGGCGCCACACACACATGTGAGAAACTCGCATGATTCTCGTGTGAGTCTCTCGCATGAACACCCGGGGCTGCTACCTGCTACCTCCACCCTCCCCAGACAACTATTAGATCGGGGTCATACCAGAGATGAATATGGACAAATGCTATGCAATAAAATATCGCAGAGCACTCGGACTAGTATTCATCTATGGGGCGGCTCCCATCACCGTTTTTTTTTTCAGGGTTGTATTATACGTGCGAGTGAAATCACAGCATGCTGCGATTGTCGACGAGACTCGGCGCACTCACACCCGTATAAGTCTACACGCATCACTCGGATATCATCTGAGTGCTGTTCGATATACGACGATGCCGGCAATGGAGGAGATGGAGAAATTACTTGCTGTGCGCCGATCCGCTCTGTGCGAGATACTCGGAGCACAGTCGCCTGACACTCTGCGCACGCTCGCAGCAGAGCAGGAGCCGAGTGTCATTAGCATATCGCATCCGATGCCTTATGCTATTCTGAACCCGGCCTTAGATAAGATTGCATTGCATATAATCTCTAAGGCTCTGTGCACACGTTGCCGATAACTCCGCACAGATTTTGCTAAATCCATAGGTAAAATGACCTGCGTTTTTCCTGCAGATTTACTGCGGATTTTAAGTAGATTTTGTGCGTTTTTCCCTGCGGTTTTACACCTGCGGATTCCTATAATGGAAGAGGTGTACAAACGCTGTGAATCCGCACAAAAGAATTGACATTCAAAATCCGCAGAAAATCCATGCGGAAAAATCCGCAGCATGTGCACAGCGTTTTTGGTTTTAGATAGACTTTAATGGTACTGTACATCGCAGCGGATCCGCAGTAGAATCTGCAACGTGCGCACAGACCCTTAGACATGGAATACAAGGCCCCTACCCTAATTCAGCTCCCCCCTCTTCACTTCAGAATCAGATACACCCCACTCCCACAGTAACATCATCCAATCCTTAAGTTCATTTATTTATTAAAAAAAACCCCATCAGCCTGGCCCCTGCTGCCCCTTACATTTATGAAAATGTCCGTCTCTGTCCTTCGGCCAGGTCCAGATATGAACAGGCAATGTCTTGGGCTCCTGGGTCCTCCAAAGTCCAGGAACCTGGCACAACCTAACCGTGCAGCTGCTCACTAGGACCCAGGGCCAGTGTGGACCAATCAGAGCGCACCCTGCCACCTGGGGTGGAGCTAAGCACAGCGCTGCCAGCCTGTCAAACTATCAGGCTACAGCGCTTCAGCCCCCGCAGTAACAGTTCATTGCACTGAGACTCTGCTATTGGCTGTTGTGCAGAGTAATGCAGATTGTTACAGGCAGGGGTGCCGCCCCAGCCTGAGCGGGACCGTTCTTCATCTGGAAAGATGCTCCATGCTTTACCATACAAGTTCTCAAAAGACGCCCAGGAGAGTTTTCAGATCAGAAACCTCTTGCGCTTTTTTTTTTTTTTTTTTTTTTTCATTGTTAAATGGAGAAAAAAAATGATTGAAAAACTGTAATAAAAAAAAGACAAAAATAATATCAAAAATGCCAAAGAAAAACCCACCAGCAGTCAAAAACGGCTTAGCAAGAGCTCAGGAAATTACCAAATAGACGCAAAAAAACATTTCTGGACACAAACCATTAGGGTGTGTGCACACGTTGCGGATTCTGCTGCGGATTTGCTTAAAGCCTGCGGTTTGACACCTGATCATGGGAGCAGATGCCAAACCGCTGCGGAATCCGCACAAAGAAGTGACATGCTGCGGATATAAAACCGCAGCTAACCGCAATGTGTGCACAGCGGTTTTTGTTTTGCATTGATTACAATGCTACTGTACAACACAGCAGAAACTGCTGCGGATGCGCAGCAGAACCCGCAACGTGTGCACACACCCTGAGCATCTCCTAAAGTGATGCAGATTTACTGCGGATTTTAAGTAGATTTTGTGCGTTTTTCCCTGCGGTTTTACACCTGCGGATTCCTATAATGGAAGAGGTGTACAAACGCTGTGAATCCGCACAAAAGAATTGACATTCAAAATCCGCAGAAAATCCATGCGGAAAAATCCGCAGCATGTGCACAGCGTTTTTGGTTTTAGATAGACTTTAATGGTACTGTACATCGCAGCGGATCCGCAGTAGAATCTGCAACGTGCGCACAGACCCTTAGACATGGAATACAAGGCCCCTACCCTAATTCAGCTCCCCCCTCTTCACTTCAGAATCAGATACACCCCACTCCCACAGTAACATCATCCAATCCTTAAGTTCATTTATTTATTAAAAAAAACCCCATCAGCCTGGCCCCTGCTGCCCCTTACATTTATGAAAATGTCCGTCTCTGTCCTTCGGCCAGGTCCAGATATGAACAGGCAATGTCTTGGGCTCCTGGGTCCTCCAAAGTCCAGGAACCTGGCACAACCTAACCGTGCAGCTGCTCACTAGGACCCAGGGCCAGTGTGGACCAATCAGAGCGCACCCTGCCACCTGGGGTGGAGCTAAGCACAGCGCTGCCAGCCTGTCAAACTATCAGGCTACAGCGCTTCAGCCCCCGCAGTAACAGTTCATTGCACTGAGACTCTGCTATTGGCTGTTGTGCAGAGTAATGCAGATTGTTACAGGCAGGGGTGCCGCCCCAGCCTGAGCGGGACCGTTCTTCATCTGGAAAGATGCTCCATGCTTTACCATACAAGTTCTCAAAAGACGCCCAGGAGAGTTTTCAGATCAGAAACCTCTTGCGCTTTTTTTTTTTTTTTTTTTTTTTCATTGTTAAATGGAGAAAAAAAATGATTGAAAAACTGTAATAAAAAAAAGACAAAAATAATATCAAAAATGCCAAAGAAAAACCCACCAGCAGTCAAAAACGGCTTAGCAAGAGCTCAGGAAATTACCAAATAGACGCAAAAAAACATTTCTGGACACAAACCATTAGGGTGTGTGCACACGTTGCGGATTCTGCTGCGGATTTGCTTAAAGCCTGCGGTTTGACACCTGATCATGGGAGCAGATGCCAAACCGCTGCGGAATCCGCACAAAGAAGTGACATGCTGCGGATATAAAACCGCAGCTAACCGCAATGTGTGCACAGCGGTTTTTGTTTTGCATTGATTACAATGCTACTGTACAACACAGCAGAAACTGCTGCGGATGCGCAGCAGAACCCGCAACGTGTGCACACACCCTGAGCATCTCCTAAAGTGTCTTCCTTTAGGACACGTTCGGACCCTTCAGGCTATGTTCAAAAAAATTTTTAACAATGTTTTTCAGCTTCTTCGAGAAATTGAGGGGCATTTTTGGAGGCGTTTTGGTGTTTTTCTGAAGCATTTTGGAAGTTTTTTTTAATTTTTTTTTTTTTTTTTGCAGCCTTTTGATTGGACAGTTTCTCATTGGGAGAAAATTCCATCACTATCTGCTTCAAGCAAGATGCACCATTTTTTTAATCAGGCAAAAACTTAAAAAAAAAACAATTAATATGAACATAAAGTGGATTTCCCATTCAAACGAATAGGACGAGATTTCCAAGAGTTTTTGAAGAAGTTTTGATGATGATTTTGGAGCGCGATGCTGCTCTAAAAACTGAAGGCTCTGTGTGAATATAACCTAAAACCACTTTAGGGAAAGCAAAAACTCCTCCAAAAAAACCTTTTTGAACTCCTCAAAAACTTTGAGAACACAAGCGTAAAAGTAAAGAAATAGTTCAAAATAGATTCAAGAGTCACATTCACACGATGGTTTATCCACGATTCTTCCAATGTGTTTTCTGGCCTGAAATCAGCGTGAAATTTTAAACCTGTGCCTTAATTCACACGCTGCTGATCTTTCCACATTGCGCAGAGGAAAGAAAAAATGGCATGTCTGGAAACTACAGGAGGTAGCCCCCCCGCATGGATTGCCGCATTGAATTTCAATATTATTGATGATAAGAAAAACGCTACAGGTCACACGATCTTCAAAAATCTTAGAAAACCTGAAGGCAATTTAATAACTTTCTGGATTATTGGAAGTCAGATTAAAGGAAGTGCAGTGTATATAAACCTTTACTATAGGGCTGAATAGTTTTACACCTGTATATAGCCTGATCTACAGTAGAATAAAATCTATTGCTGTGCAGTTTACGGCTGTGAGAATTTCATTCAAGGAGACAGAATCCACAAGTGTTTGCTTTAAAGTTCTCCCGAAACTTGAGGAAACTTCTTGCCTTGAGCAAGATTGCTGAATGTGGAGGTGTGAAGACCCGGAGCCTTCCCCAAAGCTTTCACCCTGCAATCCACTATGTCTGGCCACCAGTGTATTGTGAGCCACATGCTTTTTTTTTTAGGGAAAAAAAAACAGCTACATTGTGCTTTTTTAATTTGTTTGCTTTTTGTTGTCTTTGTTTATTTATATCATACTAGCTGAAGAGCCCGGCGCTGCCCGGGCATAGTAACTAACTGTGGTTAGTTATAGCAAATTATAATTATCCTCCATCCCATAGTCCAGTGCCCATATACCCATCATACATCCTCCATCCCATAGTCCCGTGCCCATATACCCATCACACATCCTCCATCCCATAGTCCAGTGCCCATATACCCATCACACATCCTCCATCCCATAGTCCAGTGCCCATATACCCATCATACATATTCTCCATCCCATAGTCCAGTGCCAATACACCCATCACACATCCTCCATCCCATAGTCCCGTGCCCATATACCCATCACACATCCTCCATCCCATAGTCCAGTGCCCATATACCCATCATACATATTCTCCATCCCATAGTCCAGTGCCCATATACCCATCACACATCCTTCATCTCATAGTCTCATGCCCATATACCCATCATACATATCCTCCATACCATAGTCCAGTGCCCATATACCCATCACACATCCTTCATCTCATAGTCCCGTGCCCATATACGCAGCATACATATCCTCCATCCCATAGTCGAGTGCCCATATACCCATCACACATCCTTCATCCCATAGTCCCGTGCCCATATACCCATCATACATATCCTCCATCCCATAGTCCAGTGCCCATATACCCATCACACATCCTCCATCCCATAGTCCCGTGCCCATATATCCGTCATACATATCCACCATCCCATAGGCCCATGCCCATTTACCCATCACACATCCTCCATCCCATAGGCCCGTGCCCATATACCCATCATACATATCCTCCATCCCATAGTCCAGTGCCCATATACCCATCATACATCCTCCATCCCATAGTCAACCATTATGACATCTTAATGAGCGGCGGGACTTGATGACATCAGCGTCGCCATGGCAGCCATTATGATATCATAATGAGGGGCGGGGCTTGATGTGCGCACACTTTTTCCCCATTATGTAGACAGGGGCAAAATTGTTTGGTGAATTGGAACGCGCGGGGTTAAAATTTCGCCTCACAACATAGCTTAGGACGCTCTCGGGGTCCAGACGTGTGACTGTGCCAAATTTTGTGGCTGTAGCTGCGACGGTGCGGATGCCTATCCCGGACATACACACACACACACACACAAATAACTGTGGTTAGTTATAGAAAATTATAATTATCCTCTATCCCATAGTCCCGTGCCCATATACCCATCATACATATCCACGATCCCATAGTCGAGTGCCCATATACCCATCACACAGCCTCCATCCCATAGTCCCATGCCCATATACCCATCATACATATTCTCCTTCCCATAGTCCCATGCCCATATACCCATCATACATATCCTCCATCCCGTAGTCCCATGCCCATATACCCATCATACATATCCTCCATCCCATAGTCCCGTGCCCATATACCCATCACACATCCTCCATCCCATAGTCCAGTGCCCATATACCCATCACACATCCTTCATCTCATAGTCCCATGCCCATATACCCATCATACATATCCTCCATCCCATAGGCCCGTGCCCATATACCCATCACACATCCTTCATCTCATAGTCCCATGCCCATATACCCATCATACATATCCTCCATCCCATAGTCCAGTGCCCATATACCCATCACACATCCTTCATCTCATAGTCCCATGCCCATATACCCATCATACATATCCTCCATCCCATAGTCCCGTGCCCATATACCCATCATACATATCCTCCATCCCATAGTCCCGTGCCCATATACCCATCACACATCCTCCATCTCATAGTCCAGTGCCCATATACCCATCATACATATCCTCCATCCCATAGTCCCGTGCCCATATACCCATCATACATATCCTCCATCCCATAGTCCAGTGCCCATATACCCATCACACATCCTCCATCCCATAGTCCCGTGCCCATATACCCATCATACATATCCTCCATCCTATAGTCCAGTGCCCATATACCCGTCATACATATCCTCCATCCCATAGTCCCGTGCCCATATACCCATCACACATCCTCCATCCCATAGTCCAGTGCCTATATACCCATCACACATCCTCCATCCCATAGTCCAGTGCCCATATACCCATCATACATATCCTCCATCTCATAGTCCAGTGCCCATATACCCATCACACATCCTCCATCCCATAGTCCAGTGCCCATATACCCATCATACATATCCTTCATCCCATAGTCCAGTGCCCATATACCCATCACACATCCTCCATCCCATAGTCCAGTGCCCATATACCCATCATACATCCTCCATCCCATAGTCCAGTGCCCATATACCCATCATACATATCCTCCATCCCATAGTCCAGTGCCCATATACCCATCATACATATCCTCCATCCCATAGTCCAGTGCCCATATACCCATCACACATCCTCCATCCCATAGTCCAGTGCCCATATACCCATCATACATCCTCCATCCCATAGTCCAGTGCCCATATACCCATCACACATCCTCCATCCCATAGTCCAGTGCCCATATACCCATCATACATCCTCCATCCCATAGTCCAGTGCCCATATACCCATCATACATCCTCCATCCCATAGTCCAGTACCCATATACCCATCATACATATCCTCCATCCCATAGTCCAGTGCCCATATACCCATCACACATCCTCCATCCCATAGTCCAGTGCCCATATACCCATCATACATCCTCCATCCCATAGTCCAGTGCCCATATACCCATCACACATCCTCCATCCCATAGTCCAGTGCCCATATACCCATCACACATCCTCCATCCCATAGTCCAGTGCCCATATACCCATCACACATCCTCCATCCCATAGTCCCGTGCCCATATACATATCCTCCATCCCATAGTCCCGTGCCCATATACCCATCACACATCCTCCATTCCATAGTCCCGTGCCCATATACCCATCACACATCCTCCATCCCATAGTCCAGTGCCCATATACCCATCACACATCCTCCATCCCATAGTCCCATGCCCATATACCCATCACACATCCTCCATCCCATAGTCAACTGACATCATAATGAGCGGCGGCGGGGCTTGCGACCTATGATGACATCAGCGTCGCCATGGCAACCATTGTGACATAATGAGGGGCGGGGCTTGATACGCACACACTGCTTCCCCAGTATGCAAATAGGGGCAGGATTGGTTATGATGGATCACAAGGCCAGATTACAGACCAGGTATAAACACACAAGCTGCAGCCATGTGGTCATTTCTGCAGCGATCAAAATGGTGATCGATCCAAAGAGAATAGAGTGCAGCAAATGTATTTTGTGGGGGTTTTTTTGCATTTTTTTACACTTCTGCAAAGAGCTCAGCTCTGCTACATCTTGTTTTTTTCATAACCATTAGGGTGTGTGCACACGTTGCGGATTCTGCTGCGGATTTGCTTAAAGCCTGCGGTTTGACACCTGATCATGGGAGCAGATGCCAAACCGCTGCGGAATCCGCACAAAGAAGTGACATGCTGCGGATATAAAACCGCAGCTAACCGCAATGTGTGCACAGCGGTTTTTGTTTTGCATTGATTACAATGCTACTGTACAACACAGCAGAAACTGCTGCGGATGCGCAGCAGAACCCGCAACGTGTGCACACACCCTGAGCATCTCCTAAAGTGTCTTCCTTTAGGACACGTTCGGACCCTTCAGGCTATGTTCAAAAAAATTTTTAACAATGTTTTTCAGCTTCTTCGAGAAATTGAGGGGCATTTTTGGAGGCGTTTTGGTGTTTTTCTGAAGCATTTTGGAAGTTTTTTTTAATTTTTTTTTTTTTTTTTGCAGCCTTTTGATTGGACAGTTTCTCATTGGGAGAAAATTCCATCACTATCTGCTTCAAGCAAGATGCACCATTTTTTTAATCAGGCAAAAACTTAAAAAAAAAACAATTAATATGATCATAAAGTGGATTTCCCATTCAAACGAATAGGACGAGATTTCCAAGAGTTTTTGAAGAAGTTTTGATGATGATTTTGGAGCGCGACAGATTACAGACCAGGTATAAACACACAAGCTGCAGCCATGTGGTCATTTCTGCAGCGATCAAAATGGTGATCGATCCAAAGAGAATAGAGTGCAGCAAATGTATTTTGTGGGGGTTTTTTTGCATTTTTTACACTTCTGCAAAGAGCTCAGCTCTGCTACATCTTGTTTTTTTCATACATAACAAAAATTGTTTAACGACTAACTTCTCCTGTCAGTCCCACCCAAGGGGGGGTCCACACCTTGCTTCCTGTGCCCATCCCCTGCTTGGTCTTAGTGGATGACCCCCGCTCGTTCTCTCCTGCACTTGCATAAACAAATACTTATTGTGGTAGGGACAATGGGCGGCAATTCTGCAAGAAAGATGGAGGCAGCAGCCACGTGCACAGATCACAGGGGCGATTACAATAATTGATTGGATTCACAGGTGGAAATCGTCGTCTCTATGCGGAATTCATGACCTGGAGGAGAATGTTGAAAGCTGTAAAATAAAAAAATAAAAAAAATCACAGGTTAAAGCTTGACACAAAGGGAAAACTAATATGGAAATCTGGACCCCCCCTTAAATTGATAGACGAGCTACAAGCAAGAAGACCCTTGCAGAAGGAAGCAGAATTTGTGGGGTCTTTCCACTATAGTTTGGCACCTCGCTAGGATGAACCATAATTACTGATTATTAGGGTGCAGTCAGACGGCTGTATAAATCGGACCGCAGTGCTCGGACTGGCTGGCGGCTGTCCTGAGCATGACAGCTGCATATATTTCTATGCACCTGCCATATTTGGGTCAGGAGACCCGCCAGTCAGTCTGTGCCGTGCGGTCCGATCTCTGTCCGATTTATACAGCCGTTTGACTACACCCTTAGGACTCCCACCCAGTACTTGCAGCACTCATCCATACGCCCCTTTAACCCGGGATGTGTTCTATACGTGGTGTTCATGGGTAGAATATGTACTCATTATAGTCTATGGTGCTGTACTGGTAGTCAGCACAAAAAAAAATCACGTGGAAATGTCTGATATTGTTCCAAACCTATGGGTCAGTGAAAATCATGGACAGCGCACATTGCAATCCACAAAATCCAGATAAAATCCAAATGCCTGCAGATTTTCCTGAGGATTTTGATGAATCGGCCACAAACTGAGCAGGGGTTGCCCTTTATAGTGTCCGGCTTACTATGCTCATTCATGAGCCGCCGGCTGCTTTTCTGGCGTGTAGTTGTATGTTCTGATGGTACGACATGCAGTGACCAGTGGCCTCCTATGTGCACTGCCATATTGTAAGCTTCTTATACACATGGCAGTTTGCATTCAGCATCAGACTTTAGGTTCACCAGAGGAAATGGCTGATGGCCACCATCCATCTCTCCAGAAAAGCCACGTCCATGTGCATCGTATCCTTTCTTATGGGACAGATCATCATTAAGATCTAATAGGTTTCCACTGGGTCATCCTATAAGAAATAGACCCCAAGGGCATCGCTTGGCTCCAAATGGCGCTGCTTTCCTTCCATTAGACCTTCGTGGCCTACCATTGCAGGTCTTCCAGAATACCTTCTGCCGATCCCTTGCGCTCTTGGCTCTACACGGATACACAACCATAATGTCTTCAGAACCCAACCCAACATTTCAGCGTTTGGTGGCTAAACTAATTTCTGCATATGAAACTTTCTTGCATTAAAGACCCTCTGGTCATTTTGGCTTTTTAGTAGACCATTATCTTCTTCTCAGTGAATTTTTGGTAACCATATGTCATAGAGATTGTGCACAGTTACCGGGACGGGTCGGCCCGTAGGAATGTGACTTTGATCTTTTCTTGATTGCTGAGGAAGGAGGGAGCAATTACTTGTCCATCTGAAAGTATCACTTGGACAAAACATGAGGCCTTTTTATGTTTTAATTTATCTGGGTGAAGGCAAACAAGAAGGATCCTCCTTTATCTCATATTCCAGGAGCCCGGCATGTCAGACTTTCTCACGTTCACGTCTGGGTGATTCTCTATTAGCTAAAGGCGCAGACCCCAGGAGAAGGGGCTTGGCTGGAATGCGGGCCACTCTGGAGGGCTGAACCCCAAGGAGCTTTGGTGGGACTGAGGAGGCCTCCTTTTCTCAGGTCCGTTGCCTTTCCAAGTGTTACTCATCAGTCGGACATATGCACACAAATCATTGCTCTATTTGATCTCGGTGCACTGTATAGATTTGTTCGCTTGTAAGCTCCCGTCCAGATAAAAAACCTTATTATCTCCATCCATGTAGCGATGACACATGTCAGGGGCAGCGGAGTATTGCAGAAACCAGTCACAATAGTCTACCGCTTGTATCAAAGCCCCCTAAAAACAGAGAAAGCCGAATCAAAGGAGGTCAATTTCACGTTATTTGTGATGCATATGGAGCCCCTCTGACATCTTCGCCATCATCCTTTGCCTATTAGAAAGGTATTTTGTTTCCCTTCTTGTCTGAAGATACCATTGTTTTGTCTTGGTTTTTTTTGGAGGCCATCGAGCCTTGGGATCGAAACGACGCGACACATGTATTTTATCACCACTGCAGAAGCTACGAATCATCCGAACCTATGATGCCAGCAAATTACCAAACCGACCATTGTTAAAAAAAATGGAAGCTGCGGAAAGTGGCCGATGAGGAAAAGGGTTTATACTTTTTTGGATACATATTTGAAAAGCTGATGACGGAATTGTTGATGGATCCTATTAGTTTGTATCGGTTATGGCACAACCAATTTTTATCCATAAAACAAAAAATGTAGAACTGGAGAATTTGGAGGAAAATGTTTTTCATAAAAAAATATAACACAACTTACATACAAACTTACATAGCACAAGTGTCACACGAAGTGTCTTCTGCCTATGGAATCACTCGCTGCTCTTGCCAATAGATGGGGGTCCGATTATTAGACCCTCTGTGATCAATTTCTCAGCATTTATCTAGGGGGATCTGAATAAGAATAAGCTGTACAGTATATATTACAGCTGATATCATCATAATTAATCATTCTTGCCCATTGCAAATTCAGTTTATTAACAGCATTTACCAATTTTCTGCCCTCTGCAATAAACCAATGAAACAAGAACAATATAAAAAGCTCAACACGACAAAAATAACTGCAGTGTCAGGATTATTTTCCCCCTTCATAACAAGCGTAGTTAGCAGTTAGTAAAGTCGCTTTGGATGGTTGGACCTGCCGCAGAAATGACACCTCACCAGACGCCAGTTTCTGGCATCGTTCCTGAGGAATCTTAAGCTTTTGATATCACCGAACCCCCGTCATGTTTCACTGTAGTCATTATCCAGCTTACCCCTGCTGTGCTTCACTGTAGACATCACCAAGCCACCGCCATGCTTCACTGTAGTCATCATAAAGTCACTGCCATGCTTTACTGTAGACAACACCGAGCTCCCACCATGCTTCACCTGTAGTCATTATCAAGCCGCACCCCATGCTATAGGAATCACTGAGCCCTGCGTCATTCTTTACTGTTGGTATCACTGAACCCCCCTCCATGCTTCACAGAGGGCATCACTGAGACCCCTCCATACTTTGCTGAGGGCATCACTGAGCCTCTGCCATACTTCACTGCAGTCAAACACTGACCCCCCCCGCCGTCTTTCACTGTAGTCATCACCGATCCACTGCCAAGCTTCACTGTAGTCATCACCGATCCACCGCCAAGCTTCACTGTAGTCATCACCGAGCCCCTGCAATGCTTCACTGTAGGCATCACCAAGCGCCCGCCATCAAACATCAACATCTCTTGACTTAGTCATTTTTTTAAATTGTAATTAAACCTCACACTCAACAAACCTCCCCTAGTATACTCCCCAAGTAGAAATGAGCAAAACGGCCAAAATTATACTATTTCAGATATGGCAGAGAAATTCGACTTGCCAATTTTTCTGCTGCTTGAGGTCTCTCCAAAAAATAAAATAAAATAAATTTACCTCCTTCTGACCTATCCTGGTGGCACAGTTCTCCGCCCGGTCCTCCGCTGGCTTGTTTCCTCTCCCCGGCTCAGAATAGAAGATCAATCTTCAGTCTTCTACATTCTTGGCTCTTCTGGTGCATCGTAAGCCTTATGGGATGTCTGATATCACTTGAGGACTAGTCTGCACTGTAGGCACTAAAGATTGAAGATGGAAAAGAAGATTGGAGCCAGAGGGAGGCAGTGAGCGAGCAGCGGACCAGGCGAAGAGCAGCAGCCCCAGGACAGGTAAGAGGCAAAGTGAGTATCATTTTTTTTTCTAACTTCTTCCCGGTCCTTCAAAGAATCAACTAAACTTTTATGCTTAATTAGATCTAATTAAATCACAAAAATGCCGGTTATATTCATCTCGATCACTAAGTGATCCTATTGCTGATTATTGGTCCCATATGGTTTGCATTGATCAGTGTTAAAGAGCCATAAGCGATCAATGATCATTATTTAATTGTGAAAATAAATCTGTTCTTGACTCCCTAAGTCACGTGGGTGAAAAATCACCTGGTCATACTGTAGAAATAAGACAAGAAAGTTGGACAGCGGAAAAAAATGTTTTGTAATCTTCAGTTTTGCCACAATCTACTTTGTTTTTATGCAAAGGTGTAAATTGTATCCTATGGGTCAATGCAAAATCTGTAATAAGCCGACTCGCCCAACCACTGGAGTCTCTCAGGGGTTGATTGCTAAATATGCATCCTCTATAGCTGCACCCATATTTCATATGTATTTCTGCTTTAGAAATGAGGTTGAATCAAAGAAATCAGGAAGGTAAATTTTTTTTTATTTTTTGGTAATGCGATCAGCCCTCTACAGCGATCATTGGGGGCTGAGATATGGATCTGCCTCCCCCTGGAGCCAGCATATAACATCATATGGGGTGTGCCAGGTCAAACGACTCCTGTTTCTGTATTTTGGCAGCAGCAGTGTCTTGTGAGGAATAAGGATATCTTTGGCAAGGTCCCTGGGATTAAAAGAGAAGCAGATTTTGGGGCTGTAAATCTTCGTGAAATGCACTTACGTAAGTAACATCCAAACTATGTCACCCATGATCATCTCAAATCCTTTCCTCGCGGATATCTTATCCCTTATGTATATAGCGCTGGGTGGCTTCTATCTGAATAGACGCGGCTTTCATTAGCGCTTCCCGGTGTCGTGTTGTCGCTGATTTTAGAACATTTATACTTTTATTTAACCACTTTTTGCACTTGCGCTTTCATGTTTTCTTCTCTTTTTTTTCTAAAAACAATTTTTAATTTCTCCATCCACATCGCCATACGAGGACTTGTTGTTTCAGGACGAGTTATCTTTTTGGATGACGCCATTCACTTTGCCATATAATGTACTGAAAATTAGGAAAAAAAAAACCTCCAAGTGCGGTGAAACAATGAAAAAAAAAAAGAAATTCCGCTATTGTTTTTGGGGCTTTTTTTTTTACGGTGTTCATTATACAACAAAGATGACATAACATCATGATTCTCCCGGCCAAACTTGTCTAGGTTTTTTTACTTATTTTTTTTATTATTATTAATTTATTTTATTTTATTTTGAATTAATGTAATTATTTAATCTATTAAATTTGTTTCGCCATTTCTGAGGCCTGTAACTTTTTTAGTTTTCAGTCTTGTTTTTGTACATTGAGCTGCAGTTTTTATTGGCACGATTTTGGAGTACATATACTTTAATGATCACTTTTTATTTAATTTTTGGGGAAGGTGCTGTCACCAAAAAAAAAAAGAAATTATGGCATAAAATTTTGTTAAATAATTTAACTTATTCATCAAATGATTTAATATTTGGACAGATTGAACTTTTATGTGATGTCAAATGTGTTTATTTTTTATATTTTCAAATTAATTTTTTTTTAATTGGGAAAAAAAAGAATCAAACTTTTAAATGTTTTTTTAGTAATATTTTTTAGATCTTTTTTCATTAATTCTTTTCTTCCCCACAGCCATGTTTTTTTTTTTTTTTCTTAAATTTCGGAAACCCCCTTAATATAAAGCTCATGTTATAACAGCACTTTGAATTTGTGCTTTTGAGGGGGCATTCAGCCTCTACATTACAGTGGTAATATTTGGTGACGTATTGTAATATTTTCGTGTTCTTGTAATCCCTCCGAGGCTTTATGTAAAGTCTGTAACAAGACCCCTAAGTAATTATACGCCAGTTATATTGGCAGTGTTTGAACCTCCTCAAGAAGACGTGCCCTGCCTTGTTGAATTGTTACCTACAGCTACATCCTTGGGTTATCCCCTCAGAAGAAACACTTTTCTAAATGTCAATCTGCTCACGGTCAGCTAATCTAGTGGATTCAAAAGCTGAAAACTCCATCGATCACCTATGATCGCCAAGGGCAGCTCAGTGCAGACATACGTTTCTCCTACAGTGGCCACTGCTGGAGTAATGTAGTATTACAGGCCCCTTATTCAAGTAGATGAGCAAACATGTTATAGATGATTGTGCAGAGTCCTCCAGAGCATATCCACGACCTAGAGAGTGGGGTCTCCAGATATCCAGATGTTTTAAGGGGGTAACCACTTCAACTTACATGTTTAATTAAATCTTTTTAAGACAACCGCACAAAATGTTATTGAAAAAATGGTCTTTAAGGAGGGTGGTGTTGTCTAAGAAGATGAGCAGTATGCTTGATATTTGGTACAACTGGAAATCTGGTCTGGATAACAGTGTGGTCCTCTGGTAGAGGTGGTCTTTTGGAGAGGTTTTACTTTACATATATGTGATCCTGGTTGAAGAATGGCTGCCTCCCGCGAGCTTTGGGTGATGGATCTGCCCTGGGAACGCTCCTGCATGGTAAGGAGCTCGCTCATTGTTCTGTACATCAAGATTTCTCAGATCCTGGAGTAATTGTCGGCCTACGTTCATTAAATAGTTCCTTCCTCATAAGGATCAATGTTATCCTTTATTGTTAGATGCCCCATGAGACGGTAATTGGGAACGTCTGACAAGAGAAACTTCTCCACTGCCATTATCTCCTCGGTAGTAATTACACGGTTCCTGTAGACATTCAGCCATGATCCCCCGTTATTTTATTGAAGTTAGACATTCACCAAGGTTTATTAACCTCTTCACGGCTGTTTTACCCTCCCAATGTACCGTACAGAGACACTTACGCTTTGATGCATTGCTTTGTCTGTCGTCCCTACAGATCGATCTACTTGACCATGATTGTAAGATTACGCAAAAGACTTCTACAATTATCAAGGGTCTCCAGTGACCAATGAGCATTTCGCCCTAAGGGCTAGTTTAGATGAACGTTTTTGTTTTGGCCCGTGTTCAGAAATGACCTCACACTGTCAGCAATGTGGACAGGAAAGTCCATGAGCCGGTGCACGTGAGTGATTTCTGGAAAAGATCATTGCAGCATGTGCTAGTCTCCTCCATTGTGCAGACACAGAATTTCTAGTTTCAGTGTCTGTTCATAACGCAGTGAAGCGCACAGAGCTGCACATGGACGCAGTCACCGACCTGTGTACAGTATAGACTAAGGCTGTGTTCAGACAAGAGTGTAAAATAACATTTTCTGAAAAATGTGCAATCTGTGGCGCTGTCCCTGTGCAGCCCGTGGCGCTGTCCCTGTGCAGTCTGTGGCGCTGTCCCTGTGCAGTCTGTGGCGCTGTCCCTGTGCAGTGTGCGGCGCTGTCCCTGTGCAGTGTGCGGCGCTGTCCCTGTGCCGTCTGCGGCGCTGTCCCTGTGCCGTCTGCGGCGCTGTCCCTGTGCCGTCTGCGGCGCTGTCCCTGTGCCGTCTGCGGCGCTGTCCCTGTGCCGTCTGCGGCGCTGTCCCTGTGCAGTCCGTCACGCTGTCCATTGTGCTCACAGACAGCACATGGGTCATAATTGCGCCCATCTGAACGTCCAAAGAGTGTATTTTCGGTCCGTGTGCTGCCCATGGTGCCGGACTGTTATGCACGAGGATTGAAAACACTCACAAACATATCCAACCTAAAGGTTAAGAAATCTCTAGAAACACAATCTCCTGATTCATTCTCCTAATACTCTGCAATTGCCGGGTCACAACTACTAACTGCAGCCTTTTCTGTGCCCATGTGTCCTCGGTATGTCACCGAGCCGTGCATAGACCATTTGTGGTCAGCAAATCTGCACTCTGTATCCTTATCCTACAAAGCGTGAGTGCGTCTCATGAGCTTATCCCTTCCTCTGTCCATGGTGCTGATCAGGAAGTCAGCATTCATAGTATGCACATAAATATGGCCGCAGATTTTGGGGTTGATCACCAGTGATTTGTGGTGTATTCGAGGCTTCAGACTGGTTAATTTCTGCCACAGTTGTTCCGCCAGCCACTGTTAATGGGAGACCAAAGCCCCGATGCCGTGTCACACAGATGTAGCAGATATTTGGGGCAAGATATGTATTCCATTTTTGCAGATTTTAGAGCAGGCATTGTTGTATTGCAAAGGGTCAAAGCCGCTATGAAAATCTGCCACAAATTAGGGTTAGTATCATTGTATTATATTGGTAAAATTGCAAAGTGCTTGTAAAAAGAACAGTTTGGCAGATTTCCACTTATTAATGATTCCCTCTCTTCTCAAGAGCCAAGGGGTTTTAAATTCTTTAGTTTACTACTTGTGCTCTTCCCTGTGCTCCTCCACTGCTTCGGTCCATGACTCTGTAACTGTGCTCCTCCGCTGCTGCGGTCCACGACGCTGTAACTGTGCTCCTCCGCTGCTGCGGTCCACGACTCTGTAACTGTGCTCCTCCGCTGCTGCAGTCCATGACGCTGTAACTGTGCTCCTCCGCTGCTGCGGTCCACGACGCTGTAACTGTGCTCCTCCGCTGCTGCGGTCCACGACGCTGTAACTGTGCTCCTCCACTGCTACTGTCCATGGCGCTGTCCCTGTGCTCCTCCACTTCTATGGTCCATGGCGTTGTCCCTGTGCTCCTCCACTTCTATGGTCCATGGCGCTGTCCCTGTGCTCCTTCGCTGCTGCGATCCACGGTGCTGTCCCTGTGCTCCTCCGCTGCTGCGGTCCATGGTGCTGTAACTGCGCTCTTCCGCTGCTGAGGTCCACGGCGCTGTCCCTGTGCTCCTCCGCTGCTGCGGTCCACGGCGCTGTCCCTGTGCTCCTCCACTGCTGCAATCCATGGCGCTGTCCCTGTGCTCCTCCGCTGCTACGGTCCATGGCACTGTTCCTATGCTCCTTAGCTGCTGCGGTCCACAGCGCCGTCCCTGTGCTCCTTCGCTGCTGTGTTCAACGGTGCTGTCCCTGTGCTCCTTCGCTGCTGCGGTCCACAGCGCTGTCTCTGTGCTCCTTCACTGCTGCGGTCCACGGCGCTGTCCCTGTGCTCCTCCGCTGCTGCGGTCCATGGCGCTTTCCCTGTGCTCCTCCGCTGCTGCGGTCCACGGCGCTGTCCCTGTGCTTCTTCGCTGCTGCGGTCCATGGTGCTGTCCCTGTGCTACTCCAATGCTGCGGTCCACGGCGTTGTCCCTGTGATCCTTTGTTGCGGCGGTCCACGGCGCTGTCCCTGTACTCCTCCGCTGCTGAGGAGGCAAAGATGGAGCATTGGAGATTAGGCCAAGGGCTCACCCGTGCCCCTGGTGCGACTGTCAATCATCAGGAGCGCACCGCCTCCCTGACCAGCAGGATCCTGAAGAGGCATGCACCCCTCAAAAAAGATCATGGGACTGATTTTTAAAAAAAGAAAAAAAGATTTGACAATTTTGGAAATTTCTTTAAAAAAAACAAACAAAACCATATCCGAAAAACATCATTACGTAGCTTACCTATCCCCAGCCAATCCTCTTCTGATTCTGTCAGGATTCTGAGCTGGTCCCTATGCTTACTCTTACTCGACCGGTTGCCAGTGATTGGCTGCAGTGGTCACATGCCTGTTCTGGGCGATCACATGATTGTCCATACAACTTGGACAGGATGCACAAAGATTGGTGGCAGGAGATCAGCAAGGTAAGTAATTATTATTATTATTTTTTTTTTTTTTTTTTTTTTTAGAGGCTGCCATGTCGTATTTTTTTTTCAGGGAAGCTCATTTGATTAGTTTCCTTTTTCTGCTGAGTATTTTGAGGTGACGGCTATTATAATATAATTTGTGCCGTAGGTCCCGGCGTATTCAGCGTTCTCTCTCTCGGTTTTCTTATTTTTATTACTGCATCGGAAGTAATTTCACTTAAAGAAAAACCTTTAACACCAAGTAATGACTTCAGCACAAGTTACCACATCTATAAAAAAAGGTGGGAACAGTAGAAGTCAACTATCATCATGCTGTGAAAGACGCGGGTGCCAGTGATGAATGGGCAAGATAATAATAGTCCCATGTAGGACTGGGACCTACAGCTACTTGCTATCTGAGAAGGAGGTGCAAACAGAGGCCGCTGCAGTGACAACGAGCCGTCATTTTCGGCACGGCTGCCTTATTGACACACATCTCATACACCCTGTGGACCTGTAGAGATCTCAGATCCTTGGCAGATCACTTCACCCCTCTGTGATAATGTCTTTCTCATTAGGTGGTCAGTGACTGTCAGAAGTGGCCTGAATGTGCAGGTGTTAAATGGCCCTACAAGCATATAAAAGCATAAAACACAACAGCGTGTGGGTTCGGGAGTAAGATTGGGGGCCTAAGAAAGACACGGGAGCCCCTTCATTTGTGGAATGGGTGAAAATGACATGAAACGTTCATAATTGCTGTAATCTGCATAAATATAACCGCCTTCCAGTGCCAAGTAAAGCTACAATAAACTGTGACTGTATGGTAAAGCCCTAGGAAGCTTACAGAGTAATGCCGTACGCTGTAGTAAATAAATAGCAATGCCAGATAGGACCATGATAATACTACTGTGTAGTGCCAGCGACCACATAATATGGCTGAATAAACCTGACATTGTGTCATAAACTGTAGTAAACAAATATTCTTATTAAACATGCCCAAATACCACCATCCAGTGATAAAATATCACCTACCAGTGCTAAAATAATACCACCATCCAATGCTACAATACCACCATCCAATGCTACAATACCACCATCCAGTGCTACAATACCACCATCCAATGCTACAATACCACCATCCAGTGCTATAATAATACCACCATCCAGTGCTACAATACCACCATCCAGTGCTATAATACCACCATCCAATGCTACAATACCACCATCCAGTGCTATAATAATACCACCATCCAGTGCTACAATACCACTATCCAGTGCTATAATAATACCACCATCCAATGCTACAATACCACCATCCAGTGCTATAATACCACCATCCAATGCTACAATACCACCATCCAGTGCTATAATAATACCACCATCCAGTGCTACAATACCACCATCCAGTGCTATAATACCACCATCCAATGCTACAATACCACCATCCAGTGCTATAATAATACCACCATCCAGTGCTACAATACCACTATCCAGTGCTATAATACCACCATCCAATGCTACGATACCACCATCCAGTGCTATAATAATACCACCATCCAATGCTACAATACCACTATCCAGTGCTATAATAATACCACCATCCAATGCTACAATACCACCATCCAGTGCTATAATACCACCATCCAATGCTACAATACCACCATCCAGTGCTATAATAATACCACCATCCAATGCTATAATACCACCATCCAATGCTACAATATCACCATCCAATGCTACAATACCACCATCCAATGCTATAATACCACCATCCAATGCTACAATACCACCATCCAGTGCTATAATAATACCACCATCCAGTGCTACAATACCACTATCCAGTGCTATAATACCACCATCCAATGCTACAATACCACCATCCAATGCTACAATACCACTATCCAGTGCTATAATAATACCACCATCAAATGCTACAATACCACCATCCAGTGCTATAATACCACCATCCAATGCTACAATACCACCATCCAGTGCTATAATAATACCACCATCCAGTGCTATAATAATACCACCATCCAATGCTACAATACCACCATCCAATGCTACAATACCACCATCCAGTGCTATAATAATACCACCATCCAATGCTACAATACCACCATCCAGTGCTATAATAATACCACCATCCAGTGCTATAATACCACCATCCAATGCTACAATACCACCATCCAATGCTACAATACCACCAACCAGTGCTATAATAATACCACCATCCAATGCTACAATACCACCATCCAATGCTACAATACCACCATCCAGTGCTATAATAATACCACCATCCAATGCTACAATACCACCATCCAGTGCTATAATAATACCACCATCCAGTGCTACAATACCACCATCCAGTGCTATAATAATACCACCATCCAATGCTACAATACCACCATCCAGTGCTATAATAATACCACCATCCAATGCTACAATACCACCATCCAGTGCTATAATAATACCACCATCCAGTACTACAATACCACCATCCAGTGCTATAATAATACCACCATCCAGTACTACAATACCACCATCCAATGCTACAATACCACCATCCAATGCTACAATACCACCATCCAGTGCTATAATAATACCACCATCCAATGCTACAATACCACCATCCAGTGCTATAATAATACCACCATCCTGTGCTATAATACCACCATCCAATGCTACAATACCACCATCCAATGCTACAATACCACCAACCAGTGCTATAATAATACCACCATCCAATGCTACAATACCACCATCCAATGCTACAATACCACCATCCAGTGCTATAATAATACCACCATCCAATGCTACAATACCACCATCCAGTGCTATAATAATACCACCATCCAGTGCTACAATACCACCATCCAGTGCTATAATAATACCACCATCCAATGCTACAATACCACCATCCAGTGCTATAATAATACCACCATCCAATGCTACAATACCACCATCCAGTGCTATAATAATACCACCATCCAGTACTACAATACCACCATCCAGTGCTATAATACCACCATCCAATGCTACAATACCACCATCCAGTGCTATAATACCACCATCCAATGCTACAATACCACCATCCAGTGCTATAATACCACCATCCAATGCTACAATACCACCATCCAGTGCTATAATAATACCACCATCCAATGCTACAATACCACTATCCAGTGCTATAATAATACCACCATCCAATGCTACAATACCACCATCCAGTGCTATAATACCACCATCCAATGCTACAATACCACTATCCAGTGCTATAATAATACCACCATCCAATGCTATAATACCACCATCCAATGCTACAATATCACCATCCAATGCTACAATACCACCATCCAATGCTATAATACCACCATCCAATGCTACAATACCACCATCCAGTGCTATAATAATACCACCATCCAGTGCTACAATACCACTATCCAGTGCTATAATACCACCATCCAATGCTACAATACCACCATCCAATGCTACAATACCACTATCCAGTGCTATAATAATACCACCATCAAATGCTACAATACCACCATCCAGTGCTATAATACCACCATCCAATGCTACAATACCACCATCCAGTGCTATAATAATACCACCATCCAGTGCTATAATAATACCACCATCCAATGCTACAATACCACCATCCAATGCTACAATACCACCATCCAGTGCTATAATAATACCACCATCCAATGCTACAATACCACCATCCAGTGCTATAATAATACCACCATCCAGTGCTATAATACCACCATCCAATGCTACAATACCACCATCCAATGCTACAATACCACCAACCAGTGCTATAATAATACCACCATCCAATGCTACAATACCACCATCCAATGCTACAATACCACCATCCAGTGCTATAATAATACCACCATCCAATGCTACAATACCACCATCCAGTGCTATAATAATACCACCATCCAGTGCTACAATACCACCATCCAGTGCTACAATACCACCATCCAGTGCTATAATAATACCACCATCCAATGCTACAATACCACCATCCAGTGCTATAATAATACCACCATCCAATGCTACAATACCACCATCCAGTGCTATAATAATACCACCATCCAGTACTACAATACCACCATCCAGTGCTATAATAATACCACCATCCAGTACTACAATACCACCATCCAATGCTACAATACCACCATCCAATGCTACAATACCACCATCCAGTGCTATAATAATACCACCATCCAATGCTACAATACCACCATCCAGTGCTATAATAATACCACCATCCTGTGCTATAATACCACCATCCAATGCTACAATACCACCATCCAATGCTACAATACCACCAACCAGTGCTATAATAATACCACCATCCAATGCTACAATACCACCATCCAATGCTACAATACCACCATCCAGTGCTATAATAATACCACCATCCAATGCTACAATACCACCATCCAGTGCTATAATAATACCACCATCCAGTGCTACAATACCACCATCCAGTGCTATAATAATACCACCATCCAATGCTACAATACCACCATCCAGTGCTATAATAATACCACCATCCAATGCTACAATACCACCATCCAGTGCTATAATAATACCACCATCCAGTACTACAATACCACCATCCAGTGCTATAATACCACCATCCAATGCTACAATACCACCATCCAGTGCTATAATACCACCATCCAATGCTACAATACCACCATCCAGTGCTATAATAATACCACCATCCAGTGCTACAATACCACCATCCAGTGCTATAATAATACCACCATCCAGTGCTATAATAATACCACTATCCAGTGCCAAGTGTAACTACACTAAACACAGTGCCCACATAATACAGCCATGTAAAACCTATATATTGCCATATTCTGTAGAAAACATAGTGTTTTCTAAAAAGTGCTGAAACAACACCATTTAGTGCCCACGCAAACACAGTGGCCACATATTATGGCTGCATAAACCTTTCTGCACAGCAGTGCTGTATTCTTTATACTACAGCCGCTACTTCAGCTTCGGTTCAATGTCATTTGGAAAAATAAGTTTAGAATAGATCGCATAACATAAAATGGTAAAACCTCTGAATGGGGCAGGCCCCCGGCCAGTTGCCCCTTCTGCCCATAATCCGGCCCTACCGGCCTCCACCATCTAAGGGCAAGAAACTACATGCAAGACTTTAGGTTTGATTGAAATTGCCTGAAATCTGAAAGTGAAGTCACACAGAAGGTCGGAGGCTGAGATTCTGGGTAGACTAAAAGGTAAAAGAGCCATTAATAAAAAGGGTGACTGTCACCATTGAGCACATTTATTACATCTATGTCCATTGTGCAGATACTGAGATTCAGCTCCAATGTGGACACCCAACAAAGGCTCCAAATCCCAAATTACTGGAAAATAAGTATTTGGTCATTAACAAAAGTTCCTCTCAATATTTTGTTATATATCCTTTGTTGGCAATGACAGAGGTCAAACGTTTTCTGTAAGTCTTCACAAGATTGGCACACACTGTTGTTGGTATGTTGGCCCATTCCTTCATGCAGATCTCCTCTAGGGCAGTGATGTTTTTGGGCTTGTCGCTGGGCAACACAGACTTTCAAATCTCTCCTAGGGTTTTCTATGGGGTTGGGATCTGGAGACTGGCTAGGCCACTCCAGGACCTTCATATGCTTCTTACAAAGCCACTCCTACGTTGACCTGGTGGTGTGCTTGGGATCATTATCATGCTGAAAGACCCGTCCACGTTTCATCTTCAGTGCCCTTGCTGATGGAAGGAGGTTTGCACTCAAAATCTCACGATACATGGCCCCATTCATTCTTTCATGTACATGGATCAGTCGTCCTGGTCCCTTTGCAGAGAAACCGCTCCAAAGCATGATGTTGCCACCCTCATACCCTCATGCTTCACAGTAGGTATGATGTTCTTTGGATGCAACTCAGCATTCTGTCTCCTCCAAACACGACGGGTTCTGTTTCTACCAAACAGTTCTACTTTGGTTTCATCAGACTATATGATATTCTCCCAATACTCTTCTGGATAATCCAAATGCTCTCTAGCAAACTTCAGACGGGCCCGGACATGTACTGGCTTAAGCAGGGGGACATGTCTGGCACTGCAGGATCTGAGTCCCTGGTGGCGTAGTGTGTTACTGATAGTAGCCTTTGTTACGGTGGTCCCAGCTCTATGCAGGTCATTCACTAGGTCCCCCGTGTGGTTCTGGGATTTTTGCTCACTGTTCTTGTGATCATTTTGACCCCACGGGGTGAGATCTTGCCTGGAGCCCCAGATCGAGGGAGATTATCAGTGGTCTTGTATGTCTCCCATTTTCTTATTATTGCTCCTACAGTTGATTTCGTCACACCAAGCTGCTTGCCTATTGCAGATTCAGTCTTTCCAGCCTGGTGCAGGGCTACAGTTTTGTTTCTGGTGTCCCTCGTCAGCTCTTTGGTCTTCACCATAGTGGAGTTTGGAGTGTGACTGTTTGAGGTTGTGGCAGGTGTCTTTTATACTGATAACAAGTTCACACAGGCGCCATTACTACAGGTAATGAGTGGAGGACAGAGGAGCCTCTTAAAGAAGAAGTTACAGGTCTGTGAGAGCCAGAAATCTTGCATGTTTTTCGGTGACCAAATACACACAACACAATGAGGAGGGAAAGATTCCTGCTGCAGTTGTTTTTTAGTCACACACGGAACAGTGAGGAGGGAAAGGTTTCTGCTGCAGTGAGTTGTCTTGCAGTCACACACAAGACAGTGAGAAGGGGAAGGCTCCTGATGCAGGCAGTTGTCGTAAAGCCACTCAAAAGACACTAAGAAGGGGGAAGGCTTGTGCTGCAGACAATTGCCTTACAGCATTCTACAATACAGTGACAAGAAATAGGGTCCTGCTGCAGCTAAAGTTGTCTTAAAGCCAAACACAGGACAGTGCAAACTGGGAGGATTCTGCTACAGCCAGTTGTCTTGCAGCCACACACAAGACACTAAGAAGGGGAAGGCTTCTGGTGAAGGCAGTTGTCTTACATCTATCCACAGCCATCTGCCAGTCCTTTTGTAGGTCACTTGATGTCATCCTGCGGTTGCTAAGTGACATTCGAATAAGTTGACGGTCATCCCGGTCAGTGGAGAGTCATTTTCGCACTCTGCTGGTCTGTAGCTTTGTTGTCCCCAATATCTGCTGCTTGACCTTGTTGTATTGGACTGCCGTCTTAGAAATTTTAAGGATGGAGGCAACATGACGCTCACTGTATCCCTCTGCTAGTATAGCCAGAGCTGTGCCCTTCTTTTTCTCACTCAAGACTTTTCTTTTCCACCTTTGGCATGGTTAAAAGTTATTTTTTCATTCCTATTACTTTTGGGATATTACTAGCACTTGTTTTGCCATCCAGCTTGTCCTATTGCAGGAGGATTGTGAACACCACAGCAGGGTTTTTTTTATACTTTCCTTCATTAATAAGATTTGGTTCAGGTGATCATCTGATCAGAAGCACAGTAAGTAGAATGAGGTGGACTCTGGCTGGAATTCAGCTGACACTGGAATGGCTGTCAGACATGGAGAGAAGCTGATCTTTGTAAAACTGTGCAGTGGGCTCTTAATCTTTTGCCAGAGCTGTATCACTAATGCAGGAAATGCCGCCACTGCTTTCATTATACCGTGTAAAACATTTTTTTCCCTTTTCTGCAGATTACGGGTTCCACAGGCGACACATGTAGTATCACTGAGGTGTAAAGTTATCCGGCCTCTGATATAAGATACAGTTATAAACAGATTGTTTTTGTGCTCAGAGATAGAGTTTCATGAAACATATATCCACATGGACGACTTCTTCAAATAACCGCAGGTCAGTGCTGCAGCTTTCCTATACGGCGTAATGCCTGAATATTAAAATGCTGTAATGTTACGCTAATTACAGCTGCTCTCATCTATAAATACGACCCGCTCCAGAGAGATACCCCTGGCTCAGTGCCGCTCCTGAGATTACTGCTTCCCCATCATTAAAGAAAATGCAAAAATAGTCCATATAGTGTAAAATAGGCTCACGTCCCTCTTCTTCTATAGGTGAAGCGTGTTGGTACCAATGCAAAATCTCCAACAGGACCCCCCAAATATCACGGGTGTTTAAAAGATTCTGACCCTTTGGGTTCCAGGGTCAGGGTGTGACTGCAACCCCTGCACCCGCTGTAGTTTCCCCCCTGTTTGCTCTTCATGCTAGTATCACAGAATGATTGGTGACCGACCAGATATTCACGATTCTCCAATAATTTTTCTCACTTCTCCTCTGGATGGCAGTAAAATCTTTCAAAACAGAAGTTCAGAAACAAGAGGGAACGACGCCACAAAATATGAAACCCTTTCCAGATACAAGTGTAGCAAGATGGTGGGATATAGGAATATCCTGTCATTTAGGCCTTGTGCACACGGTGCGGATTCTGCGGCGGATCCGCAGCGTTTCAGGCCCTGCGGGTCCGCAGCAGATTTAGCTGCGTTGTACAGTACCATTGATTGCAATGGTAAACTGAAAAACGCTGTGCACATGCTGCGTATATTTCCGCGCGGATTTCCTGCGGTTACAATCCGCAGCATGTCAATCCTTTGTGCGGAATCCGCAGCGGTTTCACACTTTCTCCATTGTAGAGGTGTGAAACCGCAGGGCTAAACCGCAGGCTAATTCGCAGGTAAACCGCAGGTCTTTTGACCTGAGATTTTACTTGCGGATTTTTACAAATCCGTGCTGAAAAATCCACAGGACCAAAATCTACGTGTGCACATAGCCTAATGCCCCTAGCACCTCCGACACTAGCTACCACGGTTTCTATTACAAGATTGCAAGAAGAGATCCTGAAAAGTAAATCAAGAACACAAACTATTATACAAAGTTATACAAATTAGTTATTTGTGCTAGCAGGTTAAATACTGAACAAAAGATAAATATGTAAACCAAGTACACTCTTTCCCTTTCACACACAGGGTAATGCCGTTAGAAATTGACCATAGTCAAGCTGGTTCACAAAACTTGCATGGCAGTACCTTCGTTCTGGTAGGTTATGAGCTAGTGAAGGGATCCGTGCTGAAGCGGTGTCTCATTACAAGAATGGCGGTTCAGTCAGTGGTAACGATGAGAGTACCAATCATCAAATTGTTGAGGCTCAAGTGGAAACCGCAGGTACTGGACGCTGTTTCGGAATCACCGGATTCCTTCCTCAGAGAATCCGGTGATTCCGAAACGCGTAAGACAGCTTTTTGGTCAAACTTGCGCTCACTAGCCAGTCACGTGGTTCTCCACGTGACCGTGACGTCACGCAAGGTCCTGCAGGTTTTGCTACCTTGCTGGCTTTGAATCTATTCGTGCGGTACATTCGCCGGGCAGCGGCGGTGGTCACGCGAATAGACGGACGCCTGTTACCGGCCGGAACAGCGTCCAGTACCTGCGGTTTCCACCTGAGCCTCAACAATTTGATGAGCACGGATCCCTTCACTAGCTCATAACCTACCAGAACGAAGGTACTGCTATGCAAGTTTTGTGAACCAGCTTGACTATGGTCAATTTCTAACGGCATTACCCTGTGTGTGAAAGGGAAAGAGTGTACTTGGTTTACATATTTATCTTTTGTTCAGTATTTAACCTGCTAGCGCAAATAACTAATTTGTATATATTGACGTTTATTGTAGGACAAATCGGGTGGTTTCTGTCCATATTTGCAGCTGCAGGTATTAGTACGTAGCACTTTGCGCCTTTGTGCATATTCTTTTATGATATTATACAAAGTTGCAGAACTATTCACTTTACAATGAATTAACGAACAGATCAGTCCCCTTCTCCTTCAACTAACAAGGTCACACTTCAATAAAGATATCAAATGCAGATGATAATCGAGAAGCGTATTAAATAGAAGTAAAAAGTTTATATTGATATAAAATAGATAAAATACAGGACACAATAGGATGCCTCATGCCAATGTGATTACCATATTGTAATTACAATGTGTAAATTGCCAAGTGATGCCAAAGAATTGTGTATATGAATCACCCATAGAAAATACAAGAAAACCTTATCGGGATAACAATGAGTATATCAACTTTAATGTTCTCATTAACTCACTATGTGGTATGGCCGCGGAGAAATGCACATGTATATACACCAGCCTGCACCAAAAAATGGTATATTTACATTGATTTTAGAGTGTCAGTGCTTGCTATGGGACCGTGTTCATATATGTCTGAAAAGCAAGCTCAGCTAGTGCCAAGCAAGGTGACTAGTGTCTGAGATCAAAGACTTATTAATAAAGTGCCTAATAATCTCAGAACATTGTGCAGAAGAAATGTGCACAGTCACTTAGCAAGCAGGAGCTATGAGAATGCAATAAATCCTTTAAAAGATATGCTATCAATGCCTAAGTGGAGTCTACCTCTGCGTATGTGTCAAGGTGCCATCAGCATCTCTCCCCGACGCGCGTTTCCCTGTTCTTCCAACGGCATTTCACTCTCGTTACTAGCTGTGCCTGCTTTTCAAATATATATATATATATATATATATATATATATATATATATATATATATATATATATATATATTTAATACACTCCTTGTTATTCCTATAAAGTTTTCTTGTATTTTATATGGGTGATTCATATACACAATCCTTTGATTCCTTTGATAACTATTGACAATTTACATATTGTGATTATAATATGGTAATCGATCAGCGTTCACATTTTGCATAAAGCATCCTATTATGTACTGTATTTTATCTGTGTTATAGCAGTAAAAAATGTTTTTTTTTCACTTTTGTTTAATATGCTTCTTGACTCCGGATTATCATCTGACGTCAGTGCACTTGATACTTAACAATTAATCTATTCTTTTTAAAAGATTTACAGGACCCTGGTCCAGAAACAGCAGCACACTGCTGTAATGACACAGTGCCGGGATGCCGTCAGATAGGAGGAGGGTCGCAGGGCTCTGGACCAGAGATCGCAATGCACCACAGTAATGACACAGTGCAGGGGATACTGGCAGGTAGGAGAAGGGTCGCAGAGCTCTCGTCCAGAAACCACAACACACCACTGTAATGACACAGTGCCTGAGATGCCGGCAGATAGGAGGAGGAGGGTCGCAGGGCTCTGGTCCAGAAACCACAAGGCACCACAATAATAACACCGTGCCAGGGATGCCAGCAGATGGGAGGAGAAGGGTCACAGGGCTCTGGATCAGAGATCTCAATGCACCCCAATACTTGCACAGTGAGAGGGATGTCGGCAGACAGGAGGAGAAGGGTCACAGGAAACCACAACAGACCGCTGTAATGACACAGTGCCAGGGATGCCGGCAGATAGGAGGAGGAGGGTCGCAGTGCTCTGGTCCAAAAACCACAAGGCACCACAATAAAAACGCAGTGCAGGGGATACCGGCAGGTAGGAGAAGGGTCGCAGAGCTCTGGTCCAGAAACCACAACACACCACTGTAATGACACAGTGCCAGAGATGTTGGCAGATAGGAGGAGGAGGGTCGCAGGGCTCTGGTCCAGAAACCACAAGGCACCACAATAATGACACCGTGCCAGGGATGCCAGCAGATAGGAGGAGAAGGGTCACAGGGATCTGGATCAGAGATCTCAATGCACCCCAATAATTACACAGTGAGAGGGATGTCGGCAGACAGGAGGAGAAGGGACACAGGAAACCACAACACACCGCTGTAATGACACAGTGCCAGGGATGCCGACAGACAGAAGGAGAAAGGTGGCAGGGCTCTGGATCAGACATCACAACGCAACACAATAATGACACAGTGCCAGGGATGCTGGCAGGTAGGAGGAAGGTCGCAGGGCTCTGGGCCAAAGATCACAACGCACCACAATAACGAATGGCACAATGCCAGGGATGCCTACAGATAGGATGAAGAGGGTTGCAGTGCTCTGGTGCAGAGACCACAATGCACCTCTATAATGATACAGTGCAGGGGATGCTGGCAGGTAGGAGGAGGGTCGCAGGGCTCTGGTCCAGAGACCACAATGCACCACAATGATGACAGCATGCCAGGCATGCCAGCAGATAAGAGGAGAATGGTGGCAGGGCTCTGGACCAGAGATTACAAGGCACCACAATAATGACACAGTGAGAGGGTTGCCGGCAGATAGGAGGAGGAGGGTTGCAGGGCCCTGGACCAGACACCACAACACACTTGATATAAGGAGCATGGTATAGGGGACGTTTTGCTACTGTGTGTTGAGAGCCTGTATAACACCGTGGGGTGGGGAGGTTGTTAGTTTAGGGGGTTCTGAGAATTGGCAAAGGAGGTGCACAATAGTGGCAGGAGGGGATTTTAATCTTTGCTCTTGCCCCCCTAATTTTTGTGTATTACATATGACTGCAGGATCCGACTACACGGGGTTTGATTGTAGTCTGTAACCATGGAGACGCATGTGTCTGTATAGGAGCTGAATACATAAATTGGCAGGAGATTTCTGTTTGTGAAGTTCCCACACTTCATACATTTTGGAGTAATTAGTACGTAAAGACCCTCATAGACCTTAGCTGAACGCTGTCCGACCTCTTTGATATCAGTGTTGTCAGCTGACAGTCTAGTGTGTATGGGGATCCCCCGACTTTTCCTTCACATAGCCTTTTGTTTTCGGGGAGATCAGTCTTTGCCAGACTCGTCTCATGGAGAACACAGGAGCCGCTTGGCCGAGACAAATCCTCCTGTGTATGGAGGAGTCGGGGAGGATAGCAGCCGAGGAACGATCAATGGTGACATCAATCTGATGTGTATAGGAGCTTTAATGGTGCAAGTCCCGTTAAGGCTGATACAATATTATTGTTACTGTGAGACGGATTTTCTCACTTTATGGAAAATTATATCTATATCGAGCTGAAAGGGAATGCCTCAATATTAAGAGCCGGCACCTGTCGAGCTGCGCAGAGCCGGCGGGATAAGACGTGGAAGTGCTTATTAGCTTTTATTGGTACCTAACCCCGTCATAGAAATAGATACATTGTGATAATCCGCTCCATAGAATTTCTGCCGCCATTCCCAGCACATGGGGCGTATGGTGTGCGGCATTTATTACTGTGCTGTCAGCTGCTGTGAGGTCCAGAAATACGAAGAGACGACCGATCGCATCATTACTGCAGAACGTGCGAAGAATGACGTTACCTCCAGCTTTACCCAGATACCAAAGGCGGGATCCGTCTACCGCACAGGAGTAGGTGCCCTGACGACGAGATGTCTGGTTTATTTACAAATGGTGCTAATACTTTTTGACTGGAGAATTTGTAAATTTCACAGAGGTGATATCATGGAAATTCCTCAAAATGCAAAAAAGACGAGAGACCACTGATTAAAGATATATGGACACCAGACCCCTCTGTATACAGACCCTGGACCAGTACCTCCCTGCACAGAGATCCCCATATCAGATGCCCCTTATACAGATACCAGACTACCTCCTTCCCCAGTTACAGACCCCAGTCCAGTACCTCCCTGTACAGAGATCCCCATATCAGATGCCCCTTATACAGATACCAGACCACCTCCTTCCCCAGTTACAGATCCCAGATCAGTACCTCCCTGCACAGAGATCCTCAGACCAGATGCCTCTTAAACAGATACCAGACAACCTTCCCCATTTACAAACCCCGGGACCAGGTGGCCCCTTGTACAGATACAAGACCACCCCATTCCCCATTTACAGACCCCAGTCCAGTACCTCCTTGCACAGAGATCCTCAGACCAGATGGCCTCTAGGAAAGATACCAGACCACCCCCTTCCCCATTTACAGACCCCAGACCAGTACCTCTCTGTACAGAAATCCTTGGACCAGACACCCCCATATACAGACACCAGACCAGAACACCTGTGTGTAGATCCCACACTAGCACTTCATTGTTTACAGACCCCATTCTCTACAGTCGCCAAACCACTAGCACTTTACAGACCCCCTAAGTAAACAAATAGTTTTGTGCCCTTTATACAGACCCAACCCCACTGTATATGGAGCTTTGTGAGAAGTTTTTCACTTTAAGTTATGAAAAACACCTGGTGGTAAAAAAAAACTAAGTGTATTTCATCTATGTGAAGCAGATCCGGATGGAATCTGCTCCTAACTGGGCATTCTCCAATCAGAAGGCTGGAAAAAAAATGTTTCATAAAAAATTTTTTCTGAAACTTCAAACCACTTAATGAAAAGAAAATCTCCTTCAAAAACTCCCAAAAGTAAGAGCCTTTCCTGACGCAAGTTTCATTAAACTGTTGGTTTTGATCGCTCAAAAAAAAAATCAAATAGACATACCTAAGGAAAAAAACTAGAGCTTTCAATGCAAATGCCCCTTTACCTCTCACTCTGCTGGACAGGATCAGGAGAGATTGGGGTCCCAAGGGTGAGCATTGATTGCATTACTCATATGAATAGACCACTGTGTGCAAAAATGGGGAAAAAGGAGGGACCGTCCTAGTGAGAGAGTGCGGACTCATTGTCTACGGGACTGCCAGGAAAAGGCAAATTCTGTACCCTGTAGACCATCTCTGGCCATCCCATGGACAATGAATGGAGCATGCTGGACCTCTGCTTATTCAGATGGAGTTCTGCACAGCACAGGTATTGGGGTGGATGGGGGTCCCAGAGGTCAGATCAATAAGTTATGCCCTACAATATGGACATCATTCGTTCCTGTGTTCCCCCAGGAGATGTTCAGACAGTAAGATGCAAACTGAATAGCAATCAAATGATCATATTATTGATCCCTCCAAACCATTTCCACCCATGTAAAGACCCTGTAAATGAGCTTCGATCAATGCTTATTATGGGCACAAATCTGCTCTTGAGCGAGGACCTTTAGGCTTTTTATATTTATTCTGTTTTTGAGTTTAAAGCCTCAGAAAATAATAGAAATAGGGTGAGGCTCAAGAGACCGGGAAGAACTTAATCTACGACCTCCCCTTTATTTTCTTCATTCTGCTCGGTCTGAAGTCCCAATTTCTGCTAGTGGTTCTTTCCATCAGCTGTTCTATCTAACGCTGCATCTCGCCGGATGGAAACTTGAACTTGTTCTCTGCTAAACAGTTAAAAAACTCATAAAAAAAGGATAAAACATAATGAAACCTTGCCACCAATGGAAACGAAGGAGACAGAAAGGAAGTCGTTACAGAGAATTAGAGGGCAAATTGCAGCTTTGCTGGAAGCATTTATTAACATTCCGTGTAACAGGACGCAGCCACTTCTCCGGGGTTCCCATGCTTCGTGCCTTCTGGTTCTTTTAACTCTGTAATGACTACAAAAATCAAAATTTAAAAAAGGAATATATATATACGGTGTGTGTTTATATATGTGTGTGTACATATACAGTTGTGGCCAAAAGTATTGACACCCCTGCAATTCTGTCAGATAAAACTCAGTTTCTTCCTGAAAATGATTGCAAACACAAATTCTTTGGTATTATTATCTTCATTTAATTTGTCTTAAATAAAAAAACACAAAAGAGAATGAAGCAAAAAGCAAAACATTGATCATTTCACACACAACTCCAAAAATGGGCCAGACAAAAGTATTGGCACCCTCAGACTAATACTTGGTTGCACAACCTTTAGCCAAAATAACTGCGACCAACCGCTTCCGGTAACCATCAATGAGTTTCTTACAATGCTCTGCTGGAATTTTAGACCATTCTTCTTTGGCAAACTGCTCCAGGTCCCTGATATTTGAAGGGTGCCTTCTCCAAACTGCCATTTTTAGATCTCTCCACAGGTGTTCTATGGGATTCAGGTCTGGACTCATTGCTGGCCACCTTAGAAGTCTCCAGTGCTTTCTCTCAAACCATTTTCTAGTGCTTTTTGAAGTGTGTTTTGGGTCATTGTCCTGCTGGAAGACCCATGACCTCTGAGGGAGACCCAGCTTTCTCACACTGGGCCCTACATTATGCTGCAAAATTTGTTGGTAGTCTTCAGACTTCATAATGCCATGCACACGGTCAAGCAGTCCAGTGCCAGAGGCAGCAAAGCAACCCCAAAACATCAGGGAACCTCCGCCATGTTTGACTGTAGGGACCGTGTTCTTTTCTTTGAATGCCTCTTTTTTTCTCCTGTAAACTCTATGTTGATGCCTTTGCCCAAAAAGCTCTACTTTTGTCTCATCTGACCACAGAACATTCTTCCAAAACATTTTAGGCTTTTTCAGGTAAGTTTTGGCAAACTCCAGCCTGGCTTTTTTATGTCTCGGGGTAAGAAGTGGGGTCTTCCTGGGTCTCCTACCATACAGTCCCTTTTCATTCAGACGCCGGCGGATAGTATGGGTTGACACTGTTGTACCCTCAGACTGCAGGGCAGCTTGAACTTGTTTGGATGTTAGTCGAGGTTCTTTATCCAACATCCGCACAATCTTGCGTTGAAATCTCTTGTCAATTTTTCTTTTCCGTCCACATCTAGGGAGGTTAGCCGCAGTGCCATGGGCTTTAAACTTCTTGATGACACTGCGCACGGTAGACACAGGAACATTCAGGTCTTTGGAGATGGACTTGTAGCTTTGAGATTGCTCATGCTTCCTCACAATTTGGTTTCTCAAGTCCTCAGACAGTTCTTTGGTCTTCTTTCTTTTCTCCATGCTCAATGTGGTACACACAAGGACACAGGACAGAGGTTGAGTCAACTTTAATCCATGTCAACTGGCTGCAAGTGTGATTTAGTTATTACCAACACCTGTTAGGTGCCACAGGTAAGTTACAGGTGCTGTTAATTACACAAATTAGAGAAGCATCACATGATTTTTCAAACAGTGCCAATACTTTTGTCCACCCTCTTTTTTATGTTTGGTGTGGAATTATATCCAATTTGGCTTTAGGACAATTCTTTTTGTGTGTTTTCATTTAAGACAAATTAAATGAAGTTAATAATGCCAAAGAATTTGTGTTTGCAATAATTTTCAGGAAGAAACTGAGTATTATCTGACAGAATTGCAGGGGTGTCAATACTTTTGGCCACAACGCTGTATGTGTATATATATATATATATGTATATATATGTGTGTGTGTGTATATGTGTGTGTGTGTGTGTGTGTGTGTGTGTATATATATATATATATATATATATATATATATATATATATATATATATATATATATATTTACATACATACATACATACATACATACATACATACATACACAGGAGCCAACAAATTTTCATACTTGGTCTTTAAATAAAATGTTCCGATCTGTGCGATTACAGCCGGTGTAACAAGAACCTCATGGAGGCTCGGAGGGGAAAATCACTTCGCAGCAGAAATTAGTAATGAGGGTTCACTACTTAATGTGGGATTTTTATTATGCGCTCGCTGATAAGGAGTGAGATAATCGTTTTTTTCCTTGCAAGATGGAATAAAATGCCGGGGGTCCGATCTTATATATATCATGTGTATAAGAATATAGGAAAAAGCTGCTCTGCTTTAATGCCGCCAACATTCCCTTTGAGCAGCTTTTATTTGGACCCACTCAGAACCGAAATGGGTTTTCTGGGTTTACTAGAAAACCTTGTTCTGAGTGTTAAATCCTAAAGGCAAATGATGGTCTCCAAAGTCAGCGCCAAGTAGGTTGATTTCTGCTGGACCTTTGGAATTCATCATGGTACACAATCCTTTGGGGGACTAGTTCAATCCTTCCCTGACTATAGATTATGGGCAAAAAAATAAATTGATATAATGTAACATTTTATTGATTATATGGTCCCCAATAAAAAGCAATCATAGGTTTTGGCTCAGAGATACCATAACTCCTATCAGAAAGGGTCCAGCTCCCGGGACTCATTCACTGCTTGCATTTTCCAGAATGGGATTCCTACTCTTTGGCTCCATATGTCCTGATATATCATCTGGACAGCGTTGTCTTCACAAGTCGAGTCTTTTCACAGAATTAAACCAGCAACTTGTTATATAAAATAATCTAAAGAACAAAGGAATTTTTAATTCTATAGTTTTATAGTACTGTTTGCCTCAGGTTACCATCATCTCATGCAGGCTACCAGAAGTGACCGGTCTCCTAAACAATAAACGGAGCGCTTGTAAGTGCTGCAATAGAGCTTGTAAGTGCTGCAATGATGCTGGTCAAATTGCTGAAACCAGTGCGCAACTCTGCCGCTGCAAAGACAAAGCCGCCTCTGCTCGCAGCATCGGAGAGCGCACAATTGGGTATCCCAACCAATAATTAATCAGATCGGTACGGCTCTCTGGCAAGCTGGAACAGAGGAGGCAGAGGAGCAATGCATTCCTGTAGTTAAGATTAGGAGACCACTCCAAACTATGAGACCATGATCTGTAAAGTATTTGATGGCTATCTAATATATAAAGCTCAAAGTGTGTATGTGTGTATGTATGTGTGTGTATGTATGTCCGGGATAGGCAGCTGCACCGTCGCAGCTACAGCCACAAAATTTGGCACAGTCACACGTCTGGACCCCGAGAGCGTCCTAAGCTATGTTGTGAGGCGAAATTTTAACCCCGCACGTTCCAATTCACCAAACAATTTTGCCCCTATCTACATACTGGGGGAAAAAGTGTGTGCGTGTCAAGCCCCGCCCCTCATTGTGATGTCATAATGCCCCTATTTGCATACTGGGGAAGCAGTGTGTGCGTATCAAGCCCCGCCCCTCATTATGATGATACAATGGTTGCCATGGCGACGCTGATGTCTTCATAGATTGCAAGCCCCGCCGCTCATTATGATGTCATAATGGTTGACTATGGGATGGAGGTTGTGTGATGGGTATATGGGCACTGGACTGTGGGATGGAGGATATGTATGACTGGTATATGGGCACGGGCCTATGGGATGGTGGATATGTATGATGGGTATATGGGCACGGGACTATGGGATGGAGGATGTATGATGGGTATATGGGCACGGGACTATGGGATGGAGGATGTGTGATGGGTATATGGGCACTGGACTATGGGATGGAGGATATGTATGACGGGTATATGGGCACTGGACTATGGGATGGAGAATGTGGGATGGAGGATATGTATGATGGGTATATGGGCACGGGACTATGGGATGGAGGATGTGTGATGGGTATATGGGCACGGGACTATGGGATGGCGGATATGTATGACGGGTATATGGGCACTGGACTATGGGATGGCGGATATGTATGATGAGTATATGGGCACGGGACTATGGGATGAAGGATGTATGATGAGTATATGGGCACTGGACTATGGGATGGAGGATATGTATGATGGGTATATGGGCATGGAACTATGAGATGAAGGATGTGTGATGGGTATATGGGCATGGGACGGCGGATATGTATGATGGGTATATGGGCAAGGGACTATGGGATGGTGGATATGTATGATGGGTATATGGGCACGGGTCTATGGGATGGAGGATGTGTGATGGGTATATGGGCACGGGACTATGGGATGGCGGATATGTATATGGGCACGGGACTATGGGATGGTGGATATGTATGATGGGTATATGGGCATGGGCCTATGGGATGGAGGATAATTATAATTTGTTATAACTAACCAGTTAGTATGCCCGGGCAGCGCCAGGCTCTTCAGCTAGTGTATGTGTGTGTGTGTGTGTATATATATATATATATATATATATATATATATATATATATATATATATATATATATATATATATATATATATATATATATATATATTATATATTATTTATTTTTATTTTTTTTAATGGACTATAATTGTTGGATTGTATTTCTGTTAACAATGCAAATTGTTCTTTGAATGGACCTCAAAAACCAACGAGACCACATGTCGCATGTCTAGTAGCCACACTTTCAGATTTCCACACTGGACTCAATTGAAAAGACTCTTCTTGTTTCAGTTATTTCAATTCATCTACTCAGCCAATATTAATAAATATATTTTAATACTTGCCCTCCTGTACAACCCTTAACTTCGTTTTCCAATATCTAATGTTAGTGATGTACAAGAAATAAACCCTTGTAGTTCCTTATTGGCTTCATAGGGCCAGCGAACAATAGAGAGGCACAGTCTTCCAGTGGAATGTGAGGTAGAATAAACGACTGTCGGGAGTGCGGCGTAGTGATATCAAGGATGAGATCGGGAAAAAAACATATGGAGAAAGCAAGTACATAACAAAATTTCTCAAGAACCTGTCTCCCAGTCATTGCGGTGGAAGGAAGGGAATGGATTGAGACAATTTCGCAGAACATTTTACCTACACAACCTTCCAGCTTGGTGGTTCCACATGTTCCTATCATTTGTATAGTCATCCCTCACTTTACAACACCCTGCTTGGTTATTAAGGCTCTCCATGGCTTGAACATCAGAAAGTGGTGGTCTACAATGGTGCCAGTTCAGAAATGACACCCAAAGCTCGTACAACCAACAATCATTTAACTTCTTGTAGTTGTAACTTTTGGGTAAGAGGTAAGGAAATTAATCGATTGCTGTTGGAAGACACTTGGTGGAGGTAGAGAAGACCTTGGTGGAGGTAGAGAAGACCTTGGCGGAGGTGTGTAGAGGAAGCCACCAGGGACTTTCATAAATGTGGTGTAGAGTGAACCATTTATAAGCAGCCATACATGTGTAAAACAGATAATACACCTTGGAAATTAAGGATTCACATAATATTGCAAAGTGAGGGATCACTGCATTAGGGAACCAAAGCCCCAAAGTGACCAGGTTGCAGATACAATTTTATTCAATAGAGTTTGGTCCTTCACGTGGATGAACCCAGAGTCACATTCGAAGGGAAATCTCACAATAGGCACTCTCCAGTGTAACCGGAAAATGGTAACGAGTTGCGTGTCAGACCGGCCAATGACCACTAGTGAATCAGCCATGTTAGAAGATGTGAGAATAAATTATTAGGTTTCCATGTACCATAAAGAGAGCAATGGAGGTAATCCATGATAGGCTGTACAAAGTGTAACAGGTGTCGAAGTTCACAATCCTCATCCAAGATTGGGAAGGCCATCCTTTATCTCTCAAGTCTCTTCATTGTTCTCTTCTCTGTCTCCCATTGTTTTTCTGTGACTTTGGAAAAGTTTCTCTATGCTTTACGTTTGTGTGAAAAATCCTCACTGCGTCATGGTCTTTGTTGTCCAGAACTCTAGGTAAGAAGAGGGAGGATTTTTGAGTCCGCCGTGTCTTAAAACCTCTTCGGGGTCGCCCTTTGCCATTGATGGACAAATACCAAAGTCTTTCCGCACTGGCCTTACGTTTTGTCCCAGCTCCATTTGGAACTGTCCTGTGTAATCGGGACGCATATGTATTATATCCAAGTTCATGGATCCTCTCTACAAACTCACATTCAGGATTGTAGGTCTCCTGAAATAGAACATGAGCGATAAATGAGTAAGAAGGAACCAACAGGAATAATGTACAGTCTACATTCACTACTTGGGTGTGATTTGACCCAGAGTCCAGAGGAAGTGACTTTCCCTCTCCTCTTAAAACCTTGGAAACATTCCTGCTGCTCTGTCAATGGGGTCAGAGTTACTGGGCTCCTCTGATTGACTGGAAGGGGTCAGCTACATGGAAGGTTATTTTCTTGCCCCTGGATTTGCATACCTAGGGAACCAATTTCTGAAAACCAGGCACTATGAATATGCTTTCATATAAAGAAGCCTTTTGTGTTGAACATTTTGGTATATCAAGGGGTTGTTCACATTTTACTATCTTTTGTTGCCTTGACCACGTGTCCTGTAGGTAATCCAAGCAGCACAACTAGTGGTCAAATAAAGTATTACATGCTCTGTATGGAAATCAGTGGGCTATTCATGTAATGCACTGGAGTGTCAAGTCCTCCAGCGTGAAGGACTTTTTTTTGTAATTGCTCTCTTCTCCAGTTGTTTGATGGAGGTCTAGATTAGGGGTCTCCCTAAAACAACAATACTCCAAACAGGCAATCCCCTTAAATAATACTTCTCCCCACACTCTTTCTGACTATTTAAAATGTATACATGTTCAGTTTAATTGAGCATACATATATATGGGGGCTTGAAAGGAATATATGTTGGCTAAACCAACATTTTGCCGACAACTAGTGATATTTAAGGTCTACCCCGCCATCGTGATGTCCATAGAGGTTCATAGTGATGGCTTTTTGCACCCTAGCTGGTCATAGAGGGTCACTGTAATGCAATGATCTGATATTTGAAGGAATGAATGACCACATCACCATCCAAGAAGGCGCTGGTGTCAACTACTTTCCCCCTTGCTAATAATTTTCCTTTAGGGGAAGTAATACTAGATTGGCTTGGCCAGGTCCCCTTTCTCTTAGGGCTCCATTGAGGCCGCATCATCTGCTTTTATGCAATTTCTGGTCCTTCGGGTGGCACAATTTTTAGGTTGACAAAAATTTATACTCGCTCAAATAATATAATAATAAAAACTAAGAAAAATGTAAAAAATATATATATATTCCTCCCCCTAAGGTGGGAATCAGACTGTCATTAGTTTGATGTCTTTGTCTCTTAGTTAAAAGGGAAGTGTTAAATCCCACCTTGTGTAACTGGTGCGGGTATTTTGCAGATTGTGGCGTCGGTAAAATAAACACGACAGATTAGATTCTAAGGAAGTTCCGTCATGTGTGATGGTTCTGTGTGTTTTTGAATTTCCGTGGATTACTACAGTCCCATTTTAGCCAACCTGATGCCTCCCTCGTAGCCAAAGAGAAGCAAAACAAACACAAGACGATGCAGGCAGAGCTACTGTTGCAAAAGTAAAGATTCGGGTTCCTGGGATTTAGCTTCGAGGAGTAAAAGGTGTTTGTGCGTTTCAGAATACTCACTGAGGCGTAAAGTCTCCCTCTTTTGTTCATGGCCAGGTATCTCCCAGAGAACAGTCCTTTGATGGCGACAATTCCCACATCTACCGCCGTTATTTCTAGAATACCTAGAAATAAACAAAACACAATGTTTAATCCCCCTCAGCACAAGCAGACCTTCCGGCAAGTTCCCATGTATGAAATGTATCTATCGAGCGGGAGGTAACGTATCACTGTGAGCGCGTATTGCCAAAGAACGCCACATTCGGGAATGGTTTAGCTGCTCTTATAGCAATATATAATTATAGCATATATATATTATATATATATATATATATATATATATATATATATATATATATATATATATATATAATGCTCTTAAAGCAGCTAAGAAGTCCAGTATGTGAATTTCTTAAATATTTCTATATATTTTTTCTTTAATTTTTTTTTTTTTTAATTTGGGAACATTAAGACCTTAAAGACCATTGCTGAAATTGGGACTTTTATGTTCTTTTATTGCATATAAATGTTTTGTTAAAAAAAAAAAAAAAAGTGTTGTTGATTCGTTTGTTTCAGTGAAGTTCTATAATTACCGTAGGGTTTTTTTAATTAAAAGTTTAAATTTTTTTAGCCCAACTAAGTTATAAAACACAAAGAATTTAATGATTTTTTTAAATTATTTTTATCATATATATATATATATATTTGGCATATTTGTAGTACATATTTGTTGCTTTTGTAACTTACTTTGGGATTTTTTTGTTGTTGAAAGAACAGATCCATAATATATATATATATATATATATATATATATATATATATATATATATATATATATATATATATATATATATATATATATATATAAACTTGATGGCTATTTATTAATCTGATTTATCGTGATCTGCTTTATCAGTCCTGATTAACTGTCCCATTTTTTTCCCACTGAAGACAATGCTAATTGGTTTATTTTAAACGCATTGATCATGATGGATCCATTTTTCCTCTTTTGAATTTAATGGGCGATTTTATAAGGATTTTTTTTTATTATTTAAAGCTTATTACAAATTAATACAGCTATATCTCAATTAATTTTGTCAATTTTTGTTTGAAAACTGTCAAGCCAAAAATGTGCACCTGTCAGTTGAGGAAGGATTGATGCCCAAAATGAGATCTGTTTTCATTTGTTTTTTTCATATTTTTGACCTTTGGGATCAATATTTTTTCTGCACTGAAATTAAAGGCTTGGGCATAAATGTATACTTTTATAGTACATATAGTTTTTTTTTTTAATTAATTTGGAACCCAATCGATAATGGTTATCAATATTGAATTTCTTCATATAAGAAAACGTAAAATAATAAGTTTGTGAACCCTTGTGGTCTTGTGTTTAATGTCAAATTATTTTACTTTCTTACATTTTGGCCACTCACACCATGTAATTAAAATAAGTGCCCCCTTCACGTCTGTTCTGCTTGACCATCTATTATCTGTAGGAGAGATACCTCTAAAAGCTTTCCCTGAGAGAGCTGCCTTTTAGGAAATCGTGGTTTTCCCCTCTCTCCTCCCCAATCCTTTGAGGTTTCCTAATCTCTGTTTGCCATCAAAAGAAAGAGTATAAATGTTTTAAAAGTTTTCGGGGATTAGAAAAACAAATGCAATATTTTTCAGGGTATTAGTGGCACACTTAGATCGATGGGGCAAAAGGAGTCAGATTTAATCTTGACAATCCCAAAACGTTGGGATAATGCATGGCAACAAATAGGCGGCACAGTTCATTTGTTTTATTGAGCGTAAGAAGCTTTAGCCGGACCTGAACGTATTCAGTGCCAGAGGGTCTTGTATATTGTTGCAGCAAGGCCTTCTAGGGGAGATCACCTTGTAATTTGTTACAAGGGTTGCTTCATCGTGTTTCTGCAGCTATTTAAAAAGCATGTCCAAATGTGGAGAATCGATTGGTGTGGGATATCAAACCCCCCCTGAGCTGAGCTTGATCTGGCTTTATGGATCAATGTCTCAGTATTCTCTTACATTCCCATATTGTGTCACTGCCGGTCTCCATTACGTCACTTTTTGTAATCCATATGAATTTTTGCACGGAAGTCCATATCACCTTTAAATCGCTAAAGCTATAACATATTAACAAAATGACACATAAGAAAAGCCGATACATATGTATATTATACATGGCGGCGGTATATTGACGATTACTTTTTCTACTTCATTTTTGTTTTTAACCTAAAATTATATAGATTCACTAAGATTTAGCATTTGATGTTTGTAGGATCCATTATTGACATGCAATCAAGTGAACATGCAGATGTAGCAGAGCTGAGTTTATCATCTATGAATATTTAGCATATAGTGGTTACAATAGTCAATTAGGATAACAGTCTGGTGACCCTCACATTGTGATATTACTAAGGCACAAATTCGGCTTTGTTACTACTGTGTATGGTACGATTTTATAGAGTTTAATGGGTACGTCACAAGTGAGCTTAACTGCAGAGACTTTATTCTGCCTTTTGAGCATTTTGGATTTCAGGAAAGCCAGGACTGTGGACAAAACTCTGTGAATGTAACAGCATGCTGGACTAATCTATTGTTCTTGTAGACAGCCTTTTTTCCCTTTTTTTTTTTTTTCCTTGCAAAAAACACAGCTTATCTGCTGTTAAACAAATGACCTGTTAGGAGAAGCAGAAGATACATCCTTTCCCTCCAGGTTTATTCAGAGAAAGGCACAGTGAGAGGGAGATAATACTTCACCGGCTCATTCATTCCTACATCTTATGGATGAAATAAGAGACTGCATGGAAAAGAGACTCGCGATGTCTGTCCATTAATCAAGAAAATATTTGTTTCTATGTCTAGACCTCACAAGATAACTTCCTCAGATTCCTTCCAGTCCTGGGGAGAACCTTAGGCTGCCATATTTTATACTGAGAATGAGCATATATGAAAGTGTTACAGTATTGCAAACATTATTCTTGTTTATAAATTGCATCAGGGAATGATAGTTTGTATATTCACTACATCCAGACTGTAACTGCTGTATATATAGTAAGTTGTAGTAGTTGTCTTGTCATTCAGAGAAGCGATTCTCAATGTTCCGAAGCCAAGTACTCCCTACTGAAATAAATAACCGTGCCCCCAGGGTATGAGGATAGCAGTGTACCCCCTAGAGGCATGCTGAGGACCTAATATCCAGGCGGTATAATATATATGAAGGTTATTGTATGTAACAAAAAGGTATATAGACATCAAAGAAGAGTGACTATGTATATGCAGAGAGATACATTTATATATAAGTTGATAAACTTTAAAATATTTTGAGATATATATATATATATATATATATATATATATATACACACACACACACACACATACACATACACATACACACACACACACACACACACACACACACCGGTCAGTATAGTTTGAGATGGATACATAGATATAGAATGTAACGGATAGATATGGATAAATAGATACATAGAAATAGATTGTTACAAACAGATACACAAATGGATAGATACAACTGACTGATGTATAGATATGACTAGACAATAGATACAAATATTTTATCCATTCGACATTGGCACTTACTGAAGACGCTGTTCTTCTCTAGAGTCCCGTTGATTTTTCCGTTCAGATGTATCTGTAGGTGATACTTAGTCGCACAATAAAGCTTCCTATGTCGAGGTGCTCCTCCAAGGTGTTCGTAAACCCCACCGCGTCCTCCCGCATCGCGTCTTAACCTGGGGTCACACAGTTTGCCTCTGGCACAAGGCACCTTAGCAGTACCAGACAAAGCCTTAGCCCAGGATACCTGCCGACCAAGATCGAAACAACTGAGCAACAAGATCCAGATTATAACCATTGTGGCATGGCCGAAATACTGAAGGCTGTAAGGCTGGAAGCAAATGTCACAAGGGGTCCCATTAAAGAAGTCTTGTTAGCAGCTCTCTAAGTAGCAAGTCACACTAGTCTGATGCATGAGACATTGGAAGTGTTATCTGACCTTTTATCTGTCTCTTCTTGATCTTCTAAGTAAATAGATGTCAAAGAGGGCTGCAGGTTCATGGATTAGTGGCAGCGCTCAGGGTTTAACCATCTCTTCTGAGTTTTATGAGTTTACAAAAAATAGTGGTGCTCAACTGCTCTGAAATAAAAGACCCCCCCCTCCCCTTGCAACAATAGACAGATCCCGACGACCAATTGATACAAAGGAGGCAGGCAAGGTATCAGTCTTGTGTGAACGAAAAGTGCAGGCTGGATAAAATTACACAGCACTACTTACAGTGGCTCAGTGCAAAAAAAAAACAAAAAAAACCCCACAACACAAAGAGTCAGCAGCCCGTCAGAGGAGAGGGTCTGCACCCGTCTCTGCCTTTATCAAAGATTAAAAAAAGCAAAGAAAAAAACAATTTTATGCATATGAAAATTATACGTTGGGGATTTTAAGAGAATGGTCCCTGCTCCAATCAATCCCCCCCATCACAATAAGTGACAGCCAGGAAGAAGGATGCTGGAAACGACCTGGGGAAATCACTCTTACAAAATGCACATGTGAAAGGCGCATATGAAAAGGAGGCAGCCGTGGGATGGTGGAGAGAGGCCGGGCCTCTATTTTAACACAAATTGAAAGGCAATTTATTTCAATTGTAAAGAACCCTTTCCTTTAGGTCAATTTGTTAGTATCAATGAGACTAATGAGCTTTCACTGGACAGCGGGGAGAAAAGAAGTGTTGATTCATTACCTCCGTGAGGAACTGGATGGATCATGTGGATTGCCAGGCAGCCAGAAAATTTATGGCCCATAGCAGGCTGACACTTCAAGGAAATGTCCACCTACTAACACCTGGTCATTTTTAGATCATAAATTCTGGAGTTTCAAATTCCCTGTATTGATGTAAATTTAAAGAGTATCTTTCATGCAAAACTTAACATAAAAAGGGCGGTGCTGTTGCCCTCATTCCCCACAACAAGATAAAATTGCTTTTGGTGCATATACCAGTCCAATATACCCAGGAAAAATTCCAAATCTTATACCCTACTGCTTATCATCCACTCTTTTTCTGTGCCTGATTTCCTTTTCATCACCATTCTGCCAGCACTATAGGTATTGTAATCCCCCATCCCAACTCTCACTTACCTGCGTGCATTGCTCCTTCTATTGTCCAATGACTTGAACTGGAACCCTGTGTGTCTGTTATTCCTGTACATTCAGTATGACAGACAGGAGAGCAGGAGCAGAGAGACAAAGACCGGCCTCCACTTCCTGTAGAGAGGAAAAGACCTGACCCCACTTCCTGTAGAGAGGAAAATACCTGACCCACTTCCTGTAGAGAGGAAAAGACCTGACCCACTTCCTGTAGAGAGGAAAAGACCTGACCCACTTCTGGTAGAGAGGAAAAGACCTTATCCCCACTTCCTGTAGAGAGACCAATCCGCCCTCACTTCCTGTAAAGGCATAGATCTGCGACCATTTCCTTTAGAGAGGCATAGATCCGCCCCCCACTTCCTGTAATGAGAGACAAAGACCGCCCCCACTTCCTGTAGAGAGGCATAGACACGCCCCCACTTCCTGTAGAGAGGCATAGACACGCCCCACTTCCTGTAGTGTGAGACAAAGACACGCCCCTACTTCATCTAATCTGGTTTCTATGCTGCTTGAGATGGATTACACATGACATAAGACAGAGAATAAGTTAGATAGAAGTAGCAGACCCCTAGTGGCTGGCAATTTGTTTTTAAATAATGTTGTTCAATGCCCCAAAAATCTCCCCAAAGTGATTTACAGGTTGCCCATTTGTCACTTGTTTAAACGTATACTGATGTATCATTGAGTTCAATGAATGAAGCGTATGCACGAAGCTCCTGAGCTCCACCTAGTGGTGGCTGATGGCAGCCAACGTGTTCTTTTTTAAACGAATCTCTGGGATTTTAATACATTTGCTTAAAATTCAGAAATGTGATAAAATCCATGCAACATCACCACGAAGGCCAACAATTGTCATCAGCGGTCCTATGTAAGTAATATCATCGCTGCAGCTAAATGGGGGAAACTCCAATGCGGACCACCAAAGCATTTGCGCTGGAGCCACAGTTATTTAACAGGTGAGCATTGTTTGTTTTTTTCCTCGCTTTTTTTTTTTTTACTTTATCACAATTCCTTGTCTTAAAACTTAAGAAGTATTTTACAAGAGCCAGAGCTCAATTTTTTATCAGTATTAAATCTGCTCCAGGTTAAAGAATGGGATTTGCCTGTAAGCTTCATAATATGTGTCTGCTAGAAATTCATCTCTTATGTCTGATAATCGCTATAATGTAACTTCCTCCTGTTTATCTACGGACAGATATTTCTATTCTAATGTATTTCAGAATCCCCCGTGTATGTTGTCATTGATCTTGATCAGCCATTTTCAGGCACTGTGCGGTAGAGTAAGGGTTTGTTCCCGCGGTCAGTAAACGCTGCGGGTTGGACGCTGCGTATATCCGCATCGTCAAGGTGTTACAGCATAGTGGATGCGATTTCAAGAAATCCCATTCCCACTATGCGTCCACAGGCTCCTCCGGCTTTCCAGACTGCAGCACTTCTATTTATCTTGCGGAGACGCTCCATCTCCGCAAGATAAATATCACCAGTGCAATGTATAGGACGCGGTGATTCCGCACGGTTCAATGAACACATGCGGAATCACCTGCGTTCCAAAGCTGGCAGCACTTTGGATGGAGCAGACATGTGCTGCATCCAAAGCGCTGCCGGTTACTGACCGTGTGGACGTAGCCTACGACAACTTACAAGATTCCCTTACACGTTGAGTCTTCGCCAAGTCAGGAGTTCACTCATCACTTAGAAACTTGATAAAACGCTCTCGTGAACATTCATAACATTTATCACTCACAAACCCATAGAGGAAAAAAAAAAGTTTCAGCTCTGTTGCCTAATAGAAGACCCTTTTCTGCTGGCCCACCCACCCCACTAATGTTATTAACCAGGACATCTAGCCAAATACCGACTCAGTGAGTTCTCTGCAGTCCTTGTCACTTTATCCACAGTGCTATACCTTAAAGAGAATCTGTCAGCAGCTTGATGAAGGGGCTGAGACCCTGATTTCAGCAATGTATCACATAGTAGCATTTGCAACAGAATCAAAGTTTTCTACGCAGCAGATCTAGCAGAGCTCAGAATGTTGAGCCCGGTATAAGCCCGCCCACATCACTGATTGGCTGCTTTCTGTGTACACTGTATATTGACCGAAAGCTTCTAATCTGTGGTGGGGGAGTGGTTGGACCAGGAGGCACAAGACACCTAATCCTCTAATGATAATCTCCTGGTAATAACACACTGATTTTATTGAAACAACAAAACACAGCCCAGTAAGTGACATATCACTGGAATCAGATTATCTGCCCCCTACATCATACTGTTTACATTATTATTATGATTAAATAGCGAAAACCTGCTGACAGATTGCTTTTAAAATGGGCTCATTTGGGGGAAATCCTGAAACCACCCTAGAATAACTCAGTGGAATCCATTCCTTGACAGATTTAAATGTTTTTTTTTTTCCTCACCTGATTAGAGCTTTAGTAAATCAAATTGCCGTCATAGATACTTAAGTTACTAGAATAGGAAGAGATGGGTCCATTCGACCCACAAGAACCAGAAGAAGATCCTCTTTAACCCACAGTAATGGGCCCCATATATCCTGTAGAAGGCACCCCCATTTGGAGATGAATGGAGTCAATCACTTATCCTTAGGGTCTATAATTAATAATCAGAGTTACTTGATGACCCTGTGGCCATTGGTCCACTGTCCCCACCTGCCCATTTTCCTTTGCCTCATGACATGGTGGCCATCAGCTTCATCCTCCAGTTGGGTCACTGGCTATGTCTCTAGGTTGTGCAGATGGATTCTTAGTCTCCTAAATGGTCTTTATTCCCAAACCAATGCTTAGCTGACCCAGGATACACTTTCTTGCCTCCTGCCTAAACAACTAGGTCCTTTAGTACCTTCCAATATCTTCTGACTTGGTTTGGACCCTGACTTTGGGTCATATACATGTAATACATTCTCTATTCATCCATTGCCCCCTCTTTGTTGAGAAGGGATGAGGACCAGCTGCCTGGATCAGCCATAATAATCGAGGTCTCCCTACTCCTCAGTAGAAGATGCCAAGAATGGCTGGCAGACCACTGACCATTTTCGACTAGGTCTTCAAAAGTTACCGTAATTCTGAGGAATCACAACCATGAACCAAGGTATCGTTGCGGCACAAATTTACTTGAAATTGTGCTCCCATATGGATAATTCAGGTTGCATTGTGATCACGGTGGCCATGTTTTCCACCTTTCGTCTGGTCTAGCTGTGTCCACAATTTGGTGGTCTCTTCAATGTATTGGATAGATCGATTTGCCTGATGTATTCTGTTGCCTGGAGATATCAGCTACTGGCTTGTGCAGCTTTTGCGCCAATTCCGGTGTGACCCCAAGGTATGATGATAGTCCATGTACGGGGCTGGCTTGCCGTGTACATGGTTTGGTATTACACATTTGTCAGAGCTCCATGTGCTGCCATATTGCGCCTCCATACAGCATATGAACATATTGGATCTGCAGCCATCTATAGATGTGACGGATCGGTAATCTGGCCATGTGCATAAGGTGTAGGTCCCAAAGACGGAGATCAGGTACTGATATAACACCAGGTGGTTGTCAATTTGACCAATAGTTTTGGTAAATCTCCACCATCAAACAATCCATCTGTAAAATGTTTCTCCAGATATGTGACCACAAGTCCTCCATATATTCACCCAATTTACAACCCCTATAAAGTGTCTGTCCTGGAGCTAAAATAATCCCCTAAAGCTTTTCTTCAAAGTTTCTAAGTCTCAATGCAAAATCTGTACTAATTGCGCCTCACTTTTCCCCGAATATGTGTTGCTGTCTGATTAGGTTTTGTCAGGCTTCAGGCGAACCCAGCTCTTTTGGGATGTCGTACCTGCTAACCCTTTTTCTTGGAGCCTCATGGACGTTCCAGGAGTTCATTGGGGTCCTGTGTTTCTATGATACCATATTGCCCCCTGGGGTAGAATTAGGAGGGGTTCTTACTTAGGTTTTATCACGCAGCTTGGCCTGATCTGGTCTTTCCTGTTTTCCTGGATTGCACATGTGTGGGAAATAATACACATTAGGAATCTGAGTCCAGCCAAGTGGTCACTATGACCTAATGTCAAAAATTGGAGCTTTTGGGCCTTGGTGCACAATGTATACCCCATGCTAAAAAAAACTTCCACGTCATTTATAGTATCTGTGACTTATTTGGTAGCAGAGGTCCCCCAGAAACCCAGGGGGCCTGTATTTGACCATAAGGGGGCTATGACCATATTGTATAGGAGCCCCTTCATACATGTTGCTTCTCTCGCTGTGTTGTGCGGATTACTGCCTTCCATCAGATTATTTCCTTTTTATCTTGATGACATCCTGAAAGTGATTAATAGCATCCTCTTCCTTATCTTTGTGCATCACGACCTAGAACCATCCAGGTCAATGACGGAGCTGGGATGGTGGCAGAACTCTCCTCCGCTGTAAACTGGTAATAAGTAGGAGGGCTGATGGTGGATGATGTGTGTCTGCTTGTCATTAATGCCTAATATTAGCCAGAAATAAATCCTCTAGAGTAATAAGACTGCAGTGATTTCTGTAAAATTGTGCTTTATTGCAACCATCGCATGACTTTAGCAGAGAAAAATTGCAGACACGTTTTGACGAGAGTAAGGCAAATGTGCTACCCGCAAAGGTGGCAAATTCTGTTGCAAAAATGAGCGCTACGATGGAGTAAAAAATGCAGAAATAATGTGCATATAATTGAAATGAAAAGAGTAGCGCTAATTGGTGCAGAGGTAGCATGAACGACAGGTTACTGGTGCTTGTGGGAACCTCGGTCACATAAAAGGGGCCCTTTCTCAGATTTTGCATTGAGGCCCAGGAGGTTAAAGGTGGCACAAAATAACTGTTCAAACCAAGCACAGGTGCTCAGTGCACCCTTGGTGTAGCCAAACAGTTCTGGGCTTCTTCCCATCTACCTGTTTTCCGTCTATCTCTGCACCTTCTCTGACTCCTGTTAAGCCAGAGGTGTCAATCAAGGCAGAGGAGGGCTGAGATAGACACAAGAGAAGTAGGTGGGGACGGTGCACTGAATTGCTTGGCCACACTAAGGGTGCACCGAGCGTCTGTGCTTGGTTTGATCAGTCATTGATATTTGAAATCAGCAGGCGTCTGATGTCTATATATCGGCTATTGTGTCATGCTTAGAAAATCAGCAGTGGAGAAAGTCTCATTGTACTCACCCTCTCTTAAATCATTCCATTCAACGAAACTCAGAGTCAGTAAAGTTCCCAGAAATGAGACCACCAGCGATCAGGAAGCAATCTGTGTCGATAACTTGCATTTATGATTCAAACCCTCTGGGACACACATATGGCCGCCATATAGGCAATGCTTGAGCGAAGCCATCCCATCTGCTGTCAGATTAATTCTCTGTGTTGGATGGCATATAAAGATATAAAAAAATATTTGCCCCCCCCCACTACCACCACATAAAGGGTGTGTGGGGGCAAACTTGCTTTATTTGCCTCAAATGTTATAGCCGTAAACTATGAAATGAGCTGTGAAACTGGAAGTTATTGTGAGTGTGACCGCAAGGATTGCCTGGGGAAGCCTGTGCAGCCCGGAGAGCAAGATGATGGTTCTAGAGAACTGACTGGAGTAAGCAATGCAGCAAGTGATGCCTCGGCCGTACAAGGAATGTGTTAAGACCTGGACCAGCAACCCAGACAGAGAGAAAGAGATGCCTGGGCAGCCGCTGCGCCAGCACGAGATGGGTCCTGAGTGTGAGAGAAGCTGCGAAGAGACAAATCTGAGCAACATTCTCCAACCTGTGATTCCCCAGCTGTAGTAAAACTACAACTCCCAGCATGCCATGACATAGAAGTCGTTATAGAGCCTCAGTCTGGAAACCCCTTCTGTAGATAGCAAGTTGTTTTTTTTTATGAGTGAGGACCTTTCAGACAGTGCGGGGTTAATCTATTGGCCCATACCATGTTGCGCATGGAGCAGCACAAATGACTCCTGCCAAAATTGCTTCCATCTTGGTCACATTACGTCTTTTGCCATTTTCATAATTAGCGCCATCGTCTTGAAGTTTTTCTGCTTTTGGCTTTAAGACACTCAGGCTTCAAAGCTTCGTGTGTTTGGCCCAGAGAGCGCGGCTCGGCATTTACTCGGAGCTTGAATTGTTTCTTTCTAAATAAAGGACATGTGACCTTCTCTAAAATATCAAAGGACCCCCCAGTCTTCAGCTCACTTTGTGAAACATTCAATGGGAACCTCCAGACATGTATACAATAAGCCGTAAGTCCGCTCTTGGGAATTGTATACTGTCTGTCTGGTGACCATTTTTTTGAAGAATAAATTAAAAAAAAAACTTTACATAAAAAAAAAAGAAAGTTCCCTTTCATGTAGAGTAATTCTGCGCGGGGCTTGGGCTGAACACTGCCCGTATTATAATTACACAGCGCCCAAATGTGCTCTTCAGAAAACCAATTCAGAGAGGTCTTCATAGCGCCCCAACGACCGCACTGGCTTCTGATTTAACACCTCTTGACAGGTGGCATCTTTAGAGGGTCACCCGCTAACAGAAAATCTAAGTAAATCAGCTATTTAACCCCCCACAAGAGTGAATAAGGCCTGTGAAAATGTTTGTGCTCCCCGTCACAAGTGTTGTGCTATTAGCCAAGGTCAGGGCCGATTCTCCAGAAAACAGGGAAACAACCAAACTTCAGAAGTTCCCGTAATGTATAATATATAAAATGTATTGTAAAACACAACTACAAGTGCATGTTACCACAATATTATACTGCCATACTATGCTAAACATTACTGCCGTACAACGCACAGATAATATTGAGTTTCTTTATTGAGTCGAGTTTCCCAATGAAATATTACAAATAGTGCCACCAGCTAGTGCTCACATGGTAGCACTGCAACACTTCTATTTTTCAAAGCTTTTTACTCTGCAGCATTTTTTTCCATTCGTACCTAAAACTTTTGCATAGTGCTGTATACATCTATTCATTATATATATATATATATATATATATATATACAGTATATCTTCTGCATGTGTCTACCCCTCTGTCTCACATCTGTGTCTCTATGTCATAGCCTGTGAGGCAGATAGTGATAGATTGTATCCTCTCCGCAGTCTTCTTGCTGTGCTTAGTGAGGGGGTATCATGTTTAAATCTCCAAATTGTGTGACATCAGATGTGTGAATGTGGCAGTGGTGACTTCTGAGCAGTAAGGGTTAATCCCTGTAATTGCGGGGCAACAGTTCTCTTTGAGGACCTGGTAGGTGCATGTTTGAACTGGTAATGGCTTCTTAATTGAGGAGGGTGGCGGTATTTCTGCAGAAGATCCTTCTCCTCCACCCTCCATATTTTTTTTATTGTTGTACAAATTGTAGTTTCCTCTTTTCATTAGTCGGGGCCGGCTAATGCTGACACATTCTAGACTCAGTTACTTCCAGATGGGATCCAGGGTGAGGACGCTATCCACCTCCCATCATATAGGAAGAAGCAATGCAGGGGACAGAGAGGTCCTGTCCAGTAGGAGTCCTGTCACAGCTCGTGTATAGTGATACTAGGAGTGCATTCCATCAGCTACAGTGCATACACTGGGCCTCACTGCAGAGTTGTCCCCTGAGAACCTGCGGCCCCCTCCATGCTGCCTCACAGCGATCAGTGCCCCCCATACAGGGATATACAATCTTTGGGTGCTAGACTTAGGGTGGAGACCTCCATGCATTGTGAGGAGCTTTCGTGTCTTCACATCTGCAGCTTCCATCTCTTCTTTTGGCCGGCACACTATGCCAGCAGGGTATCTGATAACTGGCAGGGCCAAATGTATTGATGGCACAGATTTTATTCTTCCCATTGAACTGGCTCTTCAGAACCTGTCTCACCCTTTGATGGTATCTGGATGTTGCTGCGCTCCTTGCCTCCTCATCATGGTTACCGTATCCCTGTGGGATGCCGACGTACTTGTAGCCTGTCTGTACATCTGCTATGTGACCTGCTGGTAATTCCACTCCATCGGTCTTGACTACCTTGCCTCTCATTATTACCAACCAGCCGCACTTCTCCAGTCCGAAGGACATTCCAATGTCTTCACTGTAGGTCCTTGTCAGGTGGATCAGTGAATCGATGTCTTGTTCGTTTTTCGCATACAGCTTGATGTCATCCATGTAGAGGAGGTGGCTGACGGTGCTTCCACTGTTGAACTTGTATCCATAGCCAGACTCTGTAATTATCTGACTGAGGGGGTTCAAGCCTATGCAGAACAGCAATGGGGACAGTGCATCACCTTGGTATATGCCGCATTTGATAGCCACTTGTGCTCATTGTCTTGAGTTCACTTCCAATGTTGTTCTCCATTGCCCCATAGAGTTTCTGAGGAAAGTTCTTAATTTCTTGTTGACATTGTAGAGAGCCAACCATTCACAGATCCATGTGTGTAGCATCGAGTCATAGGCTTTCCTGTAGTCAATCCAGTCTGTGCTGAGATTGGTCTGTCTGGATCTTGAGTCTTGAGCGACTGCTCTATCTACTAGGAGCTGGTGCTTAGAGCCTCTGGTGTCAGTCCCGGTGCCTTTCTGAGCTGGATTCATGTACTGGTTCATATGGTTCTGTAGCTTGCTGGCTTTGATGCCTGACAGGAGTTTCCTTGTTGTTGTAAGGCATGTTATTGGGCGGTAGTTGGATGGAACTGTTCCTTTGCGAGGATCCTTCATGATCAGCCCTGTTCTTCCTTGCGTTAGCCAAGCTGGGTGGTGGCTTGCTTCTAGCAGTTGGTTCATCTGCTTTGGCATGTGTTCATGTAATTTCTTTAGCCAGTAGCTGTGTTTCATTCTCAGATCTTGCAGCCACATTGCACTGGTGTTGTGTGTTTTTTCCTTCTCCCATATGTTCCTCCAGTATGGTTCAGTCTATTGGCGGAGTTGCTGCCCTTGTGCTGTTACTCTGTAGTTGGGAGTACACCTTGGATGGTTCTCCGGAGAACAGGGCATTTAGCGTCTTGGCCTCAGCTCCTCTAGTGTATCTCTTTAGTCTTGCAGAAGACTCCCTAGTCTTCTGTATTTCTTTTGTCCCCAGTCTTCTTTTCCAAGGGAGCACGTACTTCTGTTGTTCTTGCTGGTTGTATAGCCAAGCATTTCCACGATGGTGGTAAGTATTGATGCTAGTGCTATATTGATGGTGGTAGGTATTGATGCAAGTGCTCTATTGATGGTGGTAGGTATTGATGCAAGTGCTCTATTGACATCTTCTGGTGGTGTTTCTTTGCTATCTCTGGTATTGATGGTATTTAGTTTATCTAAGATCTTCTTTTTCAGATCAGCTGTGCAGTGCTCTCTAATTGGGTCAGGATCTTCAGGGGGTTGCACATGTTGTTTTTCCAGGTCTTCACGTGGGGTGGATTTGCAGTGCAGTTGATCCATCTCAAGTTGTGGTAATAGCTTTCTCTTAATGATATATAAAAACGTTGGGTGACTAGTTGTTTCTAAGTCAGTGGACATGCAGGTCTCGTATCCATCCAGAGTTTCCTCATACGCTTCATATACCCTCTCTCATTTGATCTGCTGTTATAGTAGCATTTCATCAGATCCAGGTTCTCTTACCTTGTCCATGAATGGTTTGTTCCAGTAGCCCACTTATCATCAGATTGTCCTGGTCCCTCAACATCTGACTCGGACCTTGTTAATCCGGGCGACTCTCTTTGTGACACTCTCATATTTGTTGAGGTAGGCACTATAGTGTTAGTAGCCTTACCCAAGGACCACTACTGGTATATTATGTCCAACATAATATACCCCAGTCTCTCACACTGTGCACTTTCAACAGCTATAACAGCCACCTACGGTAGTATTATAGTGTTAGGAGCATCTATATATATGCCAATCATTCCGTACAGATAGCATGGCGGCTCATCTGGATGTTGTGGTGCCATCTTCTTGCTATATTTTATACCTTTATGTCGCAGGTTGCCTCAGGCCTTTTTTCACTTCGTTTTATTTTTCAGACCCTGCTGCACTCGTCTAATCCTGCAGACCAACGTCCGTGCTTGGTGTTCACGGGGCACAAGGGGTTAAGGGCTGAGTGTTCATAAGAGCATGTCTGAAACCAGAATTGGCCTAACAACGACATTTTAATTGCAGGCAATCCCTGCGCAATTGTATACAAAAGATTTTTTTTTTTTTTTTAATTCCCTCCCCCGGACATTAACAAAGGTTATTATCCTGTTCATTCTCAGGTTTAAAAGGAGGCTCCCATAATCCAAACCAAATCATCCTGACCTCTGAACCTTTTCTGCTGTACTTTTTCTCATGCCACGGTTTCTTTAGTGCTGGTGAGCTGAGGGCCCATTTCTGAGCTGTAGCTGATTTCCCAGACAGTGCTGCCTTTCGTCCCCTGACAAATCACTGTGGAGCCCCTTTTGTCCTGTGTCGCTTTGATCTCACCTGCCTGTCAGGGGAAAAAAAAAAAAAAAGAGAGCTCCGGTAGAGGGGAAAAGCATTGCAAACAAATTGGCAATAGGGCGGCTTATAGGGGGAGGCTGCAGTGTGGGCGACTGCAACATGTCCCACCCGCTGCAGGCACACACAGTTAGCTAATCAATACTTAGTCGTGCGTTATTACTGTATGTAGGGGGCCATCTAAAGTTCAGAGGGGCCTGGGGGTAATTCCTTAGTATAACTGTATGCTGCATTCCCTTATTTTGTATCTTTGTAAAGCTCATAAATGTATGAAGTCTCCACGCAGACCCCTAAGTTGTACGGTGTCATAATTCGGCATCCGTAGAGATATGTGGGGCTCTACTTCTGCATTTCTCTGATTTCGTATGGTATGCAGAGTATTTCTTCTAGAAGGTTTCCTGTAGGGGAGGATATCTTTATAAATGACACCATTCTAAGCACTATATAGCGACACAATGTATATGCCTTCAGGTACCATTAATCAAAGTAATTTTTCACGCGTCGAGGTTATAGGACATCCAATATTTTCCTAGAAGGTTATTTGTAGGGAAGAATATCTTTGTAACTTGGCACCATCCTGAGTACAATATGTGATATATATCGGAGTGCATCAAGTTCCTATGACATACAGTTTTTCTTCTAGAAGCTTGCTTCTGATGAAGAGTATCTTTTAAAGATGGCACCATGCTGATTGCTATATGGCAGCACACTTATTGCCTCGTCTCAAAGTAATTCAGCATCTGTGACGTTATGTCGGGATCCACTTTACTTCCATATCTGTCTAATTTAATAGATTTTTCTGTTTTTCTCTAGAAGGTTGTTTCTGGGATAACATCTATGTGATAAGTCACTGTACTGAGCACTATAGTACTGGCGGTACAGAGGTACAAAGTAATTGGCCCTGTAAATTATTTTGGGGGTGTACTTTAATTTTGTATATCTCTGCAAACCTTTTTTTTTCCCTCTGGCAGAGTAATCTTGGCACGGCCATAATAATGGCGTGATCAGGCTGCCCCTATTAACGGGACAAAATCTATTAATTTCATGTTATGTGGGAAACTATGATGAGACATCCGTTTTGAAAGTTGTGTTTAAAAAGTTTAGGGTGCACTATCATTTAAATGACCCCATGTAAACGACTTGGGTTAATAGAAGGATTCTCTATTAATGACACCCACAAGTAGTTGGAGTAGAGAGCACCTACAAGGAGGCCCTCATACTCTGGAAGTTTCAGATCGTACATATATGACAGATACAACCAATGGAGTTTTATATGAGCGGTGTAATGCCTCAATTCTCCTGCGGTGGCACTGCAGGGAAATTAAATTGGTTCCCTCCACAAATCCCAGCTGATTGCTGAAGATTCGAGTAATGGGATAAACTGTGATTAAAATATCGTTAGGGGACCAGTGTAATAAAATAAAGGATTAACCCTGATCTATGTATATAATTGCCTTGTAATGTTTTCATTTCCTGTTCTGTCCAGATGTCACCGTATCCCAGAATTCCAAGCGTAGGAAGTTCACTGACCGCCATATTGGGACACCCAAGTGATGGGTGTCTCAATATGGAAACTGCTGCTGGTACCAACCTATTGCGTGGTACCACCAGTGGAACACCATCGCACCACACTCACAGTCTATACGCCGTACGCTCCACACACGCACAGATACACACTCAGACTCGCGCACTCACACTCATACACACACTCACTCACACTCTCCCTCACTCATACACACACACACTCTCACACTCACGCAGCCTCTTGCGCAGTACCACTAGCGGAACACCGTCGCACTGCGCCTGCGCGAATTCCGCGCAGGTGCAGTGAATCATTCGGCTGATCCCAGCAGCAGATGCGCGACGTGTCTACAGGCGGAGGAAGCCGGTCACATTAAAGGGGTTTTCCCAAGAACGACAGTTCATTTTAAAAATGGTCGGTGTCAGTGTACGGAGCATACCACAGCTCCTGGGCAGGGGAGGAAGCAAAAGACAAGACTGACATTACAACACAGGATCACAAAGGATTCATTTCGTGAGGTAAAATATTTCACTGACTGTTTTTAAACAATATTTTACCTCACAAAATGTATCCTCTGCGATCTCCTGCTGTAATGTCAGTATTGTGTTTTGCTTCCTCCCCTGCCCAGGAGCTGTGGTATGTTCTGTACACGGACAGACACAGGGGTGAAAGAGAGAGAGCACAGGGGGGAGTCAGCACAAACGGGACAGCACATGAGGGGAGAACGCAGCACAGGAAGTAGAGAGACAGCAGACAAGGGGGATAGCACATGGGGTAGACAGGTCAAAGAAGAGCGCGCAGACGGGAGAAGTCAGCACATGGGTAAAGAGAGAGTGGATAGGTGGGTGAGCACATAGGGGGAGAGATTCTCAACGCTGCAAAGCCTGCCCCCATCGTGACATTACCGCCCTCCCGATGCGATAGCATCCGGCCTCCATTTAGTATGTACATAATTAAGAATAGGGTAAGACATTGGAGTATACCAATATGGATATTCTAGGGTGTAGACAACTATTCAGCTCAGTTTTCAGTGAATGAATGTGTCAGTCACCCCTGGCAGTGGATTATCTCCAGGAAAAAATAAAAAAATTGGGTGTAGTAATTAAACCTTCAGAAATATTCTCCCTCCGTGGGCCCCATAGACATTATATGGTCATCTGGCCCCGCCAATATAGACTGGTTTGATTGACTTAAATGTGTATAGCAGACCATGTGACACTGGTAGGACATATGATCATCATAGGGTCGAGTTTCTCCTTGGATCCTCCATCTGCCAGAGCAGTTGTTTCTCTATTTGATGGACCCTCTCCATCCACATATTACATGGTAGGACATCCATTTGAGTTTTGAAATGTTGATCCATGATGATTAGCTGATTGCTACATAACTAGTTGTGTATTTACAAAGCAGGAATGGCTCACAGGATAATTCTGCAGCTCAGACTAAGGACCCACCCCCGAGGATCCTGTGAGACCCACCTCCTTGTAATAACCATAAAAATAACAATAAATAAACAGACTCATGTCTGTGAAACCACATTGCAGATTTTCTAAAAAATCAGGGGAGCCACAGGAATAAAATAACAGTAAAGATTGCCCACTTTTTATCTGGTCTCATGTCCTCTTTAAATGCTTCCTTTTCATGACTGCCTAACTTTTTATTGACGGAGTAAAGTTTACTTAAATTCTGGTAATCCAGATTAGTGTAGGCCCACCACTGGAACTTTGAGTCATAATTCCCTTGTTCTCTGTAGCTACAGGACTACAGCCAGGAGAAGTTGAATGAAGCAGCACGGCACATGCACAACCAGCTGCTTCAGACAAATCTTTTTCACTGCGGCCATGGAGCTAGGGAAGAATGGAGGATACAAGTCAACTGTTTTGGCGACAGGTGAGATCCACACCAATCCAGTGGAATAGACTATTTTAATAATTCCTGAAATTTGATCTTGTGTTTTATTTTATACTTTTGCAACCAAAACTATTTTCCATTATTGCCCCCTTTTTAAAGCCCCAGTTTGGGGTTGATACGGACACCCTCTAACACCAGGTTATTCATAAGTTTATAACTGGGTTACAAAGGACTTGAGTTGTATTATTGAGCAGGGATTTGTGTTCTCGCATTAGGTCAAGCCTATATAATTATAGGATTTTGACATTTTTCTAGGGCTGGTAGGCCTTGGAAGAATTCTAGTCGTCTTAACCCGTATTCTTCCAGGAGATCTTTTTTCCAGTTAGTCAAGGAGTTGTGTAGAAAGGGACATCCCGCACACAATGACTTCGACAGACAAGTGTTCAGGTCGCCTTTGTTATTGAACTTGTGTATGAAATAGTTGGTTAGAAATGTTCCCTTTTAAGGTCCCCTGTGAAAAGAAGAGCGCTCTCTGAAATGAAACCAGATAGGTGTTCTTACACATTCGCCTCTCTTTGATTTGCAACTTCAATTTCAAATACCTTTTCGGAAGGCAGTGCCTACAGTAAAATCTTTGTGTTGGTTGTAACACTATCGGGCGAGTGGAGATCTCGTTGTATCACAGGTTGGATCTGGTAGCTAAGCACCTTGTTCCTATCTGAGCATCGAGCTGGTATGTAAATAGTCAGCTCTGTGTTTCTTACTCTCCATCCAGTACATGATATATTGTAGTACTATCTTACTATTGAATCGATTGACATTGAAAAATTTGAATTAGTCAAAATCTAACTTTTTAAGATTCTCCTTTGGCCGTCCATTTTGCTCGATTATAAAGCCCTAGGTCAGAAATGGGTTAAAAAGGTCTACTCCCTCAGCACTCACCTGTCGTGCCATGTAGCACTGCTTTGGTCAAGTCTTCCTCTTCTGGTCTTCACTGACATGTTCTGGTGCTTGCCCTCTTCTTTGCCAACTAGGGTGTGACTTTGACATTTTGGTCTAGTCCGCAAAGGAGATGCCAAGAGATATCAAATGTTGCAGGTGCCAGAAGTCGCCAAAGATGGCCCAATCAAGACTGCACTGGCGACTGGACCAAAGAAGATGGTCAACAAGAGCGGAAATGGTGGATGTCTGACATTCTCTTGGTTCACCCTAAGCGAAGAAGACAATCTGACCGGAGCATGACTGTGCGGTGGGACAGGTGATGCCATTTGAGTAGATATATATATTTTTTTACCTACTGTATGTCCTTTATGCTCTGGTATCTGGAGAGACCTTAGACCATAATAATAGATATTATTTGCATTTATTCTATACAAAAATTCTATACAAAACGATTTTCATGGCTAAATTTGAAGATGTGCCGACGTCAAATTTCTACTTATTCGCTCATCACTAACTTGTTGTCATTTTGCTTTATTACAGTGGATATCTTTAGGCTGCTAAACATCATTATGGGATGTGAATGCTGTATCCCCCAATCAGGAGCGTGTGGAGCCAAGAGCAAAATAATCTGATTTCGCTATATAGGACAAAAGAGCCCGGTATTAGTTTTCCTCTCCAAACCCTTTTTATGACCATTGGGCCTATTTTCCCCCAGTTGTGAGTCGTGCACAGGTTTTCTCCCCCTCTTAGTTACATAAGGTTGGGTCCAAGCCCTCTTATCAAAGGCTCCATAGCAGAAATGTGATGTGGCTCTCTAGTATGCACGCCGTAGCTCAAACATTTGTACAGAATGCAGCTACATTTTCCAGTTGATTGTTTGGGCAGTGGTATGTAATAATAATAATAATAATAATAATAAATTTTATTTTTATAGCGCCGACATATTCCGCAGCACTTTACATTTCAGAGGGGATTTGTACAGACAATAGACATTACAGCATAACAATAATCACATACAGTAGATTATAACAAATAACAAGAGGAGTGAGGGCCCTGCTCGCAAGCTTACAGTCTATGAGGAAAGAGGGAGACACGAAAGGTATGTAGGCCATAGTCTTGCGGTATTTGGACATTGTTCAGATTGTATTTTTTGGATACATTATGTGAACTCACTTTTTTTCAGTGAGCCCAACTGGCTTATTCCTGGACAGATTATCCTTTTATTTTCCCATGATATAAGCCAATGGTGTCTCTTCCTATTGAAAACACATGAATGCTTGTCCAGGTGTCCTTTGGAGGTAAGATTGGTAAGCTTCCGGGACCTCGTTCCTCAGTGATAAGCAGATCATGAGGGTATCAGAGCTTGGAGCCCACTAATGGCACAGTCTTTGGATGTCTGATCGGTGGAGGCCAAAACTCTTCTGTCTGCAGAGTGAAGGAGTAACCTAAGATGTGTAACCCCCTCATTCTGCTGATGATGGGGATGTCAGAACTCTTTACGTGTTATTAATCTTCTCCTTTCTCAAAAATGGAGGGATTTCTAATACTGTACTTGCCAGCCTCATCAGAGCGACTGGTCTTCTAGACAAGAAGTGCATGCTTGAAAGCATTTTGATATACAACTTGCATGCGCAACTGTGAAGCTGGTTGTATCGCTGGATCCCGTCTTTGGTATCCCTGCATTTCTTGAAGGTTTCAGTGGCCAAGCTTCTTCTGCTTGTAGCATTGGAGAGCGTAAAGTTCAGACCAACAGCTCAACCATCCCGCTAGAGCGCACTATCAGTCTTCAGGAGCGCACTGCTCCCCAGCAAGAAAAAATCCTGTAAGTGCTCCTGAAGACAGTAAATGAGTGCACCCGTTTAATCTAGAAAGGATAGTCTAATAGTACAGGGTCTTTGATCACCAGCAGTGTGCTGCCCGAATTTGTTAAACAGTTCACCTTACCTTTGGAGTCCATTACTGTGCCAGTGCCTCTGCCAATCTGATCTAATTCAACGGTGATTTATAGTCATTTTATATTCAGTCTACTTGTTTGTATAGAAACGAAAGGAGATCTTTGGTTTTCGGTTTTGGTATCCATTTCCACTTACTAGAGATGAGCGAAATAATTCACAGGACCCTGGTCGGCCACTAGTAGCCAAGCAAATGGCCTAATACCTCCCGGGATCACCCGCTTTTTCTTCTGATTTGTAGACCTGGCATAACATCATTGCGGCTGACGTACCCATGACTTCTTCGCTGCGGCTGACTCACACATGACATCATGCCAGGCTGCCTTATGAAAAGAGCAGTCGGGGATGCCAGCCGGTAGGAGACGGTTCCCATGGCTCATGTCTAGTGGCAATTGACTACTGATGTGACCGCTACAGCAGGATAACATATCTATTACAGTCTCTAGCCTAGACTAGACATGACGGCATCCCGTTCTTCAGTCACCTGACTGCTGAGGACTCTGTCTACAGTAGTCAGCTGACTGGAACAGGATGTCGACTGATAGAAGTGGTCAGGTGACTGCAGAATGGGACGTCTTAGGGATGAGTGAACATCCTTATCCGAATAGCTATAGTGCTTACTGAATAGCTGCATGGGGTACCCGGATACCTGGAGCGCTCCCGATAATCAGCTGTTTGGTGCCGCAGCTGCGTGTGTCCCGCCTCTGTGTGACAGTCACAACACATGCATGGGAGAGCCTGATTGTTGTGACTGTCACACAGCCGCGACACATGCAGCTGCGGCACCGAACAGCTGATTATCGGGAGCGCTCCAGGTATCCGGGTTACCGATGCAGCTATTCGGTAAGCGATATAGCTATTCGAATAAGGAGGGAGCCGAAGCTGTTCAATCAACCCTAGAAGTCATCACTTCCAGTCCTGGCAGATATCCTCAGAGGGGCCTGTGCTGGCGTGACCGGAATTGGACCGGAGAGCACCACTTTATTTGTCATTTTAATCCATTATTTGTCTGTACAGACAATTTTATTTGTTAGACAGCCCTTTAAAATCCTTAATACAGCCATCTGAATGGGGTATTTTGGTGGCAATCAATTGGATATCTGCAAACTGCATTCATTTTGGAAAAAGAAGAAATATTTTGGCAACTGACACATGGATTATGTACAGAACAGTGACAGAAAGTTGCACAAATTTTAATGGTGCAAAGATAAATTAATTTCCTTATGTTGAATATAACTTTTAATATTGGTCTTCGATAAAAGTTAATCGGTCGTCGATAAAAGTTAATCAGTCGTCTCACTTTGCTGATACAATGGTTGTCAGGTTGTCAGTTTTTGTGGCGCATCTGAAATCAATACATAGAAATGCTAAATACTTAAAATCTAAGAGGTTGTCCGTCTGTCCAGCTGGCGCTACTGCCGATCAGCGGGGCTGCCTGCTTAGACCTGGCTCTAATTCTATTAAGTTGAGTAAATGTCTTGAATTCAAGGGTTTTCTTAGAAGCAATTCTTATATTTTTTGGATAAAGGGTACTAATCTTTGGGGTTAAGGGTCGAATGTTTATTTTTCATTGTTTCTTTAAAAGAATGCTTTAGAAAGTCGTATGTAGTGTCATGTAAAACATCCCTCAATGAGCTCTATACTAATCCAGTAAGAGGCACCACATCAAACAATCCGGCCCTAATAAACCTGACTGTGACAGCTCTCCGAGACCCTCGCTCCCGGGGGTCTAGGACCTCCCTGCAGAGCAGCAGTTAGAAAAATGTTTGTCTTTTACTTACAAAAAGGGTCATGGACCCATGATACTAATTAGGGTGATGCCTGAAGAGTGTCTTTTCAACACAGATCGCCCCATGATTTCTTCACAGCACCGTGACTGACAGCCAACGGTTTTGGTCCTTGGATGGTTTTCAAGAGTCGTTCACACAGTTAAATATATTTTTTTTAATTGATATTTTGACTTTATATGGTGTTTTTAAAAATTAAAAAAAAAAAAATAATTAGCCTTGGTTTACATAATTTCTTTTTAACTAATGTCTAAAATAATTATTAATTAATAAATAAAATAGAATAAAAAATATTGTTTTTGCAGACAAATTTCCTGTGTATTTTTATAAAAATATAAATATTCAAATAAAAAAATAAATATTTTTAATAAGAATGTAAATATTCAAAATAAACATGTCTAAAAAAGCACATTTTATAAAAGTATTACAAATATAAATATATAACAAACATTTCTTACAAAAAATATAAATATTCAAAATAAAAATACGAAAATAAAAAATATAAATATTCAAAATAAAAATACAAATGTATTAAAAAAAAATCATGTTGTCATTGTCTTTATGTGATTATGACTTTAATGACTAAATACAAAAACTATTTTTTAAAATAATATTTTAAACCTTTTTCTTGCTCTGCAGTCAGGACTGAGAAGCAGAAAGTTGCATTTTGGGTCTTTTTATATGAAAAAGACATGAAAAATATTTGCGGTGAAAATGTAATATCTGCAAGAATTTCAGATATTTTTTTAAAATTACGGTAATTAAAAAATGGAATGCTACTTAAATGGTTCACAACTGGAAATGAATGCTGGCTGCAATTTCAGATTTTTATTATTTTTTATTTTTTTTTAATATCATTAAACAATTTTCCGCACATTCGGGACAAATAGGTATAATTATAATTTGATGGTAATGTAAAAAATAGAAGATAAAATTTGTACAACATTATTATGATATGGACTTAATCTGTTTTACTATTATTAGTTTGAAAAAAAAATATTTTTCTATGTAATTTTCCAAATAATTTGCCCCATGCTTTGTATATAGCAAAACATTGATAGTACGAAAATGACAACTAACAGGTTCAACGGCACTAAAAAAAAAATCCTAGTAATGAGCCGCCATTGTTAACGCCTGGGTGTATTGCTGTAAGCAGCATTGGTAATATATTCATAGCCATTTATCACCGTGTATTGCAATGGAGCAGAAATGTGCGCAGCGTGTCTGTACGGCACAGATCTGCAGGTGAATATGAAGGGCTGCTCCCTTGATTGATTGATGAGGGCTTGTCAGCACTGCTGCCAGTCACAGGCAGAGCAGGTGTTCGGGGCTGAAGCTTTGTCCCCCTGCCCTCATGGAATGCGGCTACAGAAAAACTGCTGCAAATAGCCTATCAAGCTGTGCTCCCCGCAATCATCATCACCCCAGAATGCAAACCAACATACAGGTGCAGAAGAATCATTGTATTATGAAAAGGAGCTCACACTCTAAAAGCCAAAATGTCATTCTCATTTTGGATTTCTGTCTCCTAATTAAAGCTTAAATCCATCTCTTCGGAGGTTTACCTATAGACGCAACTAGATAAGCTGCTTAATTCCTCCATAAATACATTACTTATCTTGATTTTTATTCTGTACTCTATTCCATAATAAACATGCAGAGCTGCACTCACTATTCTGCTGGTGCACTCACTGAGTACAGACATTACATTACTGATCCTGAGTTACATCCTGTATTATACCCCAGAGCTGCACTCACTATTCTGCTGGTGCAGTCACTGCGTACATACATTACATTACTGATCCTGAGTTACCTCCTTATACTCCAGAGCTGCACTCACTGTTCTGCTGGTGCAGTCACTGTGTACATACATTACATTACTGATCCTGAGTTACATCCTGTATTATACCCCAGAGCTGCACTCACTATTCTGCTGGTGCAGTCACTGCGTACATACATTACATTACTGATCCTGAGTTACATCCTGTATTATACCCCAGAGCTGCACTCACTATTCTGCTGGTGCAGTCATTGTGTACATACATTACATTACTGATCCTGAGTTACATCCTTTATTATACTCCAGAGCTGCACTCACTATTCTGCTGGTGCAGTCACTGTGTACATACATTACATTACTGATCCTGAGTTACATCCTGTATTATACCCCAGAGCTGCACTCACTATTCTGCTGGTGCAGTCACTGTGTACATACATTACAATACTGATCCTGAGTTACATCCTGTATTATACCCCAGAGCTGCACTCACTATTCTGCATTGTATTGTGAATGCTGCTCTGGAGCATAATACATCTGGAGACTAATTTAGAAGAAATGGAAAGTATGTATAGGTCCGTGACTGCCATGTCCGCTTCCAGGCCTTGGTGTGAATTCTGCCCTGTGTCTGTACCAGTTACGTCTGTTAGACAACAAGGTGACATCATGTATTGACAGATGTATAGGGACATAATTCCGAGTAGGGGCCATGACGCAGCGTAGTGACCAATCGTGTGATCTGGATGCGTTTCTGGTACATGTTGTTTTGCTGCTGGTCTTACATCATCTTTTACATATATTTATGGCACTAATTGATCGCGTTGTGTGAGGAAGGTATCGGTTTTACCCATTGATCCAGCGCCTCGTTCTATTAGTCAAAGCAAACAAAAGCGCCTTCAAAATGATGTTTCCCTAAAATCCGCCAGCTCTTTTGTTCTCGTCTCTTCTGTCAACTGAGAATTCACTGAATTATTCACATATTACCATGGAATCTGTTTGTTGATCACCAAATAACAGGTCTCTGGACACCGGTAACTGTAGCCGCTGTTCAGGTGTGATATGGAATATCCCGTATAATCCTCGCAGGGCGCTGCCGACAAGTCACAGGAAAATCTCCCCTTATATTCAGTTTCGTCATGCCATGTTACACCCAATGGATAATTCAGGCCCAAAGATCAGAGATTATGATGCCATTGACTAAACCCTAAACCATGAGACCAGTCTTCGTACTTTGGCAGGTGGCCGATATGGCAGGAGCAGGCACAGGACGTCAGCGGGATGACATGTCCACATCGTTCCGCCTGTGCTTGTATGGTGAAGAAGAGGACTCGGCCGTGGCCTCGCTGGGGACCTGTTGCTTAGGAGAACAGTAATATATATTTTTTCTTTTTTTCTGGAACATTATTACTTTTAAATAGGCATCCAAGACGTCACTGATGGTTAAAGGGAATTCTGTAATGCCGTAGATAAGCCCCCGATGTAACCTGAAAGATAATAAAAACGAGTTAGATTATACTCACCCCGTGGTCCGGTCCGATGGTTGTCGCGGTCCAGTCCGGCGCCTCCCATCTTCATGTGATGACGTCCTCTTCCTTGCGTCTGTCGCGGCTCCTGCGCAGGCGTACTTTCTCTGTCCTGTTGAGAGCAGAGTAAAGTACTGCAGTGCAAAGGCGCCGGACTTCTCTGACCTTTCCCAGCGCCTGCGCACTGCAGTACTTTACTCTGCCCTCAACAGGACAGAGAAAGTACGCCTGCGCAGGAGCCTCGACAGCAGCAAGGAAGAGGACGTCATCGCATGAAGATGGGAGGCGCCGGACCGCAACACCCACCGCCCCCGCCACCCCCCCCTCCGGTGAGTATAATCTAACGTGTTTTTATTATCTTTCAGGTTACATCAGAGGCTTATCTACAGCATTACAGAATACTGTAACAAGCCCCTGATGGCGGTGGCCGCGGCTCATAGGCCAAAAATGGGGTGACAGATTCCCTTTAAGAGGGCACTGAGGAGCAGTTTTATTTTTTGGAGGCACTAAGGGGGCATTACTACAACTTGGGCAGCACCTGTGGTACTATTTGCTGAATCACTCGGGGGCAATATTACTTTATAAAGGGTCTTTTGTGCCATTATTACTTTATAAGGGCCACTGAGGATGATTTTACTTCATAAAGGGCACTTGGAACATTATTACTTGTTAAGTGGACACTTAAAGGAGTTGTCCAGCCTTGGGATACAAGTCTGCAGTCACTCTATGTGACTGCAGACTTGTGAATCCTCACATCACGCGCACTGTGAGGATTATCTGGTGTCGGCTCCGGGAGCAGGCAGTCATGTGTGGCCGCCCATGACTAGTCGGCACGTAACCGAAAATATGCAAATCGCCTGCACTGGAAGGATCCTGATAGAGTGCAGCACGCGCTGTGAGGATTCACAAGTCTGCAGTCATATAGGGAGACTGCAGACTTGTACCCCAAGGCCGGAAAACCCCAGTACTTTTTAAGGGGGGCATGGAAGGGAGATTACTTTTATAAGTGGAAAAAAGAGAAATCTGGCACTGAATATCATAAAATCTTGAAATGCTTTATTAAACATCCCATAACGTGCTAGAACGGGGAGAAATAATACATCACTGACACATTTTGGATTATAAATAATCCTTTACTGTAGCTATGTTAAGGATTATTTGCAATCTGAAATTCGTCAGCTTTATGTATCATTTGTCCCTGTTCAAAACTGTGCAGAAGGGTGCAGTGGTCCTTAATCTGTGCCCACTCTGTAAACGTGATATGTGCCACGTCCATACTGGGTTGGCCCAGGCTATACAACATGACATACTGTGTCAGGGCTCGCTGCTGCTGCAACATGTGCAGAGTGGAATTCCACCATATCGTCACATCGCATTTCAACCTGTTATCTGACATGGACAAAGACCTCTGTGTCGATGAAAGTCTGTGACCAGAGGGGTGCGAATGGCGGAAATGACCACACGTTATGTGCTTTCTGGAGCAGCTCACCCAGGCCAGGATAGTGGCGGAGAAAACGCTGTACCACCAGGCTGAGGACGTGAGCCATGCAAGGCACGTGTGTGAGCTTGCCTTGCCGTAGGGCTGCCATCAAGTTTGCACCGTTAGCCGATGCTTCTTTCCCTGGATCCAGGTTCAGCGGAGACAGTCATTGATCAAACTCAGCCTGGAGAGCTGTCCACAACTCTTCAGCTGTATGACTGCGATCTCCAAGGCATATCAATTTTAATACTGCCTCATTGCGGTGAGCCCTGGCTGCACAATACAGAGGTGGTGGGGGTTCGCTCTGCACTGTTGGAACGCGAGACTCGTGAAGGCAGAGGTTGAGGGCGCAGGTGGAGGCCCTAGAGGAGATAGAGGAGGCAGAAGCAGTGGAGGCAGTGTTAAATGTAGAGGTTTGTCCTGCAAGCCTTGGGGATTCCAAGACTTGAGGAGTAGCGCCTATCCACACAGCCACCAAAGTCACCCAGTGCCCAGTCAGCGAGATGTAACGCCCTTGGCAATGACTTACTCGTCCAAGTGTCTGTGGTGAAATGCACCCTGGCAGACAGATTTTGTCAAGGAACGGGTGATGTCTGCAACATGCTGGTGTAGCGCAGGCACAGATTTCTTAGAAAAATAATGGCAACTGGGTAATTGGTACTGGGGGACGGCGATGGCCATCAGCTTTCGGAAACCGTCTGTATCTACCAGGCGGAAAGGCAGCATTTCCGTGGCCAACAGATTGGAGATGGTGGAGTTCAACCTATTAGCTTTGTCATGCATATTAGGAAACAATCTTTTACGTGACTACAACTGCGGAACCGTGGGCTGGCTGCAGTGCTGAGAGGGTAGAGTATGGTGAACCGGACAAACTGCTTGACTGTGAAGAGAGGTTGTAGGCGGAGATGTTAAGGTGGATTGAGAAACTTATGGTGTGCTCGTTCTCGGAGATCGGTCAAAAACAGCAGGCACGTCCGCTTCTGTTACAGCTGAAGGCGGCCTCTCAGTCAGCGTGACTGGAGCTTGTAAAGAACCCGAGGTTCTGCAGATGAAGACCTGCATCTCAATAGTTGGCACGGTAACAGAGGAGGAGGAACAAGCAGCAGATGCGATTGATGGTTGCTGAGGTCCCCATTTTTGTGCAGTGTTGATTGCACATGTGAAGGTTCATACATGTAGTAGTCAAATTATCGCACTTTTTACCTCGACTCAGTTTTTTTTGCAAAGTTGACAGATTATGTGAGTTGGCTCATCCTTTGCAGTGTCAAAAAAGGCCCAGGGTAGGCAACCCTTGCTATCCTTGCGAGCTGCAGACCCGCGGATGTTGCTGGCCACAGGCACAGTTGTGGCTGAGGATGCATTGCTCGTAGTGGCGGCATCACTACGTGTCTGCGACGTACGGCGTAACGTAACCTCATTGTCTTCCTCAGATGACCTACTCAGCTGTGTGCTTCTATGTTCACGCCAACTGAGATCTAACACCTCATCATCATCATCCTCTGTGTTATCACATTCCTCGCCCTTGGAGTCAACCTCCTCCTCTTCTTGCACTGACAGCACAGTACAGTCTGCGTGAGGCTCAGATATCGGAGTCTCATCTGGATCACCTCCCCCCAGGGGTTATCATCTGATGATGAGGGTCAGGATGCTGTCTGGACCTTACTTTGTACTGCCCCGGATCCAAGCTAAAACAATTTTGGGCATCAGTGCAGATTTCCTCCTCTTGACTCTGCAAAGCTTTTGAGTACACTTCTGATGAACATGGCATAGAATGTGTGAACAGCTCTTCAGACTCGCCCATCTGTGGTTCCGTACAGTCAGTTGAATGGTTGGATACTTGAGACGCGGGGGGAAGCAAGAGGAATTTGGGTGCCACGTCTGTGGACTGTACTGGGTGTGATGTTGAGGAGGAGGAGGAGAGGCCACTTAAAGCTACGCTTGCCAGCCACTCGAGTACATGCTCTTTCTGGGCATCATTGACAAGGTTGTACCGCTGTACATCTGCCAAAGAAAGGTAGTGGTGTAGCCTGTCCAGTAACATAAGTTGTCCGTTGTCTTTACATAGGATGTGACGTTGCTTCACTAGTGCTTTCACAAGCATTACCACCTACCCCACGTAAATCTTGAACACCAAGCCTGATTCCCCTTCCAACACGGCCTTGCTTTTTTCCCAGTCATGTTGCTCAGATACTGTGGTAGGAGCATAGTATTAGCAACTAAAAATTAGAATTCAAACTCTGCACCACCTCTGCAAACAGCTGAATATCAGCTACAGTAAATTCCAAGTTGAAATATGGCATGCTGTATCGTGTTAGTCACAGAAAAAAGAATTGTTTGAGTGTGGATGAGGCCTGTATGACAAAGAAGTTATGCTACAAAGAATTTGAAAGTCAGGTCCCCTACCGTATGACACTAGGAACAGAAGAATTTTTTGTGGCCTCTGGATCAGGCATCTACAGTTTCAATTCAACCCAACCAAATGACAAAGTGTGATACAGCGGGTTGTCTAACTTTTTGCAACTTAATTTTTATTTTTTTTTTTAATGTGCCTTAGGTCTGCAGACAGTTTTATATCACCACAGCACTAAATGACAAGGTGGGATACAGCAGGCTGTTTCACATTTAGCTAGTTAAAAAATATTAATTAGAATGCTATACTCGTGCATGGGGCACAATAGAAGCAGTGCACAACACACTTGTAGGACATGTGCCCTGCTGGCTTTGTCTGTAGACTCTCTAATGGACCAAAAAAAAAGTGCTGGCAGGTAAATTTTACAGCCACACTGGACACTAGCTAGCTACACTATCTGACTGATATTCATCCGCCTAGCTAACTAGCTAAAATCTTGCTGTAAACAGTGCCAGTGTCTTGAGCAGCCTCTCTGCACTGTTAGCCTACTTTCACATTAGCGTTTTTTAGCGCTGCGCTTCGTGCGCAATAGAAATGCATGAAAAAAACAGCATCATGCGTTTTGCATGCGATTGCGTTTTTTAGGCACATACGTTTTAACCAGTTTCTAGCCATGTTAACTCTTTAAACGCATGCGATTTTAAACACAGGCGTGTGCATGTTCATGCGCATGCCTGCGTTCCCATAGACTGTAATGTGTTATTTTGTCGCATTCCGTGCACAAGCGTGCGCATGCGTCTTTTTGACACAGTTGGACGCACCCAAAAATGCAACAGGTTGCGTCTGGCGCGCCTAGGCGCACACTACAAAAACCGCATGCGCACGAAAACGCATGCAAACGCGTGCAAACGCTAGACCATGCGCCCGCCATGTTAAGCAGTAGGGGCGCATGGTGTATGCGCATGGACGCGCACGATGTGCTGCGCTAAAAAACGCTAATGTGAAACCAGCCTTACAGTGTCAAAATGGCGCTAAAACAAGATGTCTGCTATTTACTGTATATGGAGAGGGACATGTGATTCCAGCAGCCAATGACACAAGCCGTAGTGTCAGGACATTGTGGCTGTTTCCTGTGCCCTGATTGTCTAGGCGCAATGTGCACACATAAAGTTAGGGGGAAAAAAAATGACTGTTTACAAGAACGCCGCGCCTCTGAGCTCTGCAAACCCCTTCCTCTCATCAAACACATGCCAAACGCTCATCATACACCTCTATTATCATTGCTAAAGTGCTGAAAATACTTTTGTGGCAATGCAAATATTTTCCCACACTTTTACCAAATGTTAATGATTTTATAAAATTTTGCTCGTGTTTCCGATCACGAATCCAAATGTGCCATATTTGTGCCGAATTTATGTATGGTGATCGTTTTCCAAACAAATTTGCTCATCACTAGTCATGACATTCGCTGCTGGATTTCTCTCTTTGCAATTTGGATCCATTACTCACTACACGTGCACCTGTGGATGGTGAGGGAGCTTGGTTTAGTTTTTTTCTACTACTTTGTAAGTGGCACTTGGCCCATTACTATTTTATAACTTTATAACAGACACTCAAGAACATATTACTTGATAAAAGTGCACTTGGAGCATTATTACTTGTTAAGGTTGCCCTTAAGGGACAGTACTTTATAAGGAGTACAAAGGCCTTACTACTGCATAAGAGAGAACTCAGGGGGCATCATTATTTGTTACAGAAGTATTACTTTATAAGGGGCCTGGAGGCCTTTGCTGCTTTTTAAGGGGGTTCTCGGACATTATTACTGTATATTCAGTCACTTGTAGTATGTTTTGTTACGCTTGCTTTTGGAATGTTAATCTCGAGTGTGGATCCACTGTGCCACGGACCGGACTTACCCCGGAGGGGCATTACTAAGCAACTTCCTTGTTCGCTGGAGCCTTTAGTGGTGAGGTCAGGCTTGTGCAGCAGGTAGCTGCCAGGTACCACTCTAGGGCGGTGTCCGTCAGTAGCAGCTGACCCTCAAAGGGATAGAAAGTTATAAGGACAGATGCTGGCAGGGATACTGGTAGGCACGGCGGGTGCAACAGGTATACTGACTTGCACAGCCGATTCACACTCGGGCAGGTACTGGCAGACACGGCTGATATGCAGGCATGTGCTGGCAGACATGGCCGATATACAGGCAGGAAAGTGCAGGCAGGCACAGGTAGGACCCAGTGCAGATTGGTCGAACAGGAACAGCTTCAGAAAGAACTGGGTCACTGGCAGGTACAACTGGAATACAGGAACTGGTAGGTCCCATTTCAGACTGGATGGACAGGAATTGCTTCAGGAAGAAATGGTCACTGGTAGGTTTGACTGGAATACAGGAACGGGTAGGACCCAGTTCAGACTGGACAGACAAGAAACTGCAGGTGCGGACGGGAAGGGAAACGCAGGTGCGGCCAACCGGAAACCGCAGATCCGGACAAGCAGGAAACCGCAGATCCGGACAGGTACGTAACCGGGAGTTCCCACAAGACAGGACTCGGTTCACATGAAACAGACAGGGTTAGTTTAGCACAGAGCAATTACAAGGAAAAATACACACAAGACGGACAGGACCAAACTCACACAAAACTAATACAATGACGTACACACAGGACAGACAGGGCCAAGAATACACAGCGTACTTACAATGAAGTAGCAAGTGTACACGCTAATTACTAATGTAGCACAGAAACAACAGCTTAGAGATAGGGACTGATTCAGACTCAGTTGGCTTAGGAAAGGTACAAGTTCTAACAGCAGGTATAAGGAAAGGTACAGAGTCAGACACAGAAGGTAAAGGGAGAGATCCAGACCTTGATACAACCAGGTTCAGGGATAGGTGCTAATACAGACAAGAACGGACACAGGTACAGATTCGGGGTACAGGCCTATTCACACAGACCCAGGGACACAGGAACAGGAAAGATCAGGTACTGGTACAGGTTTTAGGGTACAGGCCTAGGCATACAGACCCAGGGAAACAGGTTTAGGCAAGATCAGAAACAGGACAGGACCTGGCAACTCACTAGTTGAACACACACTGCCTTCACAGATCACACAACGGCATACCACTGATAACGACCCTCCATCTTCAGGAAGGTCACCTTCATTCCTGCAGTAAGTTACTGCAGCCTCTGGGGCAGATGCTCCATCTCGACCACCCTCTGGTTGAGGAGAATGTTATGGCGGATGCCAGACTTTTCTATGAACCCCTGCTTACGCTGCAGGTCGTAGTAGATGACCTTTCCCCAGGAAACCAGTTCTCGGTACCTCTCAGCTAGCGGACCTACCAACATACAGTGGGGAAAAAAAGTATTTAGTCAGTCAGCAATAGTGCAAGTTCCACCACTTAAAAAGATGAGAGGCGTCTGTAATTTACATCATAGGTAGACCTCAACTATGGGAGACAAACTGAGAAAAAAAAATCCAGAAAATCACATTGTCTGTTTTTTTTTCATTTTATTTGCATATTATGGTGGAAAATAAGTATTTGGTCAGAAACAAGCAATCAAGATTTCTGGCTCTCACAGACCTGTAACTTCTTCTTTAAGAGTCTCCTCTTTCCTCCACTCATTACCTGTAGTAATGGCACCTGTTTAAACTTGTTATCAGTATAAAAAGACACCTGTGCACACCCTCAAACAGTCTGACTCCAAACTCCACTATGGTGAAGACCAAAGAGCTGTCAAAGGACACCAGAAACAAAATTGTAGCCCTGCACCAGGCTGGGAAGACTGAATCTGCAATAGCCAACCAGCTTGGAGTGAAGAAATCAACTGTGGGAGCAATAATTAGAAAATGGAAGACATACAAGACCACTGATAATCTCCCTCGATCTGGTGCTCCACGCAAAATCCCACCCCGTGGGGTCAGAATGATCACAAGAACGGTGAGCAAAAATCCCAGAACCACGCGGGGGGACCTAGTGAATGAACTGCAGAGAGCTGGGACCAATGTAACAAGGCCTACCATAAGTAACACACTACGCCACCATGGACTCAGATCCTGCAGTGCCAGACGTGTCCCACTGCTTAAGCCTGTACATGTCCGGACCCGTCTGAAGTTTGCTAGAGAGCATTTGGATGATCCAGAGGAGTTTTGGGAGAATGTCCTATGGTCTGATGAAACCAAACTGGAACTGTTTGGTAGAAACACAACTTGTCGTGTTTGGAGGAAAAAGAATACTGAGTTGCATCCATCAAACACCATACCTACTGTAAAGCATAGTGGTGGAAACATCATGCTTTGGGGCTGTTTCTCTGCAAAGGGGCCAGGACGACTGATCCGGGTACATGAAAGAATGAATGGGGCCATGTATCGTGAGATTTTGAGTGCAAACCTCCTTCCATCAGCAAGGGCATTGAAGATGAAACGTGGCTGGGTCTTTCAACATGACAATGATCCAAAGCACACCGCCAGGGCAACGAAGGAGTGGCTTCGTAAGAAGCATTTCAAGGTCCTGGAGTGGCCTAGCCAGTCTCCAGATCTCAACCCTATAGAAAACCTTTGGAGGGAGTTGAAAGTCCGTGTTGCCAAGCGAAAAGCCAAAAACATCACTGCTCTAGAGGAGATCTGCATGGAGGAATGGGCCAACATACCAACAACAGTGTGTGGCAACCTTGTGAAGACTTACAGAAAACGTTTGACCTCTGTCATTGCCAACAAAGGATATATCACAAAGTATTGAGATGAAATTTTATTTCTGACCAAATACTTATTTTCCACCATAATATGCAAATAAAATGAAAAAAAAAACAGACAATGTGATTTTCTGGATTTTTTTTCTCAGTTTGTCTCCCATAGTTGAGGTCTACCTATGATGTAAATTACAGACGCCTCTCATCTTTTTAAGTGGTGGAACTTGCACTATTGCTGACTGACTAAATACTTTTTTTCCCCACTGTATCCCCGGCCCTGCTTCTGGCCTGTTTCCTTCTTTGTTCTGTCCAGCCCAGGCCCTTAAGTCACTCACCAGCTGTTCTCAGGAACCGTGGTAGTGAAGGCCGCATCCTCTCTTCAGGCCTTGGCTGTTCAGCAAAGTTGTTCCGGGCCGCAAGCTTCCAGTCTTCCCTCCGATAAGCCAGCCTGCTATGGTTCTTCTGTTCTTCCTGAGGCACCATCGAAAGCCCTGCTTGACTCCACCATTTTGGTTCCTTGCTATTCACTTGCAATCGTACATCCCACGACTGGTGTTATCTCTTCCACTTCCTGAGGCCCATCATGGCCCCATCTTTCAATGGGTGGCGTACGCCCTGACTCACCAACCCGTTACTCCAATGTCCCTGCTGGTTTCCTCAGGCCACACCTTATTGGGCAAGTCTTCCCCTTCCACTTGACTCTCCATGATGGGCAGTCCCTGTTGGCACTTTTGGTTGCGGTATTACCGTCAGTAGGTGTGCCAGAACAAGGGATAGACTTTGCTTTGCACCTTTTTACTTCTGGTTTGCCCACAATAGGGGTTCTGTCTCTCTGTTTCGTGCTACTCACCGCTATCTTGTAGTCCTTGTTTGGAGTCATCACAGACCATTCAACAGTCGCCATCATTCCCTTCACCTGAGTCGTCTTTGCGCTGCACGGTCCTCACAGATGCAAGACTCTCGTGCACGCGCCTTCTCCTATGATGCCCCGACACTACATGAAAGAGTGGGTCTTGGCTGGGTGTGAGTGTTGGTGCTGTGAAGGCCTTGCGCCCGTGCAGGCCACTTGTAGCTGATGGTGTTTGCTGGCCAGGACCATGGGTTTCATAGTTCAATAAAGGAGACTCGTGGTCTATAACAGTCTTTACTGAACAGTAACTTGGTAAAGATTATATAGCAGGTACAAAGTTTTATGGATATTTCCTTCACAGTATAAAGCATTTTCACACAAATCATTTCCTTCCACTATTGTCTTCTCCAGGGTTGGTGAAACACAGTTTCTCCGTACTTCCCCACAGCCTAGCTTGTCGCCATAGTCCTGATCAACAGGTCTCTCTACCTGCTCAGCGATTCCGCGTCCTATTTCTTCTACTGACGCCCTGGATCTACCGCTCAAGACCCCTACTAGTCCCACAAACTCAGTCCTGTTACCTTTGGTGTTCATCAAGCTCAGGGGCTTCTCGTGACCATTGTCCTATACAAGGACCACTTCTTCTTGGAAGGCTACTGTGTCCCTTCGGTCACTTCAAGGTCGCTCTATTCCCTTGTCCCTTAGTCTCCTTCTCTGTAGTTCACCCACAATGGCAACACTGCTCACACACACATCCTTTTGATCATGAACTTGTTACTATCTGCCTAACTATAGTAAGTTGTCTCTCTCCCCATCACTAAACCCTTCCCACTACGGGCTAGTCCCAAACATTAACACTATCTTACCTTAATGTCAATACCTAACGGATGCCAACTACACTATCTTGCGTCCTGTGCCTGAAACTGACTTATCCTATTCTTACCCTACACTGTATGCTTCTAACATTACTTATACTCTATACGGGCAAACATATTACACGTCACATGACACAATATATACAAAGACATAAGACATATTACAACGTGATTGGTGTCTTCAGGGGTAGGAACACGACAGTCCACATCTCTTACAGTTATATAAAAGGAATCGGTGCCAGTGGGGCTCCATTATAGTTAAGCTGCCAAAGCCAAAAGGGCCCAGTGTTTTTTCCTTTATATGTCCTTTCCTTTAGCCTTTGGGCCTTTACAAGTATGGGGTGCAGTGGTACAAGTTGCAAGTGATGCGCCCTATTAGAGTTTGCCTTGGAGTGCAGGAGCTTTACCTTGTCCTCTGACCTTCTGGTTCACTATGGTGATGTACATTGAGCGTGCAGGCCAGGAGAGCGCCTGATGAGGATGCTAGCCATATCCATAGGGTTACATTAGCTGAATGGAGTAAAGTATAGATTGTGCATTTCCACATAATTGTATCCAGTAAAATACAATTCTTTTTTTTCCCTACAATGTGTCACCGTGGGAGAAGACGTCCCTGTATGGCACCCATTGAAGGCTTAGATCTTGCCTGTATACAGCAACCAGGACTGCGCCCCTCTTGCTATCAAGCAGAGGCTCATATTATGGGTCACTGTAAAACTAGAGAAGTCCCTCAATCAGAGTCACATTTATGAAGCTATGTCGCATATGGAGTGATATTGAGTTTGCAGTGAATTTTTTTTAAAACTTTGGATTAATAATTTTTTTTTTTTTATTATGGATACAGGGCCTAAAACACCTAAAAGATCGTTTAGCCAACAGCCATTCTTCCGGCTTTTCTGATTCACATGCATGCTCGGTTCAGCCAAATGTGACTGTGATTTACTTGGAGAGATGGTATCTGTTCTTGCCTTTAATCCCCTGAAAACAAAAAAGTTGGACATATGGAATTCAACATGCTTCATCTTTCTTTGCCCCAAGAACATCTCTCCCATACTTTTAAAATAGTTGGCTAATCCTCCCTAAATCACCAGGTACGAAGGACTGTGCTCTAATGTGTACCGGGCATCTTAAGATCTCAGACGTGTAGTGATCAGGTGATGGCCTTAGTGCGTGACGTTGGACATGGCACCCAACTGGACAACCCCACTTTCTTTGCTAAAAATTATGAGCACCTGTTTCCTTGAAAGGTGCAACCACCTCCGTGGAATATCTGTTATTCTATGTCCATTGCTGGTGATACAACAGTGTGACATCGCAACAAGAGAAAGTGATACACCATTTCTCAATTTCTCTGGTTTGTTTTCGGTACGAGGTTGCTCGGTGAAGAACACTTTGATGCTCCCGAGTTGAGATTGTGTCTTACTGTTTTTTGGTTCCACATAATTGGATCCTATGAAATAAAGCATGCAGGAACATTTATGGTGACATGAATCGATGTGATACATTGTGAAATATTCATTAGTCACTGCTCCTAGGATAGATTTGGGATATGAAGGGAATGATGACACACGTCTTTAGTCGTCTACCGGGCCATGGAGAAGGCATCGAGAAAGCAAACAGTTGTGTGTCGTGTAGGAGGAAGTCGGCAGAATACGATGTCACCATCTGAGTTCTGCCACATAATAACATTGTCTCCTTTCATCCCTCCTTACATTCTCCGCATGTTTCCCATTGAAGTTCTCGTACAGAAGCCCTGAATGGGACACGGCATAAAGGTTTATTTTGTAACTCTTTGTTTAGGAAGAAGTGATGCAGGGATTTTCACACAGGTGTAATCCCTCTGAACGATAACAGACGTGAATATTCGGGGCATCAGAATCAGCTCCTCTTAGATCTCGCTCATAAAAGGATCATGAAAGTCCTGGGCTTGTTCTGATGGTAAAGCTCCACCTGTGTGTGTCATGCACGGGGCGTCAGGTGTGCGGAGCAGGAACATTAAAGCTTCTCCGCTCCCGATATGTTTTATCATTCGACTCACCTTGTCTGATAGCTCTTTTATCACTAATCGTGTGTTACAAGTGCCATCTGTTAGGATCAACCAAGGGGGTTTTAAACATGTTTATCATAGCAAACATCTCCACCATCCCACAGATTCAGCAGCTAAGGACTTCTTAACTTGACACTTTAAGGCTGCCCCTATGAACGCTAATCCTATAATGCTTAGTAATCTTTTTCTCTTTTTTAAATGGCCTCGGAGAAGAAAAAAAAAACACAGATCTTTGATGTGGCTTTACCCTTTACTTACACAATGGGATCTTTTGGGTACGTTGCGTGCTGCGTGTATTTATGCCAAGTTGATCAAGGTGGAGCGTTTGCTGGCAACTTTTTCATCCCTTGTTTTGGTTTTCAGGATGTTCAAGTTTAAAGAAGCACTCCTCCCTTCAAAGTTTTTATATTGCAGTCATCATATTATACAGCACTGTGTACTTACAATTCCTTATTTTGCCTTTCTACCTAGCTAATTCTTCTCTTTTCCCCGCATGAATCATTCCCCTCTTCACTTCCTCACCCAGCTGCTCCATCCTCCCCATGCCAGGGATTTTGCAGTGACTCATGACTCATGCAGAGAAAATAGACCTCCTGTTTCTCCATGAAGCTTAGTAGGATTCAGCTTGTTAGTTTTTAATCACATTATGTCAAAGATCTAATGGAAAAGAGAAGAATTATCTGGGTAGAAAGAAAAAATGGGCAATTGTAAATACACAGGGCTGTATAATGTGATGACTGCAATGTATCAAGAGGATAAAAACTTTGACAGGAGGAGGAGGACATCTTTAATTTACAGATCTCGGTGTTATTCAAGGAAGTGAATAAGAAATGTTTTCTGGTGTCTTCATGCAGATATGGTAAATGCAGTATGGAAAATGAATGCAAATAAAGAGCCGTCCCTTGCAATGTATCTCACTTTCTAGAAGGCTGCTCTCTGAAAAATGCACTAGATGAAGCACTGAATAGCATCCACCATATTAGAACCGCTGCATGCATTGATTTCATAAGTACTTGAAGCCCCCATGCTCAACTTTCGATGCCTCATTGTGGCCCCTTATAAACCAAAGCCATATTATTGTCACGTGAATCAGGACTGGGTTTACCCATACACTTTAGCTAACTGGCAGTCGAACACTAGTTCAGCTGACAGCTAGCTCTTCCAACCCCACATACATATGCACGCTGGGCTCGGCTGAGCGTGCATGTGTTTCCAGTGGACAGCAAAGGAGGCTACTGCCAGACACCTCCTGCTGAGACTTAATCTCTTTGGGATCAAAAGTATTGGAAGCTGAAATCAAGATGCTCAATCCTCCTTTTCCAGACATCATTGGTCAGGGGAACTTCTGTAGGACCTCATATACATCAGATGGGTGCGTGGTCCCACTACACTTAGCAGGTTTGGCCCACATTAATCTAAACTTTTTAAAAATTAGCAAAATTTTGTGCAACTTCACTCCAGTCCTCCACTGGTGTATTTTTGAGCATGCCAAGATTTTTGCACCAAAAGTCACAAAAACAGTTCAAGATAGGGAAAAAAAAATTTTTTAGACTTTGCAGCAAATTCAGGAATTGCGTGCACCATTTTGGTGAATTTGGTGACAAAAATGGCAATTAATACCACAAGACAAAAAAGGAAAGTGACTTTAAAAACCCTCAAATGATGAATCCGAGCCATCATCTCTGCAAACCCTGGAGCCCATGTGGTCTTTCAAGTAATGTAAAGCTGCATGAGAAGAACCATGAGGTGGGGGGGTCAGGGTGTCACCACATTGTTTTTTTTTTTATATATGTTAAAATTGTGGTTCCCCCAAACATTGGAACTAAAGTTTCCAGCATCAGCCACAGATGGGCGCTACTGCAATCGAGGGTGCTGCACTATTGAGGAATCAAAGCTGGATCCTGATGGGGTTAACAACAACAACAACAACTCCGCGTACGTATGATGTCAATGGAAATATGAAGACATCCCAAGCAAAAAATATATTAAAAATATATTCTTTATTAATTAACAATAAGGTAAAATAAAAAAGCAAAAAATACCATCAAGGGGGACACCAAGCAGAAAACGGGATATTACATCATGATAATCATAAATAATCCACAAGTTGGAGTTTCAGATGCCATGAACATCAATCTGTGTAACACAGTATTGTCATGATTGGGACTATATTAAAATACTATCTCCATGTGGTAGATTTATATACCTCCCATAATCACCATTGTAAAACTGTGTGTAATCTATATCCCCAGAAACAGAGCCACTTCATATGGACATAAAACAAAATCCTTCATAATCATAGTATGATGCAAACGCCAATGTGAAGATGAATAAACAGGTAGGATAAATAGGCATGTTATGTCCATAAGAACAATCAACTATTAGGCAGAAGTAATATTAAAAGTAAAAGGAGGTAGCTTGTGTCTGCTCAGCGTCCCCTCACCCCGACGCGCGTTTTGCCGCCAGCTTCTTCCGGGGGCGTCAATATTACCTCTAATATTTTTTTTGTTTGGGATCTCTTCCTATTCCCATTGACATCATATGTATGGGGAGTTGTTGTTAATTCTGTCGAAGTGCCCGCCATACTGAGGACATTTTTTGGCGTTGAGATTATCCTGGTGGGGTTGTCAAGTTATCAGAAGCCCTTTTGGAACTTCACATTGCTCTATCAGGTGCTGTATGTGGGGCATATTCTCCCCTAATAGCAAGGCTTTCATATGCCATGTGCGGGGGGGGGGCAATCAAAATGTGTGCCCAATCACATCGCCTTGTGCATTAGGTTTTTAGCTTTTTTTGCATCACTCCATCTTGATCATACTTCCCGATTACTTCTTCATTTGTCTCCATAGACATGTCCCTACAAGATGCGACATGATCCACAGCACAGACTTCACTTCAAAAGAGACCTGGATTTATTGGAAGTGCTTAATACCAGCCCTCATTAAATATAAGGAGATGTTCAGGCAGATTACGTCTATTGTGACGTTCACCAACTGCCACGGTTATTGGGTTTTTATTGCACCTGATATGGCAGCCCTGCATCTGCAATTAGGAGTCATTAGTTTAATGACGTGTGGATCATCCATAAGTGTTACCAATCTACAAATGTGCGAACAATCGCTGACCGCAAAGGGTGTGTGCTATTATCAGACCAAAACCCAGAGCTCATCCTGTATACCACTCTGGATAACCTCTGACCGATCGCAGGTCCCCCTTTCTATTGCCTGTACTATCAACTTATGATGTTTCTATATACAAATCTGCAGTCTGTGGCTTTCCAGCTGTTGTGACACCATAAGTCCCAGCAGACCCACTTAAAAGTAAAAAGGATTAAATTAACCAGGGCTTGTCCCCCTCTCTTTAATTATCACCTTTCCACCAGTTAATTATAAGAGATGAGCAGTTCAGTCCGTAATGAATAGAATTTGTGATGAATTTCCAAAATTTTAATTCCTGACAAAACTTGTTTTTAGAATTCAATTCACAAGAAGACAGAAAAATGGTGGCCAGTAGGTTCTTTAGAGGGCTGGGAAGGGGTTAAAAGATAATATAATGAAAAATTACACTCGTGTGTTTCGCCAATTCCGATCGCTTCTTTTGGCACTGGCTAGATCTCGTACAGTAGAGTCACGCCCAATTATTGTCATGCCCAGTGTAACCACATGAGACCTCATCAGTGCCGGAGGATCCAAAGACCAGACGGAGCGAGCGGAAGACTGGGTGGAGAGACATGGGAGTTTAATAAACATCTTTTCAGGAATTGGGGCTTTTCGCATAAGGGCAGAATCGAATCTCCTTGAACCAAATTTTGGGAGATACCTGTGAGATCGGTTTGTGAAACTAATGGGGGACACAAGTTCTTCAAGTCTGCTGGTAGGAGATACTGGAGCAGCAGGACAGCACAGATAAAAATAGCCCAGCACAGTGCTCTTTGAATGGACCGGCAGACTGCGACCAATCCCCCTATTCAACCCCTGCTGATCCTCACTGCAAGGGGACATTGGGGGATCCAGTTCATCCATTCTGGTTGATCCCAATAGTAGGACAGAACGCACACTACTCTAACAATTAGATAGCTAATTCTTAAACCAGAGCTTGTCCCATGGGCATCCCCTACGGATTATGCAGAAAAGCATTGAATTCATGCCGTTCCGTACAGAACACCATGTGGAAGTACAAAGAACCCATACAGTACAAAAAGATCACAGCACAAGTGAGATCAGGGTCCGAGGCTGCATTCACATGTCTGAGTTTTGTGGTCTGTGTATGGACCACGATTTCCGGACCAGCCACAGGTCTTGCGACCTGAACTTGACAGTCTCATATATGTCTGAGGCTACCGAGTCCAGGCCACTTTGGATATCCCAGTCCGTACACAGACATGTGAGTGCAGCTCCGAAGTGTCTCTACTGCATGAGAGTTATTAATGTATCAGTAAAGTTTTTGCTTTAGCTGGAAAAGTTCTAGCGGGAAGAGGCTATTTGTCTTTCACCTGTCATAGTAGCGAGTGCCGCCACCCTTGTGGCTATGGTTCACATGCAGTGTGTGTGTACAGGAAGCAGCAGTTGTCACAGGCATCAATGACCCTTGTGACAGCTGCATTTTTGGTCTCCTAAAAAGCAATTTACCTTTCCTGAATGTTAAATTTTTGAGACGTTTGGTAACTGTCTGGTTGGCGAGAGGGTCAACTTTAGAAAAATTCTCAGGAAGTTATTTAAAGACAGGATGCCCAGTTTATTGCCTGATCTCTTAGCCAGAATGTCCTATGACTGCCAGGCACAGCATACGGAGCCAGAACACCACACCTCCATACGTGGTGCAGTGGTACCGCAACTTGGCTTCTATTGAAGTGAATGGCAGTTGAGCTGCAGTACCTGAGAACGGCCACTACACTGTGTATGGAGCTGTGCCGTTCCATTGTACTCACACAAGACCTGGTAATAGTGGATTGGTGGAGGTGTTGAGCGTGAGACCTAACCTAAAAATGTCATCATTTTCGTCCTGGACAACCCCTTTAATTAAAAAAAATCCAGATTACTTGGATAGATCAGATTTCAGCATTTGTTTACATTTTCTGGAACTTTTTGCACTATTATCATGCTAGAAGCAAAAGTTTCTTTTCTCAGTCCCTGCCCTCGCCATCTTGCTTCTCTGACTGTTTTTATCATCGTACTAACACTAAGTGTAGTGTGACGTCATCAGGGATCTCATCACTTTGATAGAAGAGTTATCTTATTACTGTGTAAGTGAAGGTCTCTCTAAAGAAAGCAGGGTACAGGATCTGTGGGTGCAGTAACAGGGACCTTCTTTATTCTGCCTTCCGACAGCCTGAAGATTGTGCCGGTGGATGGGAATAAGTAAGTCCTGCAGATGATAGAGGAGTGCACAGATCTGAAATAAGACCATACATTCACCTATTCCTCCCAGATTCCTCTCCATACAGATCAGTGTGCATCGTTCCCACTGGGGAAGGAGGAATAAGCCACTGCCATACATCTGTGGTGGTGGCTCAACAAAGGATCGGGCATGTTGATGTTCAGCAAGTCTAATCCTTCGATTTCAACACTGCATTTGTGTGAGAAAGTCGGGACACCCTCGGTCGCATTAGACCCTCTGCTGGTCCTGTTGAAATCTCCAGGCTGTACCGACATTCATCTAATGTGTATGGCCACTGTTAGACCAGTTGTTAATTCAGTGTACCTCCTAAGAAAGGGGTGGAATATATGTAGGGTCAGCTGAACACTTCTGCACCCATAGAACTCAGTATGTAGACCCCCTCCATTACTACATATCCCAATGATGTTTTGAAAATTTACTAAAAAGCGCAGCGATATTTGCAAACTCAACTCTTAGGCAAATAGTTTTTCATGTTGCAGATTTTCTGTACCCATTAAGTAAAATATGACACTTGCATTTTGTCAAAAATACACAGTATAAAAAACTCGCCAAAAACTCATCATAGGAACGTGGACTTTTTGGCTACTGAGGGTGAACAAGGCTGAGGGTGACTTGGTGTTGTCACCAGGAAGATAAACCACTGGCAAAGCCAAAACTCGCACTAGTAGGCCAGTGCATGCCTGAGCAGGTTACACCTGTGCAAGAACAGTATGCAGTATGGGACCTTTGCAGTCCAGTGGTTCCTCCCACCTTCTTTGGAGGTGGTAGTGGCACCAATGATATGTCCGCCCCTGCTCCTACATGGACGGGATTCTCCTCTATTATTTAGATCTGGGAATGTTAGCAGCAGAAGAACATGGACAATTTGCACTAGTAGTGATTGAGCAAAAATATTTTCTGGCATCTAGTCAAGCTGCCACATAGATAATCCATGGCCAGCAGACCAGTGCCGGAATCCCTGGCACCTCTTCTGATTAATAAGCCCATCGTGGCATCATAGTAGCATCAAATCACACCGGGCCCACTGGAGGTAGGAGGAGGTTCACAGGGCTCTGGCCCAGGGTCCTTCATATCTTTTTGCTCAACTCCACTTATGTCTGGTATTGCAGTCTTGCCTTGAAATGAATGTGGCTTCGCTGCAATATCAGACACTACCTGCGGACATTAGTGGTGCTGCTTCATGAAAATTTTCGAATTTGATAGATCCCCTTTAAAGTAGATGTCATAGCCTACACTACATTGAAAGTTTGTAGTGAGGTCCGTTTTCTTGTGAGCCTGTTAATATGATCACTACATGGTTGTGTCATTTATTATTCAGTGTCCTACAATAACTGGCAACTCAGCAAATAGTTTTGTGGCCGATCACAAGAGACAGGTCAACCCCAACGCCGCGGCCGACTCTTATCTGCCCTCAGTGAAGACGCAGTTGGAATAGTTTGCATTTGGTTTCAGTAGGAGCAGAATTCCAGGCATAGATGGCAATGGGAAAGGGCAGATCCAGAATCACAATAAAACAACACCTATTTTCAGTACACGGTCAGGAATGCTGGGAACTGCGGGTCCGACTCTAGTGCCGATGTCTGTCCTGATGACAGGATTCAGCAGCTGCGATTCTCTTAATTAAGATCACAACTAATTACATCTAATCTTTAGAATCCATTATCAATAATATATCCGTCTATCCTTTCTAATGCAATTCATTATCTTCAAGACCTCTGCTTGCTGTCAGTCAACGAGAACATTTCTGAAACTCCAGCACATCTAGTGTGCAATCTGCTGCAGCAAACTTTGTCCTGATACATTGTGTCTGTCTGGACTGTTTACCTTACACAGTCCCGCTAGATACATTTGTAGCAGAGAAATGTTTTGTCTTGACAAGGTTTAGGCTCTGGGTGCAAATAATAATGTTTGCATTCATTGCTTTGACAACCAACCAGGGGCGGACATACCATTGGGGCAAGCTGTCCAGCTGCACAGGGGCCCAAAGTGGCCACTACCACCTCCAAAAGCAGTTGGAATTGTGCATTATGATGATGAACTTTTGGACTGTAAAGGGCCCATATACTGTTCTCGCACAGGGGCCCCTGTGCTATCTGTGTCCACCAGTGCAACAAACAGAGATCTTAAAGGGATTATTTTGTCCTCTGAAAGAGTGGGGGTCTGGAAAATAACATCAGAACAGTGGCTTGGTCACACCTCTGGTCCAAACTTATCATTGAGTGCGGCACGGGAGAAGCGCAGGGGGCACTGAAGGTGACCGCAATCGGTGAATCGACTGGAGAAGTGTTAGCGGGCTCATATTTTGCTTCTTGTTTAGGAAACTGGCCACAATTGATAGATGGTAGCGGTGGCCGATAACCTTGGCAACAAGTTGTACTCAATAGATTTAAAAGTCCTTCCGTGCTTGAGAATGGAAAGGATATTTAATAATAGGTAAATTATAAAGTCTATTGGTTTTACAAGTTCTTTGCAATTTTCCGCATTTCATACGATGAGACAACCCCTTTAAGAATGGTTTCCAAAAATCAAAATACTTGTTTAAGCTGACAAATGACATAAAATATATACCGGAGCTTGGTACATAGGTGTCTTCTTTATGAAGAAGCATTGCTGTCATCTGCACGACACCAGAGTTGGGAGTTGTCGGCTTTCTCTCGAGGTGGAGTGGTGCCTCCTCTGTTTTGCACATCTCATGTCTGGACCTGAGTGATGCCGCACATTATGATCTTCTCCATATAACATTCTGGAGAGTTTAGCTAATGGGGAGAGGAGGAGTGGAGCGTGTGCCTTGAGTGCCAGAGATGGTATAGTACCAAAAAGCCAAATATCCAGGGTATTTAGATAAAGGATTAGAGCTGTGAACTGAATTATTCCCCCCATGTGCAGGAAAACCAAAATACAGCTTCATACTAGAAGTTGTCAGTTACAGCGTCCATTCCTATAACCCCAAAGCAGCCACTCCGATAAGCTGGATATTTTCACTACAAAGTTTTTTATCTTCCTAATTTTCATAGGATCCTCATACTACACGCCTCAGCTGCTGCAGAACCTCATAATACACACAGTTGCTGTTCCTCAATAGTATTGAGATCTTGGGAGTTTTGTTCCCTGCGCCTCTTAGTTCTCACTTTTGCCTTGTGACCTGGTTTCCACCATGCTGGAGAAGCATAATCATCACCACACCATCCTGGATGATGGGAGAAGTTTTAGATCCCATTCTTTATTAATGGCCTCCATGAATGAAAAAAAGTAATAAATATGTGGATCAGTGAACAAAGCATGGAGATTTTGGGACTGTGGCAAGGAAATTGCCCAGATCTCAGTCTCACTGAGAACCTGTGGTCAATCGATTAATGTGTGAACAAAAAAATCTAGAAACTGTGATAACTCTGGGCTGTGATGAGACAAGAACGGGCGGCCATCAGTCAGGATTTGCCCAGAAGCCGATATCTAGCTGCTAGGGTGAAGGGCAGAAATCTGGAGAATAAGGGGCAGCGCTGGGAATATTGAGGTGTCACAGAAACCTCATGGATTTGTAATAAAAGTTTATAAAATTATGAAATGTTTATAATTGTCCGTCAGTAACCATGTAAATATCCGACTCAAATAGCAAAAACCACTGACTAGGTTTTATGTTGGCACCTTGTAGCTGTGCAGGCAGCAGATTGGGCATGTCTCCCCTGCTTTGATAAACCCACCATAGTCCTAACCAGTTTATCCAAAATAGTCCTCTTCACCTCATGTCCAATGCTTATTTTCTTTCCATTATTAGCTCTCTAATGTGGTCTCAGTTTACCCCAAGGCCACGTTCCGATGCATTGCACCGTAAATGCTGAAATTATTTTCGGCTGCATAGAAAACTGTTGCAATTTAACAGTACAAACAACATGGTTGTGATTTCTTGAAAACTCATGACCACAGCACACTTAAAGGAGCAGTTGGACTGTGCATTTGGTGCGATTTTTTTTTTTTTTTTTTTTCCTTCTAGACATCTATGAGGAGCCTGAAAAAAATACAGTTGTGTTTTTGAGAATTGCAGCATTTCTGCATAAAAAAACCCCAATGCGTCAATTCTGTAACCAAAAGCCCATTAAAAAAGGGTTAAAAAGAGTAAAAGAAAAAACGGATCAAAAGAGTAATTATTCAGCACAGGCTGCTATTGGTTAGACTTCTGCAGAAGAAAGGTAGCATTTTTGCACGTGGGAACATGGCGGCCTTAGATTTCAGCTGTGATTGTATTCCCCAGCGGGAGGGAGCGAGCGCCGGACCCTGGAAGATGTCATCATGTAATGTGATATAAAACAGCTTTGAAGGACGTCATCTGACTGTGATCCAGGAGATCCTCTCCCAGCTGCTCCTTAGTAAATCACGGACTTCTAGGAAAACTTGTGCACGTTCCAGAATGATGAAGATATTAAGGGCTCATTCACACCACCAATTTTTCCACGTGCGAGAAAAGCGGACCAATTTTTCTGATCAGAGTGTGGTCCCGATTGTTATCTGTTTTTCTCATATGTGGAGAAATTTAAAAAAAAATAAGTTTCTCCATCTTTTAATTTCTGACAGTCCATGAAATTCAGATTGTACTCAAATGTCATCCATTTTTTCAAGGACCCATTGACTTGCATTGCAGATTTTGATCCAACTCTTGGATCAAAATTGGACATGTCTCCATGATTTTCCGCAAATCACGGCCCTTTGAATGGCACCATAGACTATGACAGGTACGACTGCTATCTGTGGATGCCACGGATAGCACTTGTACACAATAATCGGACATGTGAATGAGCCCGAACACTGAGACTGTACAGGGCACAGACCACAAGTCCAGTACTAGATGGTTAATGGTAGTGATAGGAATTACTGGAGCAGCTCTGTTTGTGCACCATGTGGCTGTACTCTAGGAGTGGACGCCCGGACTTTTTATCCAAATTCACTGTATAAAGGCGATGGGGTCATGAAATTAGAAACAACTTCCAGAACACAGCACCACTCTTAGCCATGTATTGCGCATTTCCCAAATGAATAGGGCTATAGACCGATGTGCCATTCTCTCCATTATAACACCATCCCAGCTATGAAACCAGCAGGGCTGTTAGCAAGGAGTGGGCTTGCTCCCTGCTGTGCAGCGCAGGTATCACAATGTACTGATCACTGGGAATCCAGCTCTGCAGATCCCATGCTGCATGCATTGTAGGTGCACATGCCCGGCCTCTGCTCCCATCATTGTGTTTTGGGAAAACCAAAGTCCAGCACTCCACCATTAAATGAATGGAACGGAAATCAAACATTTGCACCTCTGCTTCACTCAGTCTGCAGGACTCCATTCTCAGGATCACTTGGGGTCTCGGCAATCCTGCATATAGAGAATAACTCTTTGGGAATAAACATTTAATTCACTAATTTAAAGAGAGAGCTTTTTTTTTTAATTTATTTGTTGGATCCAACTTCCCATACTTTTTCGTATTGATGTCCCGGAACTATATAAACAGTGACATTGATGAAGAGATCTACCTGCCACATTAGTCTGAGGGTCTGTACACAGAGCAGAGTGATGGGGGCAGCTACAGTCACAGGTCACACTTGATTGATCACTGATGGGCCCCATACTGATGTTGCAGAGGACTTGCAGAGAGCGTCTGCCCATTGTGCGGGCAGAATGCCGCTCCCCGACTCCTCTTGTCTCCTTGATTATCAATACATATTGAAGAAATATCTCTCTCTGAAGCCCACCATTCACATAGACTAAGCTGGCGAGGGGCTTTGTTATGCTGGGGGGATTAAGCCTGTAGAGCCATCAATCTGAATAATGTCAAGGAAGACAGATGAGGAGGGTCTCTGGACACGGGGAGGGGAAGATGCAAATTGTGAATTTCTAAATTCTTTTTTCCAGTGCTTAAAAAAATTCTAAGACCCCCAGAAGCAAAAACTTTTAGAAATTGTCCCAAAATGTGATCAGATTTGCATAGCATTCCCCTTAATCTCTTCCTGCTGTGGTCCGTTTTAATTTTTGCGCTTCCATTTTCTCTTTTTGCAGTAGCCGTAACTTTTTTATTTTCCTCTCCACATTGGCCGTATCAGGGCTTCTTGTTTTTCTTGCTGATGAGTTGTACAGAACGATAACACCGTTTTGTCATATAATAATGCAATGAAAAACATGGAGGAAAAAAATTGCAAGTGCAGGTAAATGGTGAAAAAACTGAACAACCCCCCTCCGCAATTCCGTAATGGTTTTTTGGGTTTCGTATCTATGGTGTTTATATTGGCTTAAAAATGACTTGGGAACTTGATTCTTCATGCCAGTATGAATATGGCAATGCCACATTTAGTTTAGAGATTTAATTTTTCAGTGGTTAAAAAAATGAATTTTGAGTACAAAAAATTTTTTTTGTTTTTTTTTTTTTGTTGCCATTTTCTGAGATCTGGAACTTTTTTGTTCTTAATTTGTTTTTGTCAATAGAAAAAAAATCCAGGTTGTCATTTTCATCATTGGTATAATTTGAGTACAAACAACTTTTCTACTCTTTTGGTAGCATTTTATTTTTTCCAAGAAGACGACCTAAAAATGGCAATTTTATTCTTTAAGTAAGGGAATTGTATTGATGTATTGCAGTATATATTACAAGCAATCAAATGGCCGCAGGTTCAAGTCCCCTATGGCAACTAATAAATACATTTAAAGCAAAATATCAGAATTTATTAAGATAAAATTATTTAACTCATAATTAGTGAGGAGTAGAGTTGAGCGACTTTTGGTTTTTTAGGGTCGCGTTTCGTTTCGTGAAACCCGACTTTTCCAAAAGTCGGGTCGAGCAAGATCGTCCGATTATAGGGAAAAGTCGGGGTCGTCCCGAAACACGAAACCCAATGTAAGTCAATGGGGAATAAAAGTCGGCAGTGAGAGGAGGACAGGAAACACACCTACAGTGCCCATTTGAATGCCAAAAGCATCAATTCTTCTTACTTAAGCTTGTCAACCTTAATTAACTTCATAATACAAGTTACGCACTGAAAAATGGGGGTTATTTGGCTAAAGTTGTGGGGGGGAGGGCTGGCTGCAGGTTTTCATGTGCCCTGGGCGAAAGAGCGCCCCTTTAACACATACCACAACTCATCATGCTCCGATACGGCAGAGAAATAGCGGTATAGTACAATGAAAAATACCTCACTTTTTACATCTCATGACGAGGCCCATCTATTTCTCCATACAGAATCATTGGTCCCATATAATGTTTGAAACAGTATATGATGAGCTCCACATAATGCTACAGTATATGTTGGTCCCCATGGATGAAGCTCCACTGTCTTATGGGCCCAAATAATGCTCCAAACATAATGGGCCCCATTTCTAATGCTCTAGTGTATAATGGGCCCTGTAAATGCTGCTCCAGTGTCTGATGTCCACCTTTGGAATGTTCCAGTGTATGGTGGGCCCCATCTATCATTCTCCAGAGTATAGTGCTCCCCAAAAATTGCTGTCCCAACATTGAAAACAATCAAATAAGTCTCCTCACTAGGGAATCCCTGTACTTGTCTGGATTCCTCGTCGTCCCCATCTTCCATCTCACTGCACAGTATTTCAACTTTGCAAGTGCTGTGATCCTGAGCAAGGCAGGGGGGGGCCCACTCGTTGGCGACGGCACTGGCACAGGGCCCCTGATAGTAAGGTGGTGTGTCTGATGGCGGGTGGGCCGAACCTGCACTTTCATCTGCAGCTTCCTCTTTGTCACCGTGTAAGATGGAACTGTATATGGGAAGGGTAACCTGAGTTTCATCAGGGTCAGATTCAGGTCGTGTAGCGTGCGAGGGGAATGTAGTGGTCTGGGTCAATGTACCAGCAGATTCATCGAGCAGTGGCTGGGCATCAGTGCACTTGTGTCGCCCCCAGGAGTACGGTCGCCACAGTGGCATTACCTTCTTCCTAGGGAGTGTGATGTCATGCTTGGGAGCAACGAAGGATCTCTCTAGCAGGTTAACTGATTGGGCGGTGTTATTCCCACGAGTCATGACCCTCCAAACAGCGTTCATGAAGGCAAAGTGTTTGTTTTACGTGGGCAGTATGGTTGCAAAGCTGAACCTTAAAGGAATGTCCAGAAGGGCACCACCAGGAATGGAGCCTACGGTTAAATTCGACTCCACCTGGGAAACCTCAACCATGCCAGCTACAGAACAGATGCACACATTGCAAGCTTAATTCCGTTAACGAACGAGACTCCGTCATGCCTCGCGGTCCGAGTCCGGCTTACTAGAGGGACACGTGAGGCTCTGGCACATGAGATTGGCCAATAACTGGTGTGTCATGCCCTTACATGTCCGTGGCTGCATGTGCGCTACACTGAAAAGGCCAGCGTTTGTCGCTTACAGGTGCAGATAACCCACTGAACAACGTTAGTGATGGGGATCACTGATTACAATTATTACCCGCGAACAATGATTTCCCAGTAAGTGCAGGTCAACCGCAGTTCCGGAATTAGGCCTAACCGTCATTCCTGAAAAACTTACGTGTGCAAACCACAGGTGCTGTAGCTTGCTTAACAGCTCGCCAGCCGTTCTCACGCCCAGTATGGATTACACGTGATTGCACAAAGGTGAGAAAGGGTACCGTATCCCCAGATAACATGTATGGATAGCGTACACATTCAAAATATATGTCTCAGGAGGCAGGCTCAGACGGTGTTAGGCCCAGTATGGATTGCACGTGATTGCACAAAGGTTAGAAAGGGTACCGTATCCCCGGATAACATGTATGGATAGCGTACACATTCAAAATATATGTCTCAGGAGGCAGGCTCAGACGGTGTTAGGCCCAGTATGGATTGCACGTGATTGCACAAAGGTTAGAAAGGGTACCGTTTACACGGATAACATGTATTGATAGCGTACACATTCAAAATATATGTCTCAGGAGGCAGGCTCAGACGGTGTTAGGCCCAGTATGGATTGCACGTGATTGCACAAAGGTTAGAAAGGGTACCGTATCCCCGGATAACATGTATAGATAGCGTACACATTCAAAATATATGTCTCAGGAGGCAGGCTCAGACGGTGTTAGGCCCAGTATGGATTGCACGTGATTGCACAAAGGTTAGAAAGGGTACCGTTTCCCCGGATAACATGTATGGATAGCGTACACATTCAAAATATATGTCTCAGGAGGCAGGCTCAGACGGTGTCAGGCACAGTATGGATTTGACGGCCCAGACTACACAGCGGAGGAGCAGGGAGAGGTAAAGATTGCAAGGGGGGCCCACTCGTGGGCGTCGGTACTGGCACTGGGCCCCTCATAGTACGGCGGTGTGTCTGACGGCGGGTGTGCACCACCACCGTCAGAGACACTTGATTGCACTATGAAGGACCCTGTACCAGTGCCCGCGCTCAAGAGTCGGCCTACCCACCTGTCCAGGGCAACGGCACTCGCACGGTGTCGTGCACTAGGTGGTGACCCCGGCCATGGGGGGGGGGAGGCAGCACAGTTAGGGAGTTTTAGAAAGTGGCATATGTTGATGTTGGACATTCAGCTGATGCAAAAGGTGAAATAGGTCAAGTCCCAGGAAGAGGTGGACCAAAGCAAGCCATTTTTCTGTCACCTATGTGTCATCAGAGGAAGGTGGGACAAAATCCTTGGAAACCCATGCGTGGTTCATTTTAATGAAGGTTAGATCATCCACATTTTGGGTTGACAGACGGGTCCTTTTTTCTGTCAGGATTGATCCAGCTGCACTGAAGACTCTTTCCGATAGCACACTTGCAGCTGGGCAAGCGAGCTCCTGTAAGGCATATTGTGCCAATTCAGGCCAGGTGTCCAGTTTAGCGGCCCAATAGTCAAAGGGGAATGACCTGTGTGGGAGAACATCGATATGGGAGGAAAAGTTGTTTGTAACCATAGTTGACAACTGCTGTCTCCTGTCACTTTCCATCGATGCAGTATTACCAGTTGTGTGAGCGGTACTTGAAAAATCAGTCCACAACATTGTCATGAAACCCCTGTCTCCAACGCCACTTCTGCTGTGTGCACCACGAACACCTCTGCCAAGCTGCCCCCGGCCCGTACGGCTCGTGTGAGAACCATCACCGCTGCTGTGTGCTGGGAATGCCTCAAGCAACCGATTTACCAGAGTTGCTTGTTTATTAGCCAATATTAGGTCAAGGTTCTCCTGTGGCATGATGTTTTGTAATTTGCCTTTATAGCGTGGATCCAGGATGCTGGCCAACCAGTAGTCGTCATCGTTCATCATTTTGGCAATGCGTGGGTCCCTTTTTAGGATCTGCAAGGCATAATCTGACATGTGGGCCAATGTTCCCGGTGTCAATGATGCACTGCGAGTGCTGGTTGGAGGAGCACTTTCTGGCAAATCCACATCCCTCCAGTCACGCACAAACCCTGTACCAGACCTTGCCACGCCAACATTTTCACTTGCCCCACGAGATGCATCCTCCTCCCTTAAGTAATCATCCCCATCATCCTCCTCCTCCTCCTCTTCTTCCTCCACCTCGTCCAGGAGAGGTCCCTGAGCAGACAATGGCTGAATGTCATCAAGGATTCCCTCCTCCTCATCAACATTGGCTGCAGACGCCTGCTCCTTAAGGTGCGTCAAAGTTTGCATGAGCAGACGCATAAGTGGGATGCTCATGCTTAGGATGGCGTCGTCTGCGCTTACCAGCCGTGTGCATTCCTCAAAACACTGAAGGACTTTACAGAGGTCTTTCAGCTTCGACCACTGCACACCTGTCAACTCCATGTCTGCTCTCAAAGTGCCTGGCCGTGTATCCTCCCACAAATGCATTATGGCCTGCCTCTGCTCGCACAGCCGCTCCACCATGTGCAGGGTGGAGTTCCACCTTGTTGCAATGTCGATAATGAGGCGGTGGTTGGGAAGGTGGAGCAATCGCTGCAGCTTCTGCATACGAACGGAGTGTACAGGCGACCGACGGATGTGCGCGCACAGTCTTCGCACCTTCTGGAGCAGGGCTGTTAACTCCGGATAATTTTTGAGGAAGCACTGCACTACCAGGTTCAAGGTGTGAGCCAAGCAAGGTATATGGCTGAGTTTTGAAAGGGCTATGGCTGCCACAAAATTACGGCCGTTATCACTAACTACCTTGCCTGCCTCAAGATGTACACTGCGCAGCCATTACTCAGTTTGTCGCTTCAAGTACTCGGCCAGCACCTCGGCGGTGTGTCTGTTGCCCAAACACATCATCTGCAACACAGCCTGCTGACGCTTTCCACTAGCTGCTCGATAGGGGGACACATCGTGTGCAACAGTGGCAGCTGCAGATGGAGTGCTCGTACGACTGCGCTCTGTGGACGAGCTTTCGCTTCTGGAGGAGGGTCGAACGCCTACAGCCAACTGTTTCCTATACCGTGGGCTAGGCAGCACTGTCCCACCACCGCTGTCCCCTGTGGACCCTGCATCCACCACATTAACCCAGTGCGCAGTGATGGACACGTAACGGCCCTGGCCATGCCGACTGGACCATGCATCAGTTGTGAGGTGCACCTTTCCGCTCACTGACTGCTTGAGTGCATGGACAATGCGGTCTTTCACATGATGGTGGAGGGCTGGGATGGCTTTGCGAGAGAAGAAGTGGCGACTGGGTAGGTCATAGCGTGGTACTGCATAGGCCATGAGTTCGCGGAAAGCTGTGCTTTCCACCAACCGAAAGGGCATCATCTCAAACGAGATTAGTTTGGCAATGTGGGCGTTCAAACCCAGTGTACGCGGATGAGAGACTGAGTACTTTCTTGACCTACTCATAGTGTCTGGGAGGGTGAGCTGGACTTGAGAGCTGCATATGGTGGAAGTAGCGGTGGACAGGGCGGACTGAGAGAGGGTTGATGATGGTGATGGAGTTGGTGTTCTTTCTGATGGCCTAGAATCAGTCTTTCGTTGATATAACAGTGGGATTCCCTGACTGCTGTGGCCTTGCAACAACACCTCAACATTTGCTGCTGTGCTAACCGGTGGGCTTACAGTGGGGGAAACAATGTAGCGTTGCTGACTACCTTCGTTGTGATCAGTTGCACATGTGGCACTTGAGGTTTGGTGTTGTGGCCACGCTTGCAAGTGCATGCTGGTTAAATGTCTAAGCATGCAACTGGTATTCAAATTTTTCAGATTTTTCCCTCGGCTAAAGGTCTTTGCGCACTTCTTACAGATAACCTTGGCCTGATCATGAGGATTTTGTTCAAAAAAGTGCCACACTGCACTGTTCCTACTTTGGCAGACATTTTGCGGCTTAGCACGCTGTGATCTTTTGACCCTCTGGACAAGCTGTCCAGCAACTCTTTTGATGTTTGGAACCTGTCTTTGGAGTGCTCCGGGCCTGCCAGATAACAGCTGTTGCGATGTCGATGTCTGCTGTGGATGCTCCTCATCTGAGCTATTGGAAGCAGCATCCTCTTCCCCCAATGGATGCCAATCTGGGTCAACAACTGGGTCATCCATCACCTCCTCTTCTATGTCATGTGCACCTTCCTCTGTGTCACCGTGTATGGTGGTATAGTGTGCGGGAAGGGGCACCTGAGTCTCATCAGGGTCAGAATCTGGCTCTGTACACTGCGAGGACAATGTAGTGCTCTGAGTGAATGTACCAGCAGAATCATCCATCAGCGGCTGTGCATCAGTGCACTCCATGTCAGATTCATCTTGGCCTGGGTAATTCACCATTTCACTTGATAATCCAGGCATGGTATGTGAAAACCGCTCCATGGAGTAATCAGTAGTATGGCCTGCGTCATCCTTCAATCTTGGTTGGGGTGAAGGACACAAGGAAAGGTGTGGTTCATGAACATGAGCCTCCAATGACGACTCAGTGCTTTTACTTTTTACAACTGAAGAAGAGGCGATAGAGCTGGAGGCTGAGTCAGCAATGTAAGACAAAACTTTTTCCTGATGCTCTGGCTTTAAAAGCGGTTTGCCAACTCCTAGAAAACTAAGCGTTCGAGGCCTTATGTAGCCAGACGATGACGCAGGCTCAACACCTCCTGCATTCGGTCCTATTTTGCTCTTGCCACTACCATCAGATCCACCACCAACACCATCATTACCAGCTGCCAACCCCCGCCCAATTCAACGGCCTCTTCCACCAGCCTTCCTCATTTTTGGTAGAAATGTAGACAAAATCCAACAAACTATATAGTAATGTAAAACAAGGTACAAGGTGTCTATAGGACAGGGGAGATTTTGAATTTCTGCACACACTTGTGGACACTGGACACTTTTGGATTGTGTGAGGCCCAATGAATATCTGAGCGCTATGTGACAGGCTCGATGGCACAGCTGTGACAAAAGTGACTAGAGGATAAGGGAGATTTTGAATCTCTGCACACACTTTTGGACACTGGACACTTTTGGATTGTGTGAGGCCCAATGAATATCTGAGCGCTATGTGACAGGCTCGATGGCACAGCTGTGACAAAAGTGACTACAGGATAAGGGAGATTTTGAATCTGCACACACTTTTGGACACTGGACACTTTTGGATTGTGTGAGGCCCAATGAATATCTGAGCGCTATGTGACAGGCTCGATGGCACAGCTGTGACAAAAGTGACTAGAGGATAAGGGAGATTTTGAATCTCTGCACACACTTTTGGACACTGGACACTTTTGGATTGTGTGAGGCCCAATGAATATCTGAGCGCTATGTGACAGGCTCGATGGCACAGCTGTGACAAAAGTGACTAGAGGATAAGGGAGATTTTGAATCTCTGCACACACTTTTGGACACTGGACACTTTTGGATTGTGTGAGGCCCAATGAATATCTGAGCGCTATGTGACAGGCTCGATGGCACAGCTGTGACAAAAGTGACTAGAGGATAAGGGAGATTTTGAATCTCTGCACACACTTTTGGACACTGGACACTTTTGGATTGTGTGAGGCCCAATGAATATCTGAGCGCTATGTGACAGGCTCGATGGCACAGCTGTGACAAAAGTGACTAGAGGATAAGGGAGATTTTGAATCTCTGCACACACTTTTGGACACTGGACACTTTTGGATTGTGTGAGGCCCAATGAATATCTGAGCGCTATGTGACAGGCTCGATGGCACAGCTGTGACAAAAGTGACTAGAGGATAAGGGAGATTTTGAATCTCTGCACACACTTTTGGACACTGGACACTTTTGGATTGTGTGAGGCCCAATGAATATCTGAGCGCTATGTGACAGGCTCGATGGCACAGCTGTGACAAAAGTGACTAGAGGATAAGGGAGATTTTGAATCTCTGCACACACTTTTGGACACTGGACACTTTTGGATTGTGTGAGGCCCAATGAATATCTGAGCGCTATGTGACAGGCTCGATGGCACAGCTGTGACAAAAGTGACTAGAGGATAAGGGAGATTTAATTGCTTTTAAAAAAGCAGTTTACAGAGCAGTGGGTAAACAGCAATGCCAGCCTGTCAGGAAGCCTTAAAAGGCAGCCCAACAACCAACACCACTGATACACCACAATATAGCCTCCCCTTGCACTGCACACACAGTGACTGGTGTGTTGTGCAGGCCAAATTGCTAGCAGCAGAAGCAGTTTTTTTTTCTTCTCAGCAGGACAAAAAAAAAAAAAATTGGGATTGCTTTTAAAAAAGCAGTTTGCAGAGCAGTGGGTAAACAGCAATGCCAGCCTGTCAGGAAGCCTAAAGGCCCTTTTACATTTAGCGATGCACCAGCGATCCAACCAGCGATCCGACCCGGTCAGGATCGCTGGTGCATCGCTAAATGATCGCTAGTGAGCTTTCATACAGAAAGATCTCACAGCGATGCAGCAGCGACGCAGCGCACGATACTTACCATTCACACACAGCGATCCTGCGTCCTCCCGCCCGCCTCCACGCGTCGCTGGACGTCACAGCAGGAAGTCTCAGCAGGAAGCGCCCGACGAGAAATGGAGCCGGACATTCTCGCGCGATCAGCGATGGACAGCGGGGGAGCCGGTCGCTGGTAAGTATCACACATAGAGATATCGCTAGCAATATCGCTATAACGTCACAAAACCAGTGACGTTTTAGCGATATTGCTAGCGATATTGCTTAGTGTAAAACCCCCTTTAGAAGGCAGCCCAACAACCAACACCACTGATACACCACTATATAGCCTCCCCTTGCACTGCACACACAGTGACTGGTGTGTTGTGCAGGCCAAATCGCTAGCAGCAGAAGCAGTTTTTTTTTCTTCTTCCCTGCCTAACGCTCTCCCTACAGAATCAGCAGCAACCTCTCCCTATACTGTGATCGGCAGAAGTAAGATGGCGGTCGGCGTGCACGCCCTTTTATACCCCCTGTGACGCCCACCAAAGCAAGCCAATCACTTGCATGCCCTTCTGAAAGATGGTGGTGACCCGTGCCTATGTCATCACGTTGCCCACAGTGTCAGTGGATCCTGATTGGCTGAAAAAGAGCGCAAAACAAACTTTTGAAACGCGACTTTGGCGCGTAAGTCGCCGACCTTGTGGCCGACCTCATCCTAGGGTCGGGTTTCGTTTCATGAAACCCGACTTTGCCAAAAGTCGGCGACTTTTGAAATTGTTCGACCCGTTTCGCTCAACTCTAGTGAGGAGCGAGCGTGCTCGTATAAGGTGTTATCATGCTCGGGTGCCAACCGAGTCTCTTCAGGGTGCTCGCAAAATATGTTCGAGTCCCCGCGGCTGCATGTCTTGCGGCTGTTCGACAGCCGTAACTCATGCAGGGATTGTCTGCTTGTTGCGGCTGTCTAACATCCGTGAAATATGCAGCCACAGGGACTCGAACATATTTTTTGAGCACCCCGAAGACACTCGGTTAGCACCTGAGCATGATACCACCTTATCCAAGCACGCTCACTCATCACTACCCATAATGTAAATGCCGTGAAGAAAAAAAACATAGAAAAATGGTAATTCTGTCATTATAAGTTGCCGCACCTCACCCCAAAAAGTGCAATATAAGTTGCCCGGTCTATATAGATAGGGTTGACAGTCGCTCGAGTGTCGGGGGGATATAAATATATTTCCAGTGACCCTGGAGTGTGAGCTCTTTGGCAATATTCCCATCCCTTTCTGGAAAGTGTAGCCCCTTATCTCCGCCATCAGCGATGCCGAACACCAGGCCTGGAGATAACCTCTCGCCTCTGAATGGTTCCTGTGACACCATCCTATCAATAATGCAGGTTGTCAGTCAGCTCCTTCCTTATCTCTCCACTCAGCGTAAGGACAGGTAAAGAACACCTCGCAACGGAGCCATTAGCCTCGTGTTTCCCCATAAACACACACAGGGGTCATGTTTTCACTAATTTATCATCACTCATGGATCCAAAGTGCCAAGACGCCCCCTTTATGCCGTGGGAGAAAAGTTTTAGAAGGTTTTTCCATGTCTGTAAAACTCGAAGATGAGTCACATATAAGGCTGCATTCACACATATCCGTGCCCCAGCCCATAGAGTGTAAAGGGACCGTGCACACATCGCTTTGTCCTTTATGGATCCGTGTGCTCGTTCCTTTACGTTACGTTTCCATCAGCAGTTTTTGATGCTTAATATTGCAAAAAAAAAAACCCAGTGTTTTACAACTCCAGAAAAGCAGAAGGAATTTATAGAAATCTCCTGCTCGCTGCGTGAACTGGTTTTCGAATCTGTAGCATGTCAAATTCTCTATCGGGTACGCAGAGTTTTATGCCCAGATTTTACCAATAAACTTGGATTAGAAGCGGAAAATCTACTGGTAAAATATGCATTTAATCCCCTTTCTTTAAAACATGACATGCAAAAAAGCAATAAAAACGTATGTGAAAAAAACGCAAGTAACCTACTGTAATTGACCTTATAGGCACTGCAGAAAATCTACATCTAAAACTCACCAAATACTCTTGGTGGGAACGTGGCGTCCTGCACGTCCTATACGCCTGTCCAACTAGCCAGGAGAGACCATTAAAATGAAACATACCTTTTAATGTATTTCTTTTTAAAAAAGGATAAATAAGGACAAACAAATCAAAAATGATAAAGTGGAAAATGCCAAAAAGTTACCAGTGCTCACTAGTGAATGGTTTGATCTCACCAATATTCTAGTCCTTTTCTGCAGGTATGCAGGAGCCCATGGGATGATTGTATAGATTGGAGGGGAGAGTTTATAATATCCCCTGTCGTGCCCCTGCCCTTACAAGGACAGTCCTGAAGTAAAGTCCCCGTCACACACAGCGATCTCGATAGCGAGATCGCTGATTTTGTGAAGCCATAGTGATCTCGCCAGCGAGATCGCTGTGTGTGAAGGGGTATCGCTGATCGTTCTCGATTGGCCTGGGCCATTTTTTGATCGTTGGTCTTCCGCTGGCCAGCGTGCATTGCTGCGTGTGACAGCGAGAGATCAGCAACGCTGGTTTCTAATGTAAACATTGGGTATCTAAGAGCCGCGGCTCTTGCATAACGATGTTTACATTGGACACCAGCTTGCTCGCTGGTCCTGATCGCTGGAGGGGCTGTCTAACGATGTCTCAGCGATCCCATCCATGTCGGATCGTTGGTGGGATCGCTGGGACATCGTTATGTGTAACGGGGCCTTAAGGCTACTAAATTGTACCCACCAAATTTTGTGTAGTCTCCCTAGGCGTTTCCTCCCCCGTTTAGGGGAATCATAGAATCGTAGAGTTGGTAGGGACCTCCTGGGCCATCTGGTCCAACCCCCTGCTCAAAGCAGGATTCGCTAAATCATCCCAGACAGATGTCTGTCCAGCCTCTGATTGAAGACTTCTATTGAAGGAGAACTCGCCACCTCTCGTGGCAGCCTGTTCCACTCATTGATCACTCTGTCAAAAAGTTTTTTCTAATATCTAATCTGTGTCTCCTCCCATTCAGTTTCATCCCATTGCTTCTAGTCTTTCCTTGTGCAAATGCGAATAAAGATGATCCTTCTACATTGTGACAGCCCTTGAGATATTTGTAGACAGCTATTAAGTCTCCTCTCAGTCTTCTCTTCTGCAAGCTAAACATTCCCAAATCCTGCAACCTTTCCTTATAAGACAGGGTTTGCAGACCCGTCACCATTCTGGTCACTCTTTTCTGAACTTGCTCCAGTTTGTTGATGTCTTTTTTAAAATGTGGTGCCCAAAACTGGACACAGTATTCCATATGAGGTCTGACCAAAGAGGAGTAGAGGGCAATAATGACTTCACGTGATCTAGACTGTATGCTTCTGTTAATACATCCTAGAATTGCATTTGCCTTTTTTGCTGCTGCATCACACTGTTGACTCATATTCAGTCTGTGATCTATTAGTATACCCAAGTCTTTTTCACATGTGCTATTGCTTAGCCCTATTCCTCCCATTCTGTATATGCTTTTTTCATTTTTATTGCCCAGATGTAGTCCTTTGCATTTTTCCCTGCTAAAAACCATTCTGTTAGTTGCTGCCCACTGCTCCAGTTTATTTATATTTTTTAATCCTCTCTCTCTCTTCTCTAGTATTACCTGTCCCTCCTAGCTTTGTGTCATCAGCAAATGTAATCAGTTTACCCTCAATTCCTTCATCTAAATCGTTGATAAAGATGTTGAACAATACAGGGCCCAGGACAGAGCCCTGTGGTACCCCACTTGAGACATTCTTCCAACTGGATGTGCAGCCATTTACGACCACTCTTTGCATCCGATCAATAAGCCAGTTATGAATCCACCTAACAGTTGCCTTGTTCATTCCATACTTAGTCATTTTTTCAATAAGGGTTGTGTGAGATACTTTGTCAAATGCTTTGCTGAAGTCAAGATATACTATATCTACAGCATTTCCCTGATCCATCCAATCAGTGATTCTGTCATAGAAGGAAATTAAGTCTGACATGACTTATTAGTTACAAACCCATGCTGACTCTGTTTAATCACTTCATTCTTATCCAGGTACTTATATACATGTTGTTTAATAATTTGTTCAAAGATCTCTCCTGGTATAGAAGTCAGACTCACCGGCCTATAGTTGCCTGGGTCCACCTTCTTCCCCTTTTTGAAGATAGGAACAACATTTGCTCTTCTCCAGTCTTCTGGGACTTCTCCTGTTCTCTAAGAATTTTCAAAGATTATGGAGAGGGGTTCAAAAATTTCTTCTGCTATCTCCTTCAGTACTCTGGGGTGTAATTCATCTGGACCTGGATGTTAGGCGTCAGATTCCTGCATTGGCTCTGCAGGAATCCAGACCCTCACATTCTGCAGTTTCCTGCTGTTTATCTACTGCAGAGGAGATTGCAGAGGAGATTGCCTTGCAGCAAATCTCTCCAGAGGCTAAGTCCTTCTTTCCGTCTTCTGAGCATGCTCATGAGACGATCTCCCATTGGAGATCGGGAGTCATGTGCTCAGGTCCTGCTTCAGATCTCATTGGTCCAGCTCGGAGATCTGGAGGCTTCCGGAAGGTCCTGGCTGCTATAAAAGGAACGCATGGCTGTTCTGCCATGCACTAGTATAGTCATACTTGCTGCTGTGTGAATGAGGATGGCTGCATGATTCTGGTGAATGACTCATTTGAAACCCCTACCCTCTGATATTACATTTGTGGTTAGGGATTGAGTTTAGTGCCAGCGCGCCTCTGCTTCATCATCCACAGTTGCTAGCGTCCGACATTGCGCTTGCGTACTAGCATTGTCGTGTAGCGGCAGTGTCCCACGCCGCGCTGCAGTAGCAGCACTCCTTGGCGTCCGCAGTTGCGACATCGCACACACAGTAGGTCTAGAGGGACGCAGTCCCGCTGTCCTTGGCTCTGCTCCTGTGACCTGATATCGCGTGTGCAACTATTCTGAGCACTGTGACTTTAAAAGGCTCAGCCCTATTGTATTTGTCTTGTGTTTGGCATCTCTGTGACTCAACAGAGATTGCTCTGCGCACCTGGGTGAATTTTAACCCCATGTGCACCTCTGCCATATTGCTCCTGCCACCACTTCGCAGCGGTTATATCACCTACTGCACGGTGGACCCCGGGCGGCGAACACACTTTATTAGTTTTTTTTATTTAGTGCGTTCCGCCGTTCCTAACACCTGGAGACTTGAATTCATTTAGGTTAGCTAAGTGTTTCCTCACTATCTTTCTCTTTATAGATATCCTGGATTCTTCGATTCCCTTAATACGACAGTGAAGAACAGTTGATATTACATTTCCTTTCTGAGAGAAAACAGATGCAAAATAGGAATTTAAAAGTTCGGCCTTCTCAACATCCTGTCTTACCTTTTCATCATTTTCATCCTGTAAAAATCCTATAGCATCTTTGACTTTTCTTTTACTTTTGACATATCCCCAAAATCCTTTATTATTGCTTTTGATGTCTCTTGCAAGCCTCAATTCATTGTCAGCTTTAGTAAATCTGATTTGTGCCCTGCAAGTTCTGCAGACAGCATTATATTCTTCTTTAGATATGCCTCCTTCATTCCATTTTATAAACATTTCTTTCTTCCTTTTTAGCATGTGCTTAAGTTATGTGTTCATCCATCCTGGTTTCCTTAAATGCTTCCTATTCTTCCCTCTTTTCGGGAATTGTTAACAATTGTGCTTTGAGAATTTCAGTTTCCAAGATTTCCCATCCTTCCTGGACATTTTTGTCCTTTATGATATCCAGCCATTGGATCCCTCCAATTCTCTTTCTGAATCCCTTAAAATCTGCCTTTCTGAAATCTAACCTTGACGTCTGAGTCTTCACAGGTCTTCCTCCTCTAGTTATCCAAAATTCTAAAATAGCATAGTCGCTACCTCCTAGGGTCCCAGCCACTTTTACCTCCTCAACCATTTCCTCCCTGTTTATAAGGATTAGATCCAAGGTAGCAGATCCCCTTGTTTTCTGCCCTACCTTTTGGAAGATAAAGTTGTCAGCAAGAGAGGATAAGAATTTCCTTGACCTGTTAGTTTTGCCTGAGAGAGAGTCCCAACAAATGTCAGGATAGTTGAAATCTCCCATGACAACTATGTCATATTTTTTGGAGAACTTGGCCATTTGATGCATAAAGAGTTCATCGATATCTTCAGCTTGCACAAGCGGCCTGTAGTAAATGCCTACAATGGTGTCCTTTCCATTGTTCTGTCCTTGTATTCTTACCCAAATAGTTTCCACAGAACTACCAGTCTCTGAAGCTTGGATCTCTGTGCTGATATACGCATTTCTAACATACAATGCGACACCTCCTCCTCGTTTATCAAGTCTGTTTCTAGCAAATAAGTTGTATCCTTCTAGCCTTGTATTCCAATCATGTGTATTGTCCCACCAAGTTTCAGTGATTCCAATGACATCATATTTCTTCTCCTGTGTTAGTAGTTCCAATTCTCCTTGTTTGTTGCCCATGCTATGTGCATTAGTATAGAAACATTTTAGTTTGTGATTGGTTTCTCTTTCTCCAATATTTTTATTAATTAGATTCTTTTGTCTTTGTTCTTCCTTTCCAATTCTAATAGCAGAGTTCTCAATAGCATTTGTCAGGTGTATGGCTTTTTCTGGGCTTTTGCTTCCCTTCCCACATTGTTCTAGTTTAAAGCTCTCCTGATGAGTGTAGCAAGGCGGCTTCCAAATATATGTTTTCCAATCTTTGTAAGGTGCACCCCATCTCTATCAAGTAGTCCATCGTATAGGTAATTCACTCCGCGATCCAGAAATCCAAATCCTTGCTGACGGCACCATTGACGTAGCCAGTGTTTCACCTGAAGAATCTTATTCCACCTCCTTGTTCCATGGCCATCCACTGGGAGGGTGGAAGAGAAGACCACCTTCGCTCCCAGTTCTTTCACTTTCTTGCCTAAGTTTTCAAAGTCAGTGCAGATGGTTTCCAGGTCGTTTCCTGCTGTGTCATTTGTCCCCACATGTATTAGCAGGAATGGGTAGTCATCTGTAGGTCTGAAGAGTCCTGATATCCTGTCAGACACATCTTTAATTTTTGCACCTGGAAGACAGCACATTTCTCTTGAAGTTATATCCAATCTGCAGATAGCGGCCTCTGTTCCTCTCATGCAGGATCTGACGCCTGTTTGTGGGCAAAGTCTTATCCTGTTGTATTTCTTCTTCGTTCTCCTGCGTAAGAGCCTGGCACTGGTTCCTTAGCAGTATGGCCGCTCACTGCCTCCCAATCCTCCTGCTTCTCTGGGGCACATGCTTCCGCTTCCATTCCTCTGTTTTTTCAGGTGCAGTTCAAATTTCTTCTCTTTCTGTTATATGTAGAGATAATTCTGCTATGTCTAAGAACTCTTCACCTTCCTTAATGAATTTCAATGTAGCTAACCTCTCTTCGAGATTTTGCAACTTTTCCTCCAACAGGGACACAAGCTTGCATTTGTGGCATGTGAAGTTTGGCTTTTCCACTAGTAAGTCTGTGAACATGTAGCAAGAAATGCAGCTCACCAAATGGCTCCTGGCCTCTTCCATATTGTTATTCTCAAAGAGATTTCAAAGTGATGAAAAATGAGGCGAAATTCCGATTTCCGGTTTACCGATTTCCTCTTTTCAGCTGCAATGGCCAAAATCCAGTGATTGTTGAGCTCGTGGAGACTCTTCACTTATCCCAGAAGGCACTGGGAATATGCAAATTCTCTCCTCTGGACCTCCTCCCCTGGTTTTGGATTCATCAGGGGAAAGAAAAATTATAGATATGGGGGTCTCAGAGTTCCTGCATTGGTAGGTAACTCAACATATCTGGTCTGACCGATTTAAGTCCAGGACTTCTTTCTCTCTAAAGCCTACCAGGGTTTCACCATTGCTCCCCAGCTGCAATGTCTTAGCCTCATTCAAACTTCTGTGTTTCGGTTCTTTTATCTGACTGTTCTCAAAAAAACTAGGACATCTGTTTTTCCTCCAAGTCGCCGATCAATATCGCCTATATGAGGCAGTTTTCACGTCCGTATTTTTGCTATCTGTGCCATCCATTATTTTTATGGATCCATCCAGGACCCTTTATAATCAATCATGTACTTTTTTGATGGGTTTACATCCAACTTTGTCACATATTATACTGTAAGCCAAACTCGCTAATGCAAGTCAATGGACCAGAAAAAAAAACAACTTGTGTGAAACTGGCCTTAGTCTAGGAGTTTGAGAAAATCAGTGACCGTTCACCGAAGACATCCGTGTACTGTCCAATTTTTACATTGTTAAAAACTTTGCAATTTTTTTTAGTATATGAGAAAATAATGGATAAAACACTGATAGTAAAAAGTGACACTTGGACCAGATGCTGATAAAAAAGTCATTTTTTTGGGGTGGTAGAAAAATCACTGAATTTAGGTCGGGTTCAGGCGAACATAACATTATTTGTTTTTCATAAAGTAAAAAGGATGATTATTCATTTATATTGACACTGTCATATGTACAGCAGATTTTACATCTATTTTATACATCAGTAATTTAAAATATAAAAGGCCACATCCCATTTTCTATATAAGCGCCTGCACTAGATCCATAAAAACTGGACGCCATGTGGATAGTGACCATATGACATAGGTTTTTTTTTAATGCGCTTTCACTCTGCGTTCAAGCACCTGTTCAATGGATCTGTCAGGGCTTACGTCTGAACCAAAACATGATTTGAGTGAGAGAATGTGCCACCGGGCCGTGGTGTCGACTGAGCGAACGTGCGCTCTGCCGTGTATCATTTTCGGGAGTAAGCGCCTACTGGATGCGGATACTCAGACTTAGAAGACAGCGTAGACACTGGTGGGAGCAATCCGTATCTATTACTGATCAGGATGAAGAATGACCTGTAATACAGAGGGATTGATTACTTTGCCACTTCAATGGCCTTTTGATGTCGCCACCTTCTCGGCTTCTGTGCCTCCCTTTAAGATCACAAGCATCTCTATCAAATAAGATGGGACTTCTCAATAAGTCCCCGTGATGTGCACAGGGATGAGGGCAGGGATAGACCAAGTAATTAATTTGTCAGATCTCATCGGACATTATTCACGTACTTGGACACCACCAATAGTACAATAGTAGGAAAAGAAAAAGGGAAGGGAAAGGATGTGAATAAAAATAAACTTTTATTGATTTATTATTATGTTTTTAGTTTTTTAAAAACAAATTTACCTACATCCTGGTAAGGAAGTTTGCGTCACAGTTAGTTGAGTGATTTATGTTATAATCACTGCTGTGACTCACTAAGGTCCCGATATAGGATATGTCCCTTAGAAAAAGCCAGTATTCCCAGCGAAACGCGCGTCCGAGACACATGTCCTGATCTTATGCTTGACAGCAGAGTATAAATAGGGTCAGAGTTCCAGCTATGCTAAAAACATATTACCGTATATACTCGAGTATAAGTCGATCCGAGTATAAGTCGACCCCCCTAAATTTGCCTCAAAAACCTGGGAAAACTTATTGACTCGAATATAAGTCTAGGGTGGGAATTGCCGAAGATACTGGTAAATTTAATGCTGCACAACATACAGTATGCCCCCAAAATGCTGCACAGTGAATGCTGGCCCAAATAATGCTGCACAACATACAGTATGCCCCCAAAATGCTGCACAGTGAATGCTGGCCCAAATAATGCTGCACAACATACAGTATGCCCCCGAAATGCTGCACAGTGAATGGTGGCCCAAATAACGCTGCACAACATATGCCCCCATAAATGCTGCACAGTGAATAGTGGCCCAAATACCGTAATGCTGCCCCCAAAGTGATAGGATTACTGATAATCCTATCATGTTGCTGCCTCTGCCGCTGCCCCTGCTGGAATTTAAAAAAAAAAACACTATATACTCACCTGCGTTGATGACAGCTGCTCCTGAGCGTCGCCAACTCTTCAGTGACTCAGGCAGAGGGCGCGTGCTTTCCACGTCATCGCGCCCCCTGCACGTCACTGCCGGAGGACGGGAGAGAGCGGCGCGCAGAGATTTTGAACGCCGCCGCGGCCCTATCATCACCCGCCGCCACCGCCAGGACGCTGCAGGGGACCGGAGACGACTGGGACCGTGGAGATGACGGGGACCAGGTAAGTTGGCACCGTGACCCGAATATAAGTCGAGGGGGGTCTTTTTCAGCCCCAAAAGGGGGCTGAAAAACTCGACTTATACTCGAGTATATACGGTAATTAATAAATCAATAAAAGTTCATTTTTATTCACATTCTTTCCCTTTTTCTTTTCCTACTTATCAGGGATAGACCAAGCAGCCACATAACCAACCTCCAAGTATCAACCTCAAAGGTAAGAGTAGAAGAAGAAGAAAGAATTGTATCACCGCTGGCAGTATGAGTAACATTGTATCATCAGGCGTCCTGCGCTCATCATTAACCAGTTACAAGACGGATTAATATTTTGGCGGTGCATATTCTTGCAGATCGGGGGGAAGGGGAGGCAGAAAATCATCAGATTGAATTGCAGCCTTAAATACATTGTGCAGACTCGCGGAGTGCATGGATACCATGTGCTAATGGACATGCTGCCCCTTCTGTTCCACATAATAAGTGGCTACATAATGATTTTCCTCAGCTGCTGTCCCAGCTTTAAGGAGACAGGTGTTTGCCCAGTTCCTCTGAAGTGTCGGCTGCAGTCATTCTCGGCAACCAAACCTGACATCCGATACCCGCAGCAGTTATGTGGCGGCGCGGACGTGTAAGTTATCCCCCTGGAGTTGTTGCTTTATTAATTTCGGCAGTAGCTATTGTGTGATGGGAGATGTAGCTAGGGGCTAAACTTCTGTGCTGCGCAGTCATGTCTCTACCACTCGCAGAGAACGTCCATCATGGATCCACAATTAGGGGCTGATTAATATATTATGGTAAAGGAATCGCCTTCTCTTTTTTTTAAAAAATCCTCTTTGTTCCCAAGGACGGAGGGATTTGTAATTCGATCGTTTACATCTTGTTGCATAGGCAGCCGACCATATTTGCAGTCTATTAGCGGCGGTCGGTTTCCTTAGCAAAGAACATGTGCTCACAGGCTGATAGAATCTTTTGTGTCCATGATCGCCTCCCAGGCTCAGAGGTGAAGTTGCCATCAGTCTGAGGCAGCAGCGCGACAGTGTCAAGCCTGAACCGTCAATCTTCAGAAGAGCACCTCCCCATGACGGGGATCAGCATGCTCCCGAAGAAAGGACTTGAGAACGACCCTTTAAATGATTAACTCCCGTCTCCCTGCAGTCACCACTAGGGGGAGCTTAGGTACCTACTGTGTAGACTGTTTTATTACTATTCTCACGTGAGCCATCATCTAATGGTAGAAGACATCAGTTTAACTGTTAATGGTACCTGTCATTTCAGGTAACTTTACAGGATAAGCTGTCATGTGTATACATGAGGAAGAACACTATCTGACCATTATATGACATGTATCCTGCAATATTCACCAGTTACATCAGTTGTCCCTGAGCTACAGGGTGGAGAGTAACTGCTATGATGTCTTCCATTCGCAGCACACAAACATGAGGGATTTCTGCTCTCCTGTTTCTATGTAGCACATGTTCAGGAGCAACAGCAGAATGGAGGACATTATACAGAGCAGTGTAAGGCTACCTTCACCCTTGCATTAGGAGGCGCAGCGCGCAGTTGCCGTGCAGCTCGCCCCCTGCCGCGCCCCCTCCGGTCAGCTCCTCCTATGGGCGCATGACGCTGCATGCGACCTGTGTACCCTATTGTTAGCATTGGGTACGCAGGCCGTGCGCTGGTATGCTTTTGCCGGCGCATGCGCCCTTTTGACGGTGCACCAAATGCACAGTGTTGCATTTTGGTGCGCTCGGCGCACCGTCAAAAGGGTTAGATAAAACACTTATTAGAAAGCAGTAGCAGGAAGGTCATTGCTCAGTAATACTGAGGAGTAAAGCTGTGAATACAGCAATGGGGTGAGGTAAAATACTAACTAAAAACAGCAGCGTGGAGGAAATGATTCAGCAGTACTGGGTAGTATACTGTAGCTGCGAATCCAACTTTGGGTGCAATAAAAGACCTACCAATAATGCATATCAGAATGGAGCAGATTATTTAGCAATGCTGAGCAATGTAACTGTGAATCCAGAATTTTAGAAAGCAAAAGCAGAATGAAAGTCAATATACAGTAGGGCCGAGCAAAGAAATTGTGAGTGAAATAAAACGCTTACTACAAACATCAGCACGGATAAGTTTATTTAGCATAAAAATAGATTCTGCACTTCCAATTTAGATGCACAAAATTTGAAAGTATTTTATTAACTTGGGCACTTCCACTGTATGAAAACGTTGATGTTTCGGCCAAAACTAGGCCTTCATCAGGACTACAAATGATAAACAACAAAAAATTGTCAATGTAATGTGTGAATTCAATCCACGGATAAAGACCCTAATACACCGCCTACATTATGAGAATTAAGAAACATGCAAAAAAATTTTTTTATTTTATGCATATACAGTACAGACCAAAAGTTTGGACACACCTCATTCAAAGAGTTTTCTTTATTTTCAGGACTATGAAAATTGTAGATTCACTCTGAAGGCATCAAAACTATGAATTAACACATGTGGAATTATATAATTAACAAAAAAGTGTGAAACAACTGAAAATATGTCTTATATTCTAGGTTCTTCAAAGTAGCCACCTTTTGCTTTGATTACTGCTTTGCACACTCTTGGCATTCTCTTGATGAGCTTCAAGAGGTAGTCACCGGAAATGGTCTTCCAACAGTCTTGAAGGAGTTCCCAGAGATGCTTAGAACTTGTTGGCCGTTTTGCCTTCACTCTGCGGTCCAGCTCACCCCAAACCATCTCGATTGGGTTCAGGTCTGGTGACTGTGGAGGCCAGGTCATCTGGCGTAGCACCCCATCACTCTCCTTCTTGGTCAAATAGCCCTTACACAGCCTGGAGGTGTGTTTGGGGTCATTGTCCTGTTGAAAAATAAACGATGGTCCAACTAAACGCAAACCGGATGGAATAGCATGCCGCTGCAAGATACTGTGATAGCCATGCTGGTTCAGTATGCCTTTAATTTTGAATAAATCCCCAACAGTGTCACCAGCAAAGCACCCCCACACCATCACACCTCCTCCATGCTTCACAGTGGGAACCAGGCATGTAGAGTCCATCCGTTCGCCTTTTCTGCGTCACACAAAGACACGGTCGTTGGAACCAAAGATCTCAAATTTGGACTCATCAGACCAAAGCACAGATTTCCACTGGTCTAATGTCCATTCCTTGTGTTCTTTAGCCCAAACAAGTCTCTTCTGCTTGTTGCCTGTCCTTAGCAGTGGTTTCCTAGCAGCTATTTTACCATGAAGGCCTGCTGCACAAAGTCTCCTCTTAACAGTTGTTGTAGAGATGTGTCTGCTGCTAGAACTCTGTGTGGCATTGACCTGGACTCTTAATCTGAGCTGCTGTTAACCTGCGATTTCTGAGGCTGGTGACTCGGATGAACTTATCCTCCGCAGCAGAGGTGACTCTTGGTCTTACTTTCCTGGGGCGGTCCTCATGTGAGCCAGTTTCTTTGTAGCGCTTGATGGTTTTTGCCACTGCACTTGGGGACACTTTCAAAGTTTTCCCAATTTTTCGGACTGACTGACCTTCATTTCTTAAAGTAATGATGGCCACTTGTTTTTCTTTACTTAGCTGCTTTTTTCTTGCCATAATACAAATTCTAACAGTCTGTTCAGTAGGACTATCAGCTGTGTATCCACCAGACTTCTGTACAACACAACTGATGGTCCCAAGAAATCCCACTTATTAAACCTGACAGGGCACACCTGTGAAGTGAAAACCATTTCCGGTGACTACCTCTTGAAGCTGATCAAGAGAATGCCAAGAGTGTGCAAAGCAATGATCAAAGCAAGAGGTGGCTACTCTGAAGAGCCTAGAATATGACATATTTTCAGTTGGTTCACACTTTTTTGTTAATTATATAATTCCACATGTGTTAATTCATAGTTTTGATGCCTTCAGAGTGAATCTACAATTTTCATAGTCCTGAAAATAAAGAAAACTCTTTGAATGAGAAGGTGTGTCCAAACTTATGAACAGTATGTACATATGAACAGTGAAGACCAATTCATTATTTAAGGAGCATCTAGATCAACAACTTCATTGTGTGGAACACTAGAGCTGACATATCTCAATTTTCAGAAAAAATGAAAACAAATAGAATCTGACATAAAAATAAATGACAGAAGCACAGGAGACAGAAAAAGTAAATTGCAAAAAAATTCAAAAAAAGTTGGGGTAACATACATTATCTTCAGCTCCTGAAGGCGACACAAACAGATCAGATATAACTGAGTTATAATGAAAGTACAGAGATGTTTTAAAGGGAACCTGTCACCTCTTCTGGCTGCTATAATATGCGGCCGCCACCTTTCAGGGCTTATCTACAGCATTCTATAATGCTGTAGATAAGCCCCCTGTCTGACCTGCAAGATAAGAAAAATACGTTTTATTATACTCACCGGGGGGGTGGGGTCCGGTCCAATGAATCGGCTACAAACAGTTGGATTACTATAACCACGGCCACGATGGCGAACAAAAATAAACCCCCAGACAAGTAGAAAATACCCTTGTAAATTGACGCTGGATGCAACTTAAAAAAAATAATAATTTGACAATTTGGTGCAAAACAAAAGAGGTTTAAAGCAGAAAAAAATAGACAAAAATAGGAGCAAATGAAATTGAAGCTCTGCTTGTTGTTAGGGAATAGGAAAATTTTTGATTGATTAGCTTAGTATAATGTGATTTTATGATCACACAGCTGCAGCATGATCAGCCGTCTCGTGAGGTCCAAAATCTCGTTCACGTGTAGATCGTTACATTTTTCAAACTGCAAACCAAGTGGCTAATAGCTGCAGTCAGCTTGAAAATGATTAGAATCTGCATGCCGGTGCAGTTTCAGCTGTACCCAGACATGAAAAACACTTGATAGTGGGCTGGGGGTAGTGAACAGAGATCTTGGAAGCATTGCAAAAGACACTGTGGACCATGCCGTCCTGGTATTGAGTGTGGCAAGTTTCGGTGGTGGGGCCCCAGTTAGCTATAGGGTCCACTATTGTTTGTGCCAGCTTGTATGCGATACTGGAACCCTCCAATCCTCCCCTAGTCTGTTAATGCCATGTCACCAGCGCCCTGTGGGTGCACATATGTATGAGGAGTCTATTTTTGAATGCTCCGTAGAAGCGCAGCCATTACTTTGTAGTCTGAGCTTAGTCATGTTGTGTTTTTTTGCTATTAATTAGCCAGGCATCATTTACAGGCCTTGGGTCACACAGACGTGATTAAAGGGACTTGTCCTCTCACGTAAGTACATGGCGCAGCACTTGCAGGATGGCATTCTCCAGGCCAAAGGCTATGAGTAGGAGATTGGTGAGTGCTTCATAGACAACATGTGTAAGCCAGGAGGGCATTGTGGTCAGCGATTGGGGGTCCATTATTATTTCCTTTCAAATGGTGTCATTTGTGTGTGTGGGTGGAGTATGAACGGAGATACAAAGTAATCACCGAAAAAGAGTGTTTAGAAATAATAGATGGCAAGAAAATGATTTGATAGGTTTGGAAGCTGCAGCTGCAACGTGTCGCACCCCCATAGAGCTATACTGATGACTGATCCCTGCGGTCATCAATACTGGGGAGCCCCTTTTATTATACTGTGTAGTTATCTGACCTTCCAGTGTAACAGGCATAGATGAAGCTATTAGTTCGGGTCAGGAGAACCATTCTCGGGCTGGGATTCACAACTGTAACACGGACCACAGATTGCAGTCAATAATTGGGCACGTCAGTGCACCAAGAGGCCTTCCTTGTAAGATTGAAGGGATTTTACAAATTTTTACTAAATTTTGCAGTTTCCATGGAGAGGAAGAACCTTGCTTAGATCCCCACCACCCAAAATGACCTAGAATTGGCTAAGTGGGATCCATAGCCGTTATAGACTCCATTACAGGGGCGGATATGTCATTGGTGCAACACGGGGCCCAAGTGGTAAGGGGTCCACTGCCACCTCCAAAACAGCAAACAGCTTCTGCCAAAGTCAGAACTCTTGGACTGCCAAGGGCCCATATAGTGTTCTTGCACAGGAACCCTTTTCTGTCTGCTCCATGGTATATATTATGGTCTGTAATGCCCCTTGTAACGGTTGTACTGTGTATACATGGTAGATGGGACTTACTACTCTTTGAGGACACGGGGCACATATCACGATAGCAAAGTGATGAAAGAACATGAAATGACCCTTATCCTAGTCCATAGAGTCTGGAATCGGCAGATAAGCCTCCATATATTGCATGAGCGTTTGTCTAGGTGTCTCCTGGCACATCAGTGGCGCTCCACCTTACAATGAGCTATTATGGGGGTAAAGTTTTATGAACTTTTATCCCGTGTTAAAGAGGAGCAATGAAGTGTTCACAAGTGAGTTGCTAACTTTGAAGCAGTTCCTCAACGTGTCGGGGATAATGGACAAGTGCAGAAACCTGTCAAGCAGTGGATGATCCCTCTCATTTAATGGCGATGCTAACAAGGCTGCTGAAATGGATGTGACTCTCCAAAGAGCAGACAGCTTAGGATAATATGGCCACTGGAACTTTCTGGCTTCTTAACTAATTAGTTTATACCTCATTCACATTCAGTAAACATGAGAAATGTGGACTCCAGTCCTAAGGGGCTATTAGGTGGCCGTAAACATGGAGTCTTTGATCAGGGAAACTGCTTGACATTGTCATGCCATGAAGCTTTAACAACGACAAAGAAGAAGCGGCGCAGAGCAGGAACATCTCTTCTTCATCTGTATGTCCCTGGGAAAACACTTACCTGTTACTTATCCCAAGCCCATTCATGGGCAAAGACCATAACCTTCTCCATCACGCCCCTATCTCTGATCCCGCAAACCATACAAATGTTTACATGAACTACAAAGAAACTTTGTACTTGTGCAAAATGAAAACCTCCCAGAGAATGAGAATTCCTGATTCTCCAGCTTTTTTCACGGCTCTTTGTAGCCGGCTCGTTCTCAAAGAGTCCACAAAATAAACAAAAACGCTCAAAAAGAAAAACCAAAGAGTCGATTTCCCAAAAGGATCTAAGTTGGCGGTTCCTGTCCTCACACCCGACTCTGTGGAGATGTAAAGCAATAGAGCTGGTATTTCTAGCTTCAAGTGGAAGCAATTATAACAGCTAATACGGAGATAAGATGGAAAGAACAAAAAGAGCAAAACCATCCGCTCCAAATTATTTCACAACTTTTTATGCTATTTCTCAGCTTTACAGAGATTAGTCTATTTATTCATATGTATTTTTTGCTGTTGTCCCCCCTTCAAAATCGAAATGGTACAGAAAAATGCGCCAGAATTAGCACAATTTCAGCTGCACTTTTCTAGCCATTGCCTGCGGTTTTCATGCACAAGAAAAAAACAGATACAAAAAAAATCTTCGTGCAAACATACACTTTTTGGAAAGTTTCAAAAACAATCTTAGATTTCCCCTATAAAAGGTGGATCAGGGAAATGCTGTAAGATATAGTATATCTTGACTTCAGTAAAGCATTTGACAAAGTATCTCACACCATCCTTATTGAAAATAATGACTAAGTATGGAATGGACAAGGCAACTGTTAGGTGGATTCATAACTGGCTTAGTGATCGGACCCAAAGAGTGGTCGTAAATGGCTGCACATCCAGTTGGAAGAATGTCTCAAGTGGGGTACCACAGGGCTCTGTCCTGGGCCCTGTATTGTTCAACATCTTTATCAACGATTTAGATGAAGGAATTGAGGGTAAACTGATTAAATTTGCTGATGACACAAAGCTAGGAGGGATAGCTAATACTAGAGAAGAGAGAGAGAGGATTCAAAAAGATATAAATAAACTGGAGAAGTGGGCAGCAACTAACAGAATGGTTTTTAACAGGGAAAAATGCAAAGTACTACATCTGGGCAATAAAAACGAAAAAAGCATATACAGAATGGGAGGAATAGGGCTAAGCAACAGCACATGTGAAAAAGACTTGGGTATACTAATAGATCACAGACTGAATATGAGTCAACAGTGTGATGCAGCAGCAAAACAGACAAATACAATTCTAGGATGTATTAACAGAAGAATATAGTCTAGATCATGTGAAGTCATTATTGCCCTCTACAGTGCCTTGCAAAAGTATTAACCCCTCTGGAACTTTTCAACCTTTTCCCACATATTATGCTTCAAACATAAAGATACCAAATGTAATTTTTTGGTGAAGAATCAACAACAAGTGGGACACAATTGTGAAGCTGAACGAAATTTATTGGTTATTTTAAATTTTTGTGGAAATTCAAAAACTGAAAAGTGGGGCGTGCAATATTATTCGGCCCCTTTAACTTAATACTTTGTTGCGCCACCTTTTGCTGCGATTACAGCTGCAAGTCGCTTGGGTATGTCTCTTATCAGTTTTGTACATCGAGAGACTGAAATTCTTGCCCATTTTTCCTTGGCAAACAGCTCGAGCTCAGTGAGGTTTGATGGAGATCGTTTGTGAAGGCAGTTTTCAGCTCTTTCTACAGATTCTTGATTGGATTCAGGTCTGGACTTTGACTTGACCATTCTAACACCTGGATACGTTTATTTGGGAACCATTCCATTGTAGATTTTGCTTTATGTTTGGGATCATTGTTTTGTTGGAAGACAAATCTCTGTCCCAGTCTCAGGTCTTTTGCAAACTCCAACAGGTTTTCTTCAAGAATGGTCCTGTATTTGGCTCCATCCATCTTCCCATCAATTTTAACCATCTTCCCTGTCCCTGCTGAAGAAAAGCAGGCTCAAACCATGATGCTGCCACCACCATGTTTGACAGTGGGGATGGTGTGTTCAGGGTGATGAGCTGTGTTGCCTTTACGCCAAACATGTCCCAAAAAGTTCGATTTTGGTTTCATCTGACCAGAGAACCTTCTTCCACATGTTTTGTGTATCTCCCAAGTGGCTTGTTGCAATCTTTAAATGGATATCTTTGAGAAATGGCTTTCTTCTTGCCACTCTTCCATAAAGGCCAGATTTGTGCAGTGTACGATTAGTTGTTGTCCTATGGACAGACTGTCCCACCTCAGCTGTAGATCCCTGCAGTTCATCCAGAGTGATCATGGGACTCTTGGCTGCATCTCTGATCAGTCTTCTCCTTGAACGGCCAGGTGTTGGTAGATTTGCAGTGGTTTGATACTCCTTCCATTTCAATAAGATCGCTTGCATAGTGCTCCTTGGGATGTTTAAAGTTTTGGAAATCATTTTGTATCCAAATCCGGCTTTAAACTTCTCCACAACAGAATCACGGACCTGCCTGTTGTGTTCATTGGTCTTCATGATGCTCTCTGTGCTTCAAACAGAACCCTGAGACTATCACACAGCAGGTGCATTTATACAGAGACTTGATTACACACAGGTGGATTATATTTTTCATTAGTCATTTAGGACAACATTGGATCATTCAGAGATCCACAATGAACTTCTGGAGTGAGTTTGCTGCACTGAAAGTAAAGGGGCCGAATAATATTGCACGCCCCACTTTTCATTTTTTGAATTTCCAAAAAATTTAAAATAGCCTATAAATTTCGATCAACTTCACAATTGTGTCCCACTTGTTGATTCTTCACCAAAAATTTACTTTTGGTATCTTTGTTTGAAGCATGATATGTGGGAAAAGGTTGAAAAGTTCCAGGGGGCCAAATACTTTTGCAAGGCACTGTACTCATCTTTGGTCAGACCTCATCTGGAATACTGGGTCCAGTTTTGGGTGCCACATTTTAAAAAAAGACATCAACAAACTGGAGCAAGTTCAGAGAAGAACGACCAGAATGGAGACCGGTCTGCAAACTATGTCCTATGAGGAACGGTTACAAGATTTGGGAATGTTTAGCTTGCAAAAAAGAAGACTGAGAGGAGACTTAATAGCTGTCTACAAATATCTCAAGGGCTGTCACATTGTAGAAGGATCAACTTTATTTTCATTTGCACAAGGAAAGACTAGAAGCAATGAGATGAAACTGAAGGGGAGGAGACACAGATTAGATATTAGAAAAAACTTTTTGACAGTTAGGGTGATCAAAGAGTGGAACAGGCTGCCTCGAGAAGTGGTGAGTTCTCCTTCAATGGAAGTCTTCAAACTGAGGATGGATACACATCTGTCTGGAATGATTTAGTGAATTCTGCTTTGAGCAGGGGGTTGAACCAGATGAACCCAGGAGGCCCTTTCCAACTCTACCGTTCTATGATTCTATTATTCTATGATTCTAAAGGGAACCTGTTGGGCTATTCATATTGCCCAAACTGCGGGCAGCCTGGTTCAGAGCCTGGCTACAGGATTGCAATCACATATATCACTCTCAGCTCCGGCGTTTCAAAGTTAAAACATTTTGAAGGTCTGGCCAAGGACCATGGCCAGAGACTTGAATAGTCAAGGGCCGCCCCCAGCTGGCTCTTTTCAGTGCCACCACACCTGTCAATCACGTGGATCGGCGCTGGGAAGAGACTGCCAGGAGTGGCACCGAACTATTGTCATCTATTCCTATCAGTACTTCAAAGTATATCAAAGTATTATTATTATTTATTTTAGTTAACGACCTTCAGCTCAATCTCAAGTAATGGCGACTTGATAGATGAACGCGCTGTAGGAAGCCTCTAAGGCCGGTTTCACATTTCAGTTTTTTCTGTCAGTCTAAATCCGCCAAAATAGCGGAAAACGGATCCGCAGGCGGACTGACAGAAACGGGGGACAGCGGATCGTCGGATGTACTGATCCGCCGATGGTAAAAATTTTAAAGGAACCACGCCTGGAAAAAAAGAGAGAGAGAATTTCTTCCAGCAGCCAGAAAAGATTCAGGGTTAAAAAGGGAAAATGCGGATCTGTGAAGCAAAAAAACGTTACAGGCTCTGTTCGGTGATCTCGGCGGACGACTAAATTCTCGCGGATCCGCACAAACACGGACGCAACGGACGATCATCAGTCAAAATCCGCCCACAATGCAAGTCAATGGGGAAAAAAACGGATCCGCAAAGAGAAATCGCGGATCCGTTTTTTTTGCAAAACGGCGGATTTTGACTGATGGTGACAAACGGAAGTGTGAAACAGGTCTAAGGGCCTAGATAGGTCCATAATGGTCTTCTCTGCCATTATCTGGATAGTATCAAGCCATCGGGTTGCTAGTCTTTCTCTTCAACATGTTTCTTCTATTCTTCCAACCTCAATATCCTTCTTATATACTGTGGGAAAATAAATATTTGATGCACTGACGATTTTGCAAGTTTTCCCCCTGCAAAGAATGGAGAGGTCTGTAATTCTTATCGCAGGTACACTTCAACTGTGAGCGACAGAATCTAAAAATAAAATCCAGAAAATCACATCATTTTACATAATCACATTTTACAGAATTAAATTGCATTTTATTGCATGAAATAAGTACCGTATTTTTCGGACTGTAAGATGCACTTTTTTCCCAAAAAATTTTGTGGGAAAATGGGGGTGCATCTTATAGTCGGAATATACTTACAAATACTGTGGCGGCAGCAGAAGTTGGGCGAATCTGCGGCGGTCCCGGTCCGACGCCGCCGGGCGATGCCGAGCTCTCAGTCTGAGCATGTACCACCTCCAGCAGCCATTTTCTCGAAGGCCACCGCATCGCAGCAATGGATATGTGGGGCCTCTGGGCTTTCACAAGATGCTGGCGGAGCTAACCGCACCACCGCCGAACCTGCCGCGCCAGCCTAGGATGGGATTTCCCGTAGGCCACTGCATCACAGCAATGGATATGCGGCGCCCCTGGACTTTCACAAGATGCCGGCGGAGCCCCGAGCACCACCGCCGAACCTGCCACACCAGCCTGGGATGGGATTTCCCGTAGGCTGCCGCACCAGCCTGGGATGGGAGTCATATCACCGGACCACCGAAAATCTCCTGTGACCCCGCTCCACCAGCGCTGCTGATCCCCTCGGGTAAGCTGAATTCGGACTGTAAGATGGACCCCCAGTTGACACATTAATTTTTTTTTCCTTATTTTCCATCTGAAAATTTGGATGCGTCTTATAGTCTGAAAAATATGGGTATTTGATCACCGACCAACCAGCGAAAATCCTAGCTCTCACAGACCCGTTAGTTTTTCTCTCTAAGAAACCTCCTACTCAGCACTCATTACCTGTATAATTGCACCTGCTTGATCTCGTTACCTGTATAAAAGACACCTGTCCACACAATCAATCACACTCCAACCTCTCCACCATGGCCAAAACCAAAGAGAGCTGTCTAAGGACACAAGGGACAAACTTGTAGACCTGCACAAGGCTGGGATGGGCTACAGGACAATAGGCAAGCAGATTGGTGAGAAGGCAACAACTGTTGGCAAAATTACTAGACAATGGAAGAAACATAAGATACTGTTAATTTAGTGACAGAATGTACAAATGGTGCAGAAAGGTTGAATATGATAGATTGAAAATAGACGTAGGTCCATGTTACTGTCAATCTTCCGCGGTCTGGGACTCCACACAAGATCTCTTCTTATGGGGCAAGGATGATTCTGAGAAAGATCAAGAATCGGCCCAGAACTACACGAGAGGGCCTGGTCAATGACCTGAAGAGAGCTAGGCCCACAGTCTCAAACATTACCGTTAGTAACACACTACGCCGTCATGGATTAAAATCCTTCAGGGCACGCAAGGTCCCCCTGATCACGCCAGCACATGTCCAAGCTTGTTTGAATTTTGCCAATGACCATCTGGATGATCCAGAGGAGACATGAGAGAAGGTCATGTAGTCAGATGAGACCAAAATAGAACTTTTTGGTATCAAATCCACTCGCCGTGTTTGGAGGAGGAAGAAGGATGTGTACAACCCCAAGAATACTGTCCCAACTGTGAAGCATGGTGGGGGAAACATACTTTGGGGGGTGCTTTTCTGCAAAGGGGACAGGATGACTGCACCGTATTTAAGGAAGGATGGGGTCATGTATTGTGAGATTTTGCCCAACCACCTCCTTCCCTCAGTAAAAGCATTGATGATGGGTCATGTCTGGGTCTTATAGCATGACAATGACCTGAAACACACAGCCAGGGCAACTAAGGAGTGTCTCCGTAAGAAGCATTTCAAGGTCCTGGAGTGACCTAGCCAGTCTCCAGACCTGAACCCAATAGAAAATCTTTGGAGGAGCTGAAACTCAATGTTGCCCAGCGACCCACCGCCCCAAAACCTGAAAGATCTGGAGAAGATCTGTATGGAGGAGGGGCCAAAATCCCTGCTGTAGTGTGTGGAAACCTGGTTAAGATCTACAGGAAACGTCTGAACTCTGCAATTGCAAATAAAGGTTCTGTACCAAATATTAAGTTCTGTTTTTCTAATGTATAAAATACTTATTTCATGCAATAAAATGCAAATTAATTATGTAATTATGTAAAAATCCTAAAATGTGAATTTCTGTTTTTTTATTTTTAGATTCTGTCTCTCACAGGTGAAGCGTACCTATGATAAAAATTGCAGACCTCTCCATTCTTTGTGGGTGGGAAAAATTGCAAAATCGACAGTGTATAAAATACTTATTCTCCCCACTGTATAAATAAAGTATATTTTCTCTGAAATGCCGGAGCATGCCACTGTGCAGTCAGGCTGCGATTCATGCTGCCCGCAGCTTTGGCAGCATGAATGTCCTGACAGTTTCCTTTTTGTGCACAGTCGGGTAACTTGGGATTGTCTCAGAAGGCTGCTTCTCTGAATATAGTATCAGAGATACACTGTTTGCTGCCAGTTCTGCTACCAATGAATGACTGACCATGTAAGATTGGATCATTGCTTTGGCTAATAGACCACATCTTCAGCTGGTGACCCCCATTAATGATGTCCATGTTCCCTATATGCTGTATGGAAATGGTTTGTCATCTTTTCTGCATACGCTCGAATCTTGCAGCTCCATTGGTGAATGGCGTCTTTCTGTAGATAGTTGTCCTCGCCGACATTTGCTCTCTCACCACAGGATACAGAGAGAGACTGCAAATGGCATCAAACAGGCAACAAGTCCCAAATTCCACAGTTTACCCTTCTACAGTAGCCCTGTATTGCTTTGGGGGCTTCTTAAATTGGTGCTACGGTACCAGCAATGCACGGGAGGGCTGAAGGGAAGGGTGTTAATAACCTAATAACAATAATAGTGAGAAATAAGACATGCCACATTCTCTCTCGCAATCTTGCCTTTCTTGGCCTCACAGAAACCTGGCTGACACCCTCTGACACCGCCTCCCCTGCCGCGCTGTGTTACGGCGGCCTCCACTTCACCCACACTCCTCGCCCTGGCAACAGACATGGTGGAGGAGTGGGCCTTCTTTCTTCCAACTGCACCATCAACCCAAACCCACTTCTTCCCTCCCTTATCCTCCCCTCTTTTGAAGTCCACTCTGTCCGCATCTACTCTCCCTCCAACCTCCAAGTGGCCATCATATACCGACCTCCAGGCCCGACCACTGCCTTCATTGACCAATTCTCTACCTGGCTTCTTCACTTTCTTTCAACTGACATCCCCACTATTATCATGGGTGACTTCAACATCCCCACTGATACCCTTCAGTCAGCAGCCTCCAAACTCCTGTCCCTTACTTCATCCTTTGGACTTACTCAGTGGTCCTCCTCAGCCACCCACACAGATGGACATACACTAGACCTGGTCTTCACCCACCTCTGCTCTCTTTCTAACTTCACCACCTCCCCTCTCCCTCTATCTGACCACCATCTACTCACTTTCTCATCCCTGTCCTCCTCTCCTGGCACCCATGTCCAGCAACATGCGCACCTCCGCAGAAACCTTGCACACCTAGACACCCACGCGCTCTTTGACTCTATTCTACCACTGGCTTCCATATCCTGACTGCAAGACACAGACACTGCCACTGCTTTCTACAATGCCACTCTCGCATCAGCTATTGGCACGGTCGCCTCTCTCGTTCATGGCAGAATGCGACGTACCATCAGACAACCCTGGCACAGTAACACCACTAAAAAGCTCCGGCAAGTGTCCAGGGCTGCAGAGCGGCGTTGGAAGAAAACAAATTCGCAAGACGACTTCACTGCATTCAAACAGGCAACACTCGCTTTCAAATCTGCCCTCACCTCTGCTAAACAGGCCTACTTCACAACCACCCTCGTATCTTCCCTATCCTACAATCCCAAACAGTTATTCAAAACTTTCAACTCCCTCCTCCGCCCACCACTGCCCCCTCCAACCTCCCTCATCTCTGCTGAGGACTTTGCCACACACTTCAAAAATAAGATCGAACAAACAAGGCAAGTGTTCATTGTTCAACCACCACAACCCCTTTGTATACCAGATCAATGCCAAAACCCCATAACCTCCCTCTCCAACATCACTGAAGGGGAGCTTAATCGCCTCTTCTCCAAATCGCACCTCACAACCTGTGCACTTGACCCCATCCCATCCCACCACCTCCCCAACCTCACCACCACACTTATCCCACCCCTAACCCACCTCTTCAACCTATCACTAACGTCCAGTACCTTCCCTTCTGCTTTCAAACATGCCACAATCAATCCTATCCTTAAAAAGCCAACCCTCAACCCAACCGCTATGTCCAGCTATCGCCCAATATCACTGCTCCCATTCGCTTCCAAACTCCTGGAGCAGCACGTCCACGCTGAACTTTCCTCCCACCTCTCATCTAACTTGCTCTTTGACAATCTACAATCTGGTTTACGCCCCATCACTCCACTGAGACAGCCCTGACCAAAATTACTAACGACCTACTTACAGCCAAAGCAAACGGACAGTACTCTATACTCCTCCTTCTAGACCTGTCCTCTGCATTCGACACAGTTGACCACTGTCTCCTACTACAGATCCTCTCCTCCTTTGGCGTCAAAGACCTCGCCCTATCCTGGATCTCCTCATACCTCTCAAACCGAACATTCAGCGTCTCCCACACTACCTCCTCATCCCACCCTCTCTCTGTTGGAGTCCCCCAAGGCTCTGTTCTAGGACCCCAACTCTTATCAATTTATACCCTTGGCCTGGGTCAACTCAAAGTCCTATGGATTCCAGTACCACCTTTATGCTGATGACACTCAGATTTACGTCTCTGGCCCAGACGTCACCTCTCTGCTTTCCAGAATCCCGGAGTGTCTATCAGCCATATCCTCCTCCTTCTCCTCTCGCTTCCTCAAGCTCAATGTGGACAAATCTGAATTCATCATCTTTCCTCCATGTCACAGATCTTCCTTACCTGACCTATCACAATTAATGACATCACGCTTTCTCCAGTACCAGAAGTCCGCTGCCTCGGATTATCCCTTGACTCTGCCCTGTCCTTCAAACCACACATCCAAGCTCATTCTACCTCCTGTTGCCTCCAGCTCAAAAATATTTCCAGAATCCGTCCTTTCCTCAACCCTCAATCTACTAAAATGCTTGTGCATGCCCTCATCATCTCCCGCCTCGACTACTGCAACATCCTTTTCTGTGGTCTCCCTGCTAGCATCCTCGCACCTCTCCAGTCCATCCTTAACTCTGCTGCCCGACTAATTTATCTCTCTCCTCATTACTCCTCCGCTTCTCCCCTCTGCAAATCTCTTCACTGGCTCCCATTCCCTCAGCGTATCCTGTTCAAATTACTAATACTGACCTACAAAGCCATCTATAACCTGTCTCCCCCATATGTCTCTGAACTAATCTCCCGATACCTTCCCTCACGTAATCTCCGATCCTCCCAAGACCTCCTCTCCTCCACATTTATTCGCTTCTCCCCAATAGCCCCCAACATGTCCATCTATCAACCACATTCGGATCCTTCAGACGGAACCTGAAAACCCACCTCTTCAAGAAAGCCTACAGCCTGCAATGATCCCCGCTGCCTCCTCACCACTATTGGAGATATCACCTCAACCAACACCGGAACTGCTGCAATCCCCCAACCTACTGTCTCCTTCCCCACCATCCTGTAGCATGTAAGCCCGAAAGGGCAGGGTCCTCTCCCCTCTGTATCAGTCTGTCATTGTAAGTTTACTGTAAGTGATATCTGTAATTTGTATGTAACCCCTTCTCATGTACAGCACCATGGAATGAATGGTGCTGTATAAATAAATAATAACAATAAGATAACAGGCAGGTCCTGAAGACGGGATGTGATTTGGGGTGCTGCCCTCTAGTGGGAAATAGATAAATATATGCAAGTGAAACAGATGTGAAGCATCCACTGCACTGGTAATTCGATTTGCACCTTGTTTTATCCCTCATGGGACGATTGGATATACAGTCATATGTTAAAGTTTGGGCACCCCTATTAATGTTAACCTTTTTTCTTTATAACAATTTTGGTTTTTGCAACAGCTATTTCAGTTTCATATATCTAATAACTGATGGACTCAGTTATATTTCTGGATTCAAATGAAGTTTATTGTACCAACAGAAAATGTGCAATCTGCATTTAAACAAAATTTGACCAGTGCAAAAGTATGGGCACCCTTATCATTTTCTTGATTTGAACACTTCTAACTACTTTTTACTGACTTCCTGAAGCACTAAATTGGTTTTGTAACCTCATTGAGCATTGAATAGCCAGGTGTGTCAAATCATGAGAAAAGGTATTTAAGGTGGCCACTTGCAAGTAGTTCTCCTATTTGATTCTCCTATGAAGAGTCAAGAAATTCCACAGGTTTGGACTTTTTATGTTGCATATTGCACACAACGTTGTCCCCAGAGGCATCAATATAACAGCCATTCAGCTCTGACTCACATGTGACTTGTCTGCGATCCGTTTTCAGACTAGGGCTACATGATGAGCGTCACAATCGGCACAGCTTTTTTGCAGCTTGCTGCATGATGATTTTGGATCTGCAATCTGGCTATAAAAATCATCCTAACCAATTGGCACAAGGCGACATTAATGGCCACCGATGGATCTGAGACATCACAATCTTCAAGTTGAAGAGGTAAAGGAATCATTTTATGCCACCTATTCCCCGAAATAATGTTGTGCCGAAGTTTGTAACTTTTTAAAAAGTCACAAATCATACATTTGTTGTTGCCAAAACCATGGCCACAAAGGTGTATGTGGCTAGGAAATGTTGGAAGAGGCTCAAAATACTCGAAAACAAGTGCCGTAAAGTGACGGAAACCGAGTCAGTTTACCCCCAAAAAAGTGCTGTGACTATAGTCAAAAATTGTTGCTCAAGGTGGCACACCTCAAAGGCAGCAACAGATTCTTTTACCCAACAGCCCAAGATTCTGATGCCAGCAATTGCCACATGCATGTATCCAACCGGTGTGCTTGGTACACAATGCCACGTGTCGTCCTGGGAGTCAGAGAGCGCTCCTGATGCACAATGCCACGTGTCGTCCTGGGAGTCAGAGAGCGCTCCTGATGCATGGTGCCACGTGTCGTCCTGGGAGTCAGAGAGCGCTCCTGATGTACGGTGCCACGTGTCGTCCTGGGAGTCAGAGAGCGCTCCTGATGTACGGTGCCACGTGTCGTCCTGGGAGCCAGAGAGCGCTCCTGATGTACGGTGCCACGTGTCGTCCTGGGAGTCAGAGAGCGCTCCTGGTGCACGGTGCCACGTGTCGTCCTGGGAGTCAGAGAGCGCTCCTGATGCACGGTGCCACGTGTCGTCCTGGGAGCCAGAGAGCGCTCCTGGTGCACGGTGCCACGTGTCGTCCTGGGAGTCAGAGAGCGCTCCTGGTGCACGGTGCCACGTGTCGTCCTGGGAGTCAGAGAGCGCTCCTGATGCACGGTGCCACGTGTCGTCCTGGGAGTCAGAGAGCGCTCCTGATGCACGGTGCCACGTGTCGTCCTGGGAGTCAGAGAGCGCTCCTGATGCACAGTGCCACGTGTCATCCTGGGAGTCAGAGCGCTCCTGGTGCACAGTGCCACGTGTCGTCCTGGGAGTCAGAGAGCGCTCCTGGTGCACGGTGCCACTTGTCGTCCTGGGAGTCAGAGAGCGCTCCTGGTGCACGGTGCCACGTGTCGTCCTGGGAGTCAGAGAGCGTGCCTGGTGCACGGAGCCACGTGTCGTCCTGGGAGTCAGAAAGCGTGCCTGGTGCACGGTGCCACGTGTCGTCCTGGGAGTCAGAGAGCGCTCCTGGTGCACAGTGCCACGTGTCGTCCTGGGAGTCAAAGAGCGTTCCTGGTGCACAGTGCCACGTGTCGTCCTGGGAGTCAGCGCTCCTGGTCCATGGTGCCACGTGTCGTCCTGGGAGTGAGAGAGCGCTCCTGGTGCACAGTGCCACGTGTCGTCCTGGGAGTTAGAGAGCGTTCGTGGTGCACAGTGCCACATGTCGTCCTGGGAGTCAGAGAGCGCTCCTGATGCATGGTGCCACGTGTCGTCCTGGGAGTCAGAGAGCGCTCCTGATGTACGGTGCCACGTGTCGTCCTGGGAGTCAGAGAGCGCTCCTGATGTACGGTGCCACGTGTCGTCCTGGGAGCCAGAGAGCGCTCCTGATGTACGGTGCCACGTGTCGTCCTGGGAGTCAGAGAGCGCTCCTGGTGCACGGTGCCACGTGTCGTCCTGGGAGTCAGAGAGCGCTCCTGATGCACGGTGCCACGTGTCGTCCTGGGAGCCAGAGAGCGCTCCTGGTGCACGGTGCCACGTGTCGTCCTGGGAGTCAGAGAGCGCTCCTGGTGCACGGTGCCACGTGTCGTCCTGGGAGTCAGAGAGCGCTCCTGATGCACGGTGCCACGTGTCGTCCTGGGAGTCAGAGAGCGCTCCTGATGCACAGTGCCACGTGTCGTCCTGGGAGTCAGAGCGCTCCTGGTGCACGGTGCCACGTGTCGTCCTGGGAGTCAGAGAGCGCTCCTGGTGCACGGTGCCACTTGTCGTCCTGGGAGTCAGAGAGCGCTCCTGGTGCACGGTGCCACGTGTCGTCCTGGGAGTCAGAGAGCGTGCCTGGTGCACGGAGCCACGTGTCGTCCTGGGAGTCAGAAAGCGTGCCTGGTGCACGGTGCCACGTGTCGTCCTGGGAGTCAGAGAGCGCTCCTGGTGCACAGTGCCACGTGTCGTCCTGGGAGTCAGAGAGCGTTCCTGGTGCACAGTGCCACGTGTCGTCCTGGGAGTCAGCGCTCCTGGTCCATGGTGCCACGTGTCGTCCTGGGAGTGAGAGAGCGCTCCTGGTGCACAGTGCCACGTGTCGTCCTGGGAGTTAGAGAGCGTTCGTGGTGCACAGTGCCACATGTCGTCCTGGGAGTCAGAGAGCGCTCCTGGTCATGGTGCCACGTGTCGTCCTGGGAGTCAGAGAGCGCTCCTGGTGCACAGTGCCACGTGTCGTCCTGGGAGTTAGAGAGCGTTCGTGGTGCACAGTGCCACGTGTCGTCCTAGGAGTCAGAGAACGCTCCTGGGGGCTGGTTTAGTTGTTGCTTTGTTTAATGCTGCCTTCATACATGCACTTTTTTGTACTGACCCACCCAAGGAGGGCAGAGATGCAGAGGTAGCAGTTGCACTTGGGCTCATGTCCATTTGGCCCCAATGAACACACCAGTATAGAACGGCAAAAAGCCGACTTGGACCATCTCTTTCCATGAGGCCTGGGCCACTCTATTCAGGTGGTCTCCTCTTTTTCTGAAAGTGTCCTGAAGGTTCCCAGGAAGTTGGCATGTACAGAGTCATAGTGCCATCACACACTCCAGACACTAATAACACAATTACCCCGTGCACAGGAGGCGGCACATTCACCCGCACGGCTGATATCACTTTATTACTCTGCTATTGCTCATATTTATCTACGTTATTCATTGTTTGCCCCACGTTTCACTCATCTGTATTTCCTGTCTGGTTTCCTGTCTGGAAGCACAAGGTGCCCTTTTTGGGGGAAATAGTATGAAGTGCAAATCTAAACATGTAGATAAAAGCTCCTTCCTCCTAGATCGAAATAAGCTGAGACACAAACTAAGTTTTAAGTAATTTAAAATAATTGTGTCAAAAGCTGAAAACCCAGAAATTGTCCGGAATGGATGCATCCTCCCCCCCCCCCATACCTGACACCCAGCCACCAGGTCTCTGCAGTTTGTGGGATCTACTGAAGTGATTCCCAGCCTGGAAAATTACCTGGACACATCAATGCATATCTGCAGACAGGATGCCAATATACAACTGTGGATCACACCAAAAATTGAAATCATATCAATGAAAAATGGGGTTAGTTTCTCCATCCTTAGTATCACCTACCATCAATAATAAAAGCTAATAGGTTCACCAGCGTTTCATCCACAGGACCAGGGCAAGTAAAGGATCAAGTGGATACTAACAATGTGAAGTAGTGATGTCCAACATGTAAAATTACAGTTACTAGGTAAATCCCCAAACTCATGCCCACCAATCCCAACCCCTGCACTGACCTGAGAGCCGGTCCTACATCTCATGCCTCAGTCCATGTTCAACGTCCATAGGCCAGATCAGGAAGTGCCAGTTTTTCCCCCAAGCTCCCCAGTGTCCCATAGTCCCACAAGATAAGCCCATCTCCCCCTTTTCCCACCACCCAACCTAACACCTACACCCAAATCTATATCCCTATATACAATATATACAGAAACAAACACTACAATAACCACAAATCACAAAGCCCAAGTTCGGCGCCTACAGCCCTACATCACTGTATAATGATCAAACAAAACAAAAATCTACAGTGTCAACAGCAGCCCACCACGAAGAAAGATGACCAGACTAGGGCACACTAAAAGAAAAGAGCAGCCCTACGTGTGCCCAGTCTCTTACTCCAGAGAGCGCACCTTCACCAGGTCACAGAGTATGGTCCTAAGCAGATCGTTGACTGGAATTTCAGTAGCGTCGATACTAAGCACAGTACGTTACACGTGTGATATCTAACCACTGCGCTAAATAGAAATCAGGTGCAGTGGTCCCGGCTACCAAGGTCTCCGAATGCTCCATAGGCCCATTCCGCATAGGAGAGACCGACCAGCCGAGACCAGCCAGTGGAGGTGCCCACCCTGTTGTACACCTCTGTGTTGAAGGGACAACGAAGCAGGAAGTGGTCCATGCTTTCCAGCACGGTACCACAATGCTCTCGAGGACAGTTCCTGTCCTCAGAGCTCCTACACTTCAAATTGTCCCTCGCACACAGTTTCCCATGGAAGCAGCGCCAAGCCAAATCCCAAAACTTCAAGGGGATCCTGATAGAATTCAGAAGATGCAAACCCACCCCAAGATCCCGACTTGGGCAATCCCTGAACGCCAGAGGCCTCTGGCAATGGGTCAACAGAACCCTATTGTCAAGGAGTTTTCTTGGCAGAGTCCTGATCTCCCACATTCCCAGACCCCACCGATGAATTAACTTCAGGACCAAGGTAGCGTAAGCTGGAAGATGTTCACGGGTTATGCGAAGATCCTTCACTTACTCTCCTATCTCCCATTCCTGCAAGAAAGACTGAAACCATCCCCTACATGAGAATACCCGTGGAGGAGCCCTCTTTTTCCAGAGGTTTGCAATATTGATCTGAATGAAGGTATCCACAAGGAATACCACAGGGTTGACCATATCCAACCCTCCTAGTCTCCTCGCATGGTAAGTATGCTCCCTGCTGACCAGGTTCAGTCTATTCCCCCATAACAGTTGGAAGAACAAACTGTAGACACATGTCCAGAGAGACTCCGGCAAGATGCACACACTGCCCAGATAAATCAGTAAAGGGAGCAGGTAAGTTTTGATTAGGTTTATCCTTTCCCTTGCGGTCAAAGATCAACCCTTCCATTGGTTAACCTTCTGAGTAGCGATCTCTAGCCTGCTGTCCCAATTTTGTTTGGGGTAATGCCCCTGGCCAAATTCGATGCCAAGGACTTTTGCAGAGACTGAGTCCCCTGGAAGGGTGTCTGGGAGATGAAAACCAGGATCCCTCCTCCCAGCCAGAGACTCTCACACTTATCCCAGTTGATCTTGGACCTCCGAGTAGCGATCTGCCTCTGACATCAGCCACCCTGCCTCCTCGTGAGAGGAAACAAAAACAGTGACATCATCGGCATACACCACCACCCTCAGAGTGGCTTCCGGTGCTGCCTGGTCCATCCCGATCCTGGCCATCGGTCCACATTCCACCCTCCTAAGAAGGGGGTCAATCATAAACACGTATAGCAGCAGGCTCAAGGGACAACCTTGACGAACACCAGATCCAATCCCAAAACGGCTGCCAATCCAACCGTTCACAAGCGGGAAACTCTCTGCCCCACCGTACAAGATCTTAAGCCAATCAACAAACCCCCCCGGCAGGCCATATTTCAGAAGGACAAACCCGAGGTACTTGTGAGTAACCCGATCAAATGCTTTTGCTTGGTCCAGTGACAGCATGTACTCCTTTCAGTGACCAGCACTACCCTGCTCCGCTATCTCTTGGACACTGAGCACAGCACTGAATGTGCTGCAGCCTGGAACAGAGCAATGCTGGGCCTACTAAAGGAGTTGGGGTGCAAATTTCACCAGCCGATTAAACAGCACCTTTGCCAGAACCTTCCTGTCTGTATTGAGAAGTGCTATGGGACACCAATTCTCAATATAAGATGCGTCCTTACCCTTTGACAAGATGATCAGGGCAGACCTCTTCATTGGCTTTGACAGAGTGCCCGAGGAAAGACACTCATTGAATACCTCAGTAAAAGGGGAACCAAGGCATCCTTAAAGGTCTTAAAGAATTCAGATGTTAAGCCATCTGGACCGGGCAAGTTTTTTTTTTTTGGGGGGGCAAGCCCTTCAATCGCCAATTTAACTTCCTCTTCTCTGATCATCTCTGTCAAAACGTCAAGCGCGGGGTCTACCACAGGAAAGCTGACATTTCATCCCAATCAAGATCACTCTTCCCCAAGAAGTGCGAGTAGAAGGATCTGACAACCTCCAGGATCCCCGATCTGGATCGCGTCAGGGACCCTGTAGTGTCGACCAGTCCTGTAACTACTTTACTATTCACTTACCATAATCCCTCTCAAAAGCCAAAGATGCGTGTCTATCGTACTGACACCTCCTGAGAAAAGATTTCACTCTGGAGATCTCCTCGCGGCTACCTTCAGTTGAGACAAGATGCTTGAGTTTCCTCCTCAGGCCCTGATATAGGCGGTACCTGCTCAGACTCCAGAGGCTCGAGAGCTGGTGGAAGAATCTCCTTACCCTTTTTTTAACATCTCCCACCACTCTGACTTACTACTACAAAGATCCAGTAAGGGTAACTGGCTATGAAGAAAATACGCAAAGGACTGTCTTATCTCCGTTTCTTCCAAGAGAGACGAAATGAGCCTCCAAAGGCCTCTTTCCATGCGGGCGGGTCTCTGTAACATTCAGAGAAAACAAAATTAAACAGTGGTCGCAGAACTCCACCTCAACAACAGACACTGCAGAAGAGACGGCTTCCTGCTTTAAATAAAACCTGTCTATTCTGGACCTACAGTGTTGAAGTCCCCTACAAAAACAACCTGCCGACTCGAAAAGGTAGACCTTAATCCTCAAAGAGACACTTCCGGTGCTGATTGGGGACCATAAATTAATGAGCCGGAGCTCTTGTCCCTTCATGAGGACATCAAAGATCAGGCACCTCCCCATTTCGAACTCAATAACCCGTGTGCATTCCACCGGTGTGGTAAAAAGGACTGCCACACCGCTATATGGCGTGGCTGCAAGAGACCAATAGGAGAGCCCGAGTCTCCACTCTCTCAGCTTTAAACACGTCTGCCAGGTTTGGCAGCCTGGTCTTTTGAAAAAAGAAAATGTCAGCTTCAACCCGGCTGAGAAAATCAAAGGCCGTAAATCTGGCAGTATTTGACTTTATGCTGGTGACATTAATGGATGCCAGCGTCAATAGAGTGGGTACCGCCATCACTGGTGATTGAGTTAGATGGCTTTCTTCTTCCAACTCCCCTTATCCTCTGCCTCCACATCATTTGGTAATATCTGCTGTTTCACTGTTGCTACCAGGCGCCGCTGATTATTAGCTACTGTGAGGTGCCGCTGATCCTTAGTATCAGGATCTTGCTGACCAGCGGCGCCAACACAAAATATGATTTTGGTGGGAGGACCGGAATTCCCAGTCCTGGCAGCCTCCTCACACTGCCGCCGCTTCTCAACTAAGTGATCAGCGGCAACAGCATTCAGTGGCGCCGATGCTACCGGATCTGCCCCCGACACTGGGCCGCTCCCCCCTCACTCTGAGGAGCGCACCACATTGTTATGGCCTGACCGTACGCCCACCCTCCCTGTCCAGCCTCTCTGCTGATGCACCTCCTGATACGTTCCCGCTACTACAAGCAGAGACGGAGCTCTGCGCCTCAGTACCTCACTTTGTAATCTCCCCGCACCTTTGCATTGGATCCACAGCAGAACCCGGGCTGGGTGGTGCAATGGGGCTTATACAGCGAGCTGACACTGCAGCCGACTCGGGGTACAGGGAGGGGGGAATACACGTAGCTTACCGCTTCCTTCAACTTTGGCTTGGTGTTCTTTTCCTTTTTCTTCTGGCCCCCAGGTGCCTCTTCCGGTAAACAGTCACCAAGATGGAAATTCTGGAGGCACACTGGGGACTCCAGGAGATTAATCTCTGCCATTGGCGCACCTCCTTGGCCGCTATTGTCGCTATCCTCACCAGACCAGAGCCAGCAGAAACTGCGACCAGATGTTAATGTTGCCTGTCCTGTAGGGAGCTCGCTGCACATGGCCTGCTGGTGACTTTGCACGCTGCCAGGTCAGGCTTTCTGCTGGTTATCCTCCTCATTATCTTCCACCTAGATCTCAGGCTGCAGCCCCATCTGCCTTTGCTCTCTGTTATCAGCCATTTCCTCTAAATTTTTCTCTCTGATGAAAGCTTTTCTGACTTCCAGCTCATTAATTTCTTGTTCAAGCCTCCTTACCTGCCTGGAGTTGCGTCTTCCTCGGCTTGAAGGCACCTGCAGCTTTGGCGCTTGTGCAGCGCAGCTCCTTTCGGAGCCTCTTGATGGTCCTGCTTGCTACTTCATACTCAAGGGGGTGGCTCATGATGCGGGAGCCATAGGTGGACACAGACTCTCGGGATCTCTGCAGCCTTCAACCTTCCTCAGTGAGGTTGGCCTCACCTTCAGCTTTCCTCCGAAAGGACCGACATCATGCATGCTTGCAGGCTTCTCCATTTTGGAAGCCTTGTGGCTTCTCTCGGGCTCTGCAGACCCGGAGGGGGGGAGTCAGAGCTGCATTGCTGCGGTTCCTGATGGAGCGTCTCACCCCCGAGTCCTCTGATGTGTAGGCCGGTTGCGGATTTCTCCTGCGCCCCATCGGCCTGGTCCAGGGAACAGAAGCCTGGGACGTGGCTCCATTACTCATCTCAGGAAACCCACTCCCTCCCTGGGTAAGAGAAAGAGCAGGTCCCCTGGTGGAGAGATGATGGTTCTCTGGAGCTCAGGAGCACACAGCAGGATCAGTGGCAACATACATTACTGATCCTGTACTGATCAGGGAGGAACATTCTGTTCTTTTTTGAGCCTTCACACTTCATAATCTAAAGGGATTAAAATAATTGTAGAATGTCGTCTGTGTGCACAGAATGATTGATATCTTATCTCCTTCAGCCTTTGATCCTCATACGAAGGAGTAAAGTTGGCCAATAACTGAAATTGATAATTTGCTGTAAAAAAAAAAAAAAAAAAAGAAACCTCCATACAAAATACCGATAATCATCTGCAAGGCAGAAAAAAAAACAATGTCTTGCAGTGCTCTACTTAAATGGATTGTATGGAATGAGACAGAATAAGCTTTTCTCCGTCCGCCTGTGTCTTGCATCAGAGCCGAGTTGCAATACAAGAAATAATTCATAAACCAAGATGGCGCTTTGTTTAAGAAAAAAAAAAAAAAGCCTCAATTTTACACAATTGCTTTATTTCTGCGTCCAGACAGACTTCTTTACCAAGAATGGAGTATCCCCTACCATCAATAATAAAAGCTTACAAGTTCACCAACTTTTCATCCACAGGACCAGCGCAAGTAAGGGATTAAACCGATGTCCAACATGTAAAACTACTAGGCAAATTCTCAGTTACATCCTGTTATACCCCAGAACTGCACGTTCTATTTTGCTTGTGGAGTCATTGTGTACATACATTATATCACTGATCCTGGGTTACCTCCTGTATTATACCCCAGAGCTGCACTCACTATTCTGCTGGTGCAGTCACTGTGTACATACATTACATAACTGATCCTGAGTTACATCCTGTATTATACCCCAGATCTGCACTCACTATCACTATTCTGCTAGTGCAGTCACTGTGTACATACATTACTGAATTACTGATCCTGGGTTACCTCCTGTATTATACCCCAGAGCTGCACTCACTGTTCTGCTGGTGCAGTCACTGTGTACATACATTACATTACTGATCCTGAGTTACATCCTGTATTATACTCCAGAGGTGCATTCACTATTCTGCTGGTGCAGTCACTGTGTACATTGCATTACTGATCCTGAGTTACATCCCGTATTATACTCCAGAGCTGCATTCACTATTCTGCTGGTGCAGTCACTGTGTACATACATTGCCTTACTGATCCTGAGTTACATCCTGTATTATACTCCAGAGCTGCATTCACTATTCTGCTGGTGCAGTCACTGTGTACATACATTACGTTACTGATCCTGAGTTACACCCTGTATTATACCCCAGAGCTGCACTCACTATTCTGCTGGTGCAGTCACTGTGTACATACATTACTGAATTACTGATCCTGGGTTACCTCCTGTATTATACCCCAGAGCTGCACTCACTATTCTGCTGGTGCAGTCACTGTGTACATACATTACATTACTGACCCTGAGTTACATCCTGTATTATACTCCAGAGCTGCACTCACTATTCTGCTGGTGCAGTCACTGTGTACATACATTACATTACTGATCCTGAGTTACCTCCTGTATTATTCTCCACTGAAATGTAGACTGTAAGGCTGGAATATGGAGAGATGGCTGGAGCGGAACACAGGAGACAGGACTGAAGTAGGACTGTAGTAGTATGGATAACTGGATGGAGCAGGAACACCTGGAGGCAGGACTGGAGTAGGATGGAACAAGAACGCTGGTGCAGGACTAGAGTAGGATGGAACTGGAACACAGGAACAGGACTGGAGTAGGATGGAACAGGAACGCTGGTGGAGGACTGGAGTAGGATGGAACTGGAACACAGGAACAGGACTGGGGTAGGATGGAACAGGAACGCAGGAACAGGACTGGAGTAGGATGGAATGGAACACAGGAACAGGGCTGGAGTAGGAAGGAACAGGAACGCTGGAGCAGGACCGGAGTATAATGGAACTGGAACACAGGAACAGGACTGCGAGGCTGCTGCAGGAAACACCGCGGATGGAACCGAGAGGCTGCAGAGAGCACAAGAGGAAGCAGGGCCCAGTGTGCAAGGTAACACAATGATCAGGCGCCTCCCTCAGGGGGAAGCAGCCTGATATGGCCCCGTCTGGTCTGCCATTGGTCCGAAGGTGCTTCCTGGTCAGGGCACAGCCGGGGCACAAGAAGCAGAAGGGAGGCGCGGCCGCGGCCTATGGCGCGTGCGCATTGCATGCAGGGATGGCGGCCGCGAGCCCGTCAGAGGTGACCACCGGGCGGGGAGAGGCTGTGGCGTGGGAGTGGAGACCGACTGTGGCGTGGGAGCGTAGGCCGGGTGAGTATGACGGAGCGGTGTGACAGTACCCCCTCCCATAAGCCGCCCTCCCCGGAGATTGGCAAGAAATCTCGAGGATACGGGGAGCATTGATATTCTCTCAGGGCTCCCAGGATCTCTCCTCAGGACCAAACCCCTTCCAATCAACAAGAAAGAATTTCCTACCTCTAACCCTCTTCATAGCGAGAATGTCCTGCACTTCAAAGACATCATCGGCACTCACCGGCTGAGGACCAGGATCAGGCAAGGAATGGAAGCGATTCAGCACCACAGGCTTCAGGAGGGAGACGTGGAAGGTGTTGGGGACCCGGAGCGAAGCAGGCAACCTCAATTTGTAGGTGATACGACCAAGAATTTCAAACGATGTAGCGAGGTCCCAACTTGTAGGAGGGCAGTTTCAACCGGATGAATTTGGAGGAGAGCCAGACTTTGTCCCCAACAAGATACGGTGGAGGATCCAATCTCATTTTGTCGGCATAATTCTTCATCTGATCAGCGGACCTCTTGAGTGACGTATTGGTCTCGGTCCAAATCTTGGAAAATTCAGAGGACAAGGCGTTGGTCGCGGGTACCTCGGAGGCAGGCGTTATCGGAAGGGGAACACCAGGATGTCTGCCAAAAACAATGAAGAACGGAGACTTGGCCGAGGACTCGCCAGCATGGTTGTTATAAGCGAACGCTGCCCAGTGGAGTAAGTCGACCCAATCGTTCTGGTGGGCGTTGGAGAAATTACATAGGTACCCCGTCAACGTCTGGTTGGTACGCTCTACCTGTCCGTTGGACTGTGGATGGTAGGCCGAGGAGAAGTCGAGGGAAACGTTCATGAGCTTACAAAGTGATCGCCAGAACTTGGAAGTAAACTGAACCCCTCGGTCAGACACAATGCGTTGAGGTAGTCCATGGAGTCTGAAGATTTGGTGAATGAAAACTTTGGCCAGCTCCGAGGCCCAGAGGGAAGACCGGGCAGAGGGACGAAGTGGGCCATCTTGGAAAAACGATCCACCACCACCAAAATGACTGCAGCCCGAAGAGCGGGGTAGGTCGGTGATGAAATCCATGGCGATGTTTTCCCAAGGAACCGCAGGGACGGGCAACGGAAACAACAAGCCGGAAGGAGGTCTTCATGGCACTTTGTTTTTAGCACAGGATGGACAAGAAGCCACAAAGTCGAGTACATCTTGGCGAAGCGTGGGCCACTAGTAGTGACGCGTGATAAGGTCAAGGGTCTTCTTAGTTCCGGCATGGCCGGCCAGTTTGGAGAAGTGCCCCCATAGAAGGACCTTTCGCTTGAGGTTCTCAGGCACAAGCATCTTGCCTGGAGGAGGAGTAAGCCAGTTCACTGGAGCCACTGTGATGATCCTAGAGGGATCAATGATATGCGAAGGTTCCTCCATGGTTTCGTGTGGCTGGAAGACCCTGGACAGGGCGTCGGCTTTGGTATTCATGTTGCCAGGACGGAAATGTCAAATCGGGTGAAAAATAAGGACCATCTGGCCTGACGAGGGTTGAGTCTCTGGGCAGACTGGAGATAGGCCAGATTCTTGTGGTCCGAGAAGATGACAAAGGAATCATAGAATCGTAGAGTTGGAAGGGACCTCCTGGGCCATTTGGTCAACCCCCTGCTCAAAGCAGGATTCGCTAAATCATCCCAGTCAGATGTCTGTCCAGCCTCCGTTTGAAGACTTCCATTGAAGGAGAACTCACCACTTCTCGTAGCAGCTTGTTCCACTCATTGATCACTCTAACTGTCAAAAAGTTTTTTCTAATATCTAATCTGTGTCTCCTCCCATTCAGTTTCATCCCATTGCATCTAGTCTTTCCTTGTGCAAACGAGGATAAAGTTGATCCTTCTACAATGTGACAGCCCTTTATATATTGTAGACAGCTATTAAGTCTCCTCTCAGTCTTCTCTTTTGCAAACTAAACATTCCCAAATCCTGCAACCTTTCCTCATAAGACAAGGTTTGCAGACCGGTCACCATTCTGGTCGCTCTTTTCTGAACTTGCTCCAGTTTGTTGGATGGACAGCTCCCTCCAGGAGGCGACGCCATTCCTCCAAGGCCAACTTGATGGCCAGGAATTTCCGGTCGCCGATCGAGTAGTTACACTCGGAAGGAGAAAAGGCCGAGAAGAAGCCACAAGGGTGCAGGCGACCGGAGGCTGTTCTCTGGGACAATACTGCCCCGGCACCTGTTGAGGAAGCGTCCACTTCGAGTACAAAAGGTCGATTGCTCTCAGGGCGATGCAGGACCAGAGCCGTGGAGAACTCCCCTTTTAGGGTCAGAAAGGCCTCTTCCCAATCAGGAGTCCAATCTTTGGGGGTAGTCCCTTTACGGGTGAGAGCAGAGATAGCTCTTGTGATCGCGGAGAAGTGGGAGACAAATTGCCGGTAATAATTGGCAAATCCGAGAAATCGTTGTATCGTCTTTACTCCAACGGGGCGAGGCCATTTGAGAATGGCAGACAACTTCTTGGGTTCCATCCTTAGACCAGCATCGGAGATAATGTATCCCAGAAACGGCAGAGAGGTCTGTTCGAAGAGACATTTATCGATCTTCGCATACGGGTGGTTCTCCCGAAGGCGCTGTAGCACCAGGCGGACACTCTGTGAGACGAGAGGTCTGGCGAGAAGACGAGGATGTCGTCTAAGTACACGACCACACAGGAGTATGAGATCTCGGAAGATCTCATTGATGAATTCTTGAAACACCGCAGGAGCACTGCAGAGACCAAAGGGCATGACCAGGTACTCGTAATGGCCGTCTCGAGTGTTGAAAGCGGTCTCCCACTCTTCACCTGCACGGATACGGACCAGATTATAGGCTCCTCTGAGGTCCAGCTAAGAGAAGACCCGAGCCCCTCTGAGACGGTCAAACAGCTCCGGAATGAGTGGAAGAGGGTACCTGTTCTTGATGGTAATTTCATTCAAGCCCCTATAATCAATGCACGGCCGTAGAGTTTGTCCTTTTTGACGAAGAAGAACCCGGCTCCCGCGGGCGAAGAGGATTTCCGTATAAAACCTTTGGTGAGATTCTCTCGGACGTACTCGGACATGGCGGTGGTCTCAGCGGGAGACAGGGGGTAGATTTTGCCCCTTGGAGGGGTTGAACCGGGAACAAGTTCGATTGGGCAGTCAAACGGCCGGTGTGGAGGAAGGACCTCCGCTTCCTTCTTATCAAAAACATCGGCGTAGGAGCTGTAGGCTGGAGGAAGACCCGGAAGGTCTGAAGGTGACCGAGGAGCGGCCACCAGGTGGACAGGAGTCAGAGAGCGAGCTTGGCACGGGTACCCCCAGTGGAGTATCTCCCCAGAAGACCAGTCGTGAACAGGCTGATGAGTCCTTAACCATGGAAGACCGAGTAGAATGGCGTGAGAGAGCTTAGGCAAAACGTAAAAGGCTATCTTCTCTTGGTGTAAGGCTCTGACTTGCAACTCCACTTCTTCAGTGACCAAGGTGACGGTCACCTGTAGCGGTTTGCCATCCACTGCGGCAATCTGGATAGGGTTAGATAGAGTAACCATGGGAATTTGGTATTTGTCCACCTCTTCAGGTGGAATGAAGTTACCTGCCGAGCCCGAATCCACGTAGGCCACCTCGGAACCATGTCTCTCCCCTGAAACCAAAAGCACAGAAATCGTAAGAGGTTGAGAGGGATCATCATCACCTAGGGAGGCCTCTCTTACCTGACCTAGGTGGAGAAGTTTCCCTGTCTCTGAGGACAGGTGCGGACATAGTGTGACGAATCACCGCAATAGAGGCACAGACATTGTGCCCGCCTCTCTCTGACGCAACTCGGCCAACTTTAGGCGATCTATCTGCATGGATTCGACCGAGGAGGGAGAAGAGGACCCGGCCGAACGGGGACTGGCAGAACGGGTGAAAAGGGGAACTGGCCTGGTGGACCTCCTGTCTCTCGCTGACTCCCGAGCGCGCTCCTGGAAGCGTAGGTCAATGCGGGTAGCCAGCGAGATAAGGTCCTCTAAGGTGGACCGGGTATCTCGACCGGCGAGTTCATCTTTTATTCTGCCTGAAAGACCGCACCAGAATGCCCCTACCAAAGCCGCGTTATTCCAGCCGAGCTCGGAGGAGATAGTGCGAAAGCGAATAGCGTACTGTCCGACCGTGAGAGAACCCTGATGTAAGTTAAAGAGTGACTCCGTGAGAGAGGCTAACCAGCCCGGCTCATCGAAGACTCTGCGAAAAGTATCCAGGAAAACCGGGAGACTCGAGACTACAGGGTCGTCACGTTCCCAGAGGGGATTCAACCAAGACAGGGCCTCCCCCTCCAGATGGGACATGATGAAGGCCACCTTGGCCCGGTCAGAGGGATATTGCTGCGGCAGCCATTCAAAGTGGAGGCTACACTGATTTAAGAACCCCCTGCAGAGCTTGGGATCCCCAGTGAAGCGAGGCGGTTTGGCGAGGCGGGGCATCGGGAGAGCTGTAGACGCTCGGTGAGGAGTCTGGGCTGGGCTGCAGTGGCAGCCTGGAGGGCCGACAAGCGGCTGTCAAAGGAGGCCATGTAAGACAAAATGTGGGCTTGAGTATCTTGTTTCTGACCCAGCTCCTGTTGGAGACTGGCCAGCTGAGTGGCATTTCCTGGATCGGCCGCCTGCAGGGCCGACAAACGGGTGTCCATAGACTGCATGACTGACATTATGCGTCCTTGATTCTCCCGCAGGAAGAGCAACTCTTTCTTGGTAGTAGCCGTAGTACCGGCGGAGTCCATAGCCTGATCATACTGTTAGCATGGGTGGTCGGGAGCCGGAATCTCCAGGAGTGGACCCTCTGGACCGTGGCACCGAGGGGCCCCGGGCGAGCTGCCAGATGGAACCGACCCCTATACAGGGACCGTTAGGAGCAGGCCCAGGGGTTCAAGTACCACGGAAGCCGGTACCGAGAGGGGCGGCTCAGAATGGACTGAAGTAGGAGTGCGGGACTGAAACGTAGACTGTAAGGCTGGAATATGGAGAGATGGCTGGAGCGGAACACAGGAGACAGGACTGTAGGAGTATGGATAACTGGATGGAGCAGGAACACCTGGAGGCAGGACTGGAGTGTGATATAACAGGAACACTGGTGCAGGACTGGAGTAGGATGGAACTGGAACACAGGAACAGGACTGGAGTAGGATGGAACAGGAACAGGACTGGAGTAGGATGGAATGGAACACAGGAACAGGGCTGGAGTAGGAAGGAACAGGAACGCTGGAGCAGGACCGGAGTATAATGGAACTGGAACACAGGAACAGGACTGCGAGGCTGCTGCAGGAAACACCGCGGACGGAACCGAGAGGCTGCAGAGAGCACAAGAGGAAGCAGGGCCCAGTGTGCAAGGTAACACAATGATCAGGCACCTCCCTCAGGGGGAAGCGGCCTGATATGGCCCCGTCTGGTCTGCCATTGGTCCGAAGGTGCTTCCTGGTCAGGGCACAGCCGGGGCACAAGAAGCAGAAGGGAGGCGCGGCCGCGGCCTATGGCGCATGCGCATTGCATGCAGGGATGGCGTCGGCTGCGAGCCCGTCAGAGGTGACCGCCGCGGCCGCCGAGCGGGGAGAGGCTGCGGCGTGGGAGTGGAGACCGGCTGTGGCGCGGGAGCGGAGGCCGGGTGAGTATGACGGAGCTGTGTAACACCTGTATTATACTCCAGAGCCGCACTCACTATTCTGCTGGTGCAGTCACTGTGTACATACATTACATTATCGATCCTGAGTTACATCCTGTATTCTACTCCAGAGCTGCACTCACTATTCTGCTGGTGCAGTCACTGTGTACATACATTACTGATACTGTACTGATCGTGGAGGAACATTCTGTTCTTTTTCGAACATTTACACTTCATAATCTAAAGAGATTAAAAATAATTGTAGAATGTCGTCTGTGTGCACAGAATGATTTATATCTTATCTTCTTCAGCCTTTGATCTTCATATGAAGGAGTAAAATTGGCCAATAACTTAAATTGATAATTTGCTGTAAAAAACCTCCATACAAAATACCGATAATCGTCTGTAAGGCAGAAAAAAGCAATGACTGGAATGAGACAAGAATAAGCTTTTCTCCGTCCTCCTGTGTCTTGTATCGGAGCTGAGTTGCAATACAAGAAATAATTCATAAACCAAGATGGCGCTTTTTTTTGAAAAAAAAATCTATTTTACACAGTCCCTTTATTTCTGCGTCTAGACAGACTTCTATATCAAGAATGGAAATCATATCAGTGAAAAATGGGGTTAGTTTCTCCATCCGGAGTATCACCTACCATCAATAATAAAAGCTTACAGGTTCACCACTGTTTCATCCACAGGACCAGGGCAAGTAAGGGATCAAATGGATACTCTACTTATAATGTGCAGCAGTGATGTCCAACATGTAAAACTACAAGGCAAATCCTCAGTTGCATCCTGTATTATACCCCAGAGCTGCACTCACTATTCTGCTGGTGCAGTCACTGTGTACATACATTACTGATCCTGAGTTACATCCTGTATTATATCCAGAGCTGCACTCACTATTCTGTTGGTGCAGTCACTGTCTACATACATTACATTACTGATCCTGAGTTACATCCTGTATTATATCCAGAGCTGCACTCACTATTCTGCTGGTGCAGTCACTGTGTACATACATTACTGATACTGATTTACATCCTGTATCATACTCCAGAGCTGCACTCACTATTCTGCTGGTGCAGTCACTGTGTGCATACATTACATTACTGATCCGGAGTTACATCCTGTATTATACCCCAGAGCTGCACTCACTATTCTGTTGGTGCAGTCACTGTGTACATACATTACTGATCCTGAGTTGCCTCCTGTATTATACCCCAGAGCTGCACTCACTATTCTGCTGGTGCAGTCACTGTGTACATACATTACATCCTGTACTGATCCTGAGTTACATCCTGTATTATACCCCAGAGCTGCACTCACTGTTCTGCTGGTGTGGTCACTGTGTACATAGATTACATTACTGATCCTGAGTTACATCCTGTATTATACCCCAGAGCTGCACTCACTATTCGGCTGGTGCAGTCACTGTGTACATACATTACATTACTGATCCTGAGTTACATCCTGTATTATACTCCAGAGCTGCACTCCCTATTCTGCTGGTGCAGTCACTGTGTGTATACATTACTGATCCTGAGTTACATCCTGTATTATACTCCAGAGCTGCACTCACTATTCTGCTGGTGCAGTCACTGTGTGCATACATTACTGATCCTGAGTTACATCTTGTATTATACTCCAGAGCTGCACTCACTATTCTGCTGGTGCAGTCACTGTGTACATACATTACATTACTGATCCTGAGTTACATCCTGTATTATACTCCAGAGCTGCACTCCCTATTCTGCTGGTGCAGTCACTGTGTGCATACATTACTGATCGGGGAGGAACATTTACACTTCATAATCTAAAGGGAATAAAATAATTGTAGAATGTCGTCTGTGTGCACAGAATGATTGATATCTTATCTCCTTCAGCCTTTGATCCTCATGTGAAGGAGTAAAGTTGGCCAATAACTGAAATTGATCATTTGCTGTAAAAAACCCTCCATCCAAAATCCCGATAATCGTTCACAAGGCAGAAAAAGCAATGACTCGCAGTGCTCTACTGTATGGAACGAGACGAGAATAAGCTCTTTGTCATGCTTGTGTCTTGTATCGGAGCTGAGTTGCAGCAATACAAGAAATAATTCATAAACCAAGATGGCGCTTTTGTTTAAAAAAAAAAAAAATTCAGTTTTACACAATCGCTTTATTTCTGCGTCCAGACAGACTTCTATATGATAAAGGTGTAGAAAGAAAAACTGGTGACTCTAGTACTTAGTGGGGGGCCTTGAAGTTCCCGCAACTTTTTAATAAGCGACCCACTGACTGCGTGACATTGATACTTGCAAGCTAAGGAACCTTAGGCCACAAGTCACAATCGGTAAGGCCAAATAGGAATACCCACTTTTGTGTGGGGTTTAAATAAGCCTTTACTTTTTTCAGTGGGATGATTCTGACCATAAAGGCGGTCTACAAAGTCCAGGCACATTCAAGACTGCTGGCAGCTGTGGATGAAGTGGCATTAAGGAGGTTGTTGGGGACTGAGATACTGATGACCTTATGCTTAGAGAAGATTGCAGTGCTGAGACACCACAGCGCCATACACATGTAGTGGCCGTTCTTGGGTACTGCATCACGACTCCTATTAAAGTGAATGAAATCTGAACTGCAGTATTGAGAATGGCCACTACACAGTGTACGGCGCTGTGCTGTTCTGCTCTGTACAGTGTCCATCCGACAACCGTTGACTGTTGGAGGTACCCCACCAGTATGATTCAGTACCCACCATCTGTTGGACCCCTTTCAATCTGATATTGCAGAATTATCCAAAGTCCTGGATATCCAGAAACATTACAAGCTTCTTTCATTCTGTTAAGGACAGGGCAGCTGCAGAGAATATGATCTCCGGGCAGCTGCTTTCCCCTTTTCCTTGAATCCTTTCGTGGCCATGGGAGTAACGCTCACGGTCACAGACAGTGCAATTGCGATCGGGCCTGTACTGTACAAACGACGGCAACAGCTATTTCAGCTGGATGTGCATTCAAGCAGGGCTGTGGAGTCGGCAAGCCAAACCTCCGACTCCTCAGTTTCCATGACACCGACTCCACCAAAATGGGTTCTGACTCCATGACTCCGACTCCATAGCCCTGCATTCAAGGACGTGCATTCAGCTCAAATGTTTTGCGGGGCAGAGACCCGCCAGGCCCTTGCACTGCAATACATGCTGCTGGCCAATCGGAGGATGGCAGCTGACTTAGGCATGCAAGTGACTGGCGTCACATGGCAGTGACATCATGTGCTGCCCGTTGCTGTGCTTCGCACGTTGTGGGAGATAAGGAAGGTGAGTAGAATTATTTATTTTTATATTTGTTGGAGAAGAGCTACAGAACGGGGACATTATATTTGTATGGGGGACATATATCACTGGAAGGGGTCCAGGATGGAGGACCTTATACTAGGAAATGGCGACATTATATCAGGAAGGGGTCCAGGATGGGGGATGTTTTACAGGGAAGGGGCCCAGGATGGAGACATTATACCGGGATGGGGGATATTATTACTGGAAAAAGGTCTAGGATTACAGACATTACACCAGCATGTTTTACATTATAGTAGGAATGGTCCAGGATGGGTGATATTATATGAGGAAAGGGAGACATTATACCAGGATGGAGACATTATAGCAGGATGGAGGACATTTTTATTGGAAGCGGCCATGATGGAGGACATTATACCTGGAAAAGAATCAGCATGGAGGATATTATACATGAAAGAGGCCCAGGAGGGGGCCAGGATGGAGACATTATTATAGGATGGGGTGAGAGGGCAAATACGTATGTCTTCACAGGATCTGGAACTCTACAAGGGCCCATACATCTGATAAATATGCAGGTGGCCCAGGTCCAAATTTTGCATCAGGGCCCATCGGACTGCTCCTGCTCATGTCATGTATCAGAAAATCTCTAAATTAATAAAACCAAATTCGAACAACCCTCTAAGGGCCACAGGTGGGCGTCTTCCCGGCCCTTTTCCCAATAGTTCCAGTTCGTTGATTCCTTTCTTTCCCGGGTACATCGGGGAGGTCTGAGCTCTTGATGAATGCCGCAGTGAAGTTATTTTCTTAGATTTAGTTACTTTTATCATTGCAAGTGGTTTCTGCTCCTTTAAAGCTTCTGATGTGAAGAGTTTCAAAGAAGCCCCGCTCTCACACCGATGACCTCCCGGGAGGGATTTTTTTTCTTGGTGGGATATGCATTGTGATAGAGAGCCATGTTGATCCTGGAGAATGCTACATTTGTGTCATACCTTTTGTGGGACTATAATGCATGCTCTGGAAAACCTGAATACCCAAACATCAGGCTAACAAGTTTTCTGCACAGGCTCTGATTCATGTGGACTTTGTTGGATATTTTCCCACCAGCACCGAATACCATTGGTGAAGACTGACAGCGGAGAAATGCCAATGCCCATTACTAACCGCCAGGCACAGAAGTGTGTGTAAAAAGTCAGCGCCGAAGGTTGGCACCCAAGGGAGACACAAAAAAGAGACTGAAAAGACCCCGACAGGAAAGCAATTATATTCACTCCCTTGATGTATTTGTACAAGACACTGCGCCCCCTGTGTTTGGCATCACAATTGCATCCATAAGCCCCGCCGCTATGTGACAAGGACACTTTATATTGAAGGTGGGGTTCTTCTGAACATATCATTTTGTGACCTCTAGTATTACATATCCCATCAAATAGATCTACATAGATAATATAGAACGTTACTTAAACAGCACTCCGGCAAATATCCCCCCCCCCCCAATTTTTTTTTAGTTTTGTCTGCTATAGCTGTAAGATATATAGATCTTAGACTGGATAGAGATAGATATTAAAAGAGACTTAATGCAGCACTAGTAGAAAGCAACGTGGGCCTCACCCAAAGACAATTTCACAGTTGTTCAGAGAATTATACTGAGACGTTTCAGAACATGTGGACGGCTCAGTATAGTGTTTGGTGCCAAAACATTGCAGACAGGTGTATAACTCGGACTAGCCGGCAGCTCTACCCACCAAAGTGTTACAGCATGTATTTCTATGCAGCTGTCATGCTCTGGTCGGGAGATACGCCGGCCAGTCCAAGCACTGCGTTGTGATCCTCGTCCAAGTTATACGGCCGTCTGACTCTTCCTATTCCCTAACACGAAGTCCACTTTTTTACTCGAAGTTACAGTGCTGCCTTTTTTTGTTTTTGCTTTACGTATATAATTTGCAATATTGCATTACTTACTAGTCACAGGTCCACACTAGTTATACCTGCTGCTGACACTCTGTAAAGGTTGTGAAAGGTTTCAGGTAGCAGCTGAAATGTTGCACATATTTGGGTGAACAAAGAACGGCCCTTTTTTTCCACCTTGTGGATTTGGAGAGCTGACTTTTTTTCTTCTACTATAGATGGACATAGTATCGATGCCCTGGCATTTGCATCCCTTAATTTACAGAGCTGCTTCAACCTCAGTTTTGTAGATCAGTAGATAGATATTAGATACATCTTAGAATATATATTGGATAGATATGAAGATACGAGATATTAGTAAATAAATGAGATAACTAACATAGAAAGAGAAAGATAGATATTAGCTGGATGAATTGATAGAAGTAATGCAGCTTAGATTTGATATATTCAATGTTTGCACATATATTGTCTTTGTGATAGATTGATAGATTATAGATAGATATAGATAGATAGTGGATAGATAATAGATGCATAATAAATGATAGATAATGGATAGATAATAGATAGAGAATAGATAGAAGTTAGAAGATAGAGGATATATAGATAATGGATAGATAATAGATAGATGATAGATACTAGATAGATAACAGAGAATATTGACAGATAGATAATAGATAGAATATTGACAGACATATAGATAATGGATAGATAATAGATGATAGATAATAGGTAAGAGAATATTGACAGATAATAGAATATTGACAGACATAGATAATGGATAGATAATAATAAAGAATAGAATAGAGATTAGATAATGGGTAGATAATGGATAGCTAATAGATAGATAATAGAGAATAGATAAATAATAGAGAAATAATAGATAAATCTGATATAAAGACATCGGCTGCATTTAGTGTAAAATGATAATTATCGTCAAAATAATTTGTGTAAGTTTCTTGAGCTTCAAAAAAAAATCAGAGATCTTAATTTTTTTTTTTAATAGAGAAGACAAAAAAGTGACCCTTTTTTGGTATTGTCCTGGACTTCCCTACAGCCACTGCCGCTCTGTGTCAGTATTGTCAAGCAGAGCTGTAGTTGGACATTTCTTTCACTTGGGTCTTTTTCTGTATCTAAATAACTTGACCAAGGCAGAGTGGCTGATTGGCGCCCCCCACTGACATAAGCCTTGGCTGCGCCTATTCTCCAGCTAAATATCACCCTTCTCTCCCAGGGTTCTGCAAGGTAAATCTGTCCTTGTATTTTACATTACAGGAGGAGTAGAGGGGGCATCTTGTGGCATAAGCCCCTCATCGGGATGGGACCCTCACAGTGGTCTTTGCTACATTGGCAGTCACCCAGATGAAGAACACAACCCACAGACTCAGCGCAAAGATCTATAGTGAATATCTGATTATAAAAGCATGGCTGAAAGAGCCAAAGATAAATGAATCTGAATTACTCCTGCTTTTGTCTTACAAATACTGATGTAAAATACTGACCAAATACTGAAGGTGTGCATGTGGCGTAGGCACAGTATATGTTGTACTGATAACTCCGCCACGGCAGTCCGTTATCTGCCACAAGGCCGCTAAGTCTGGGTTTCTGCTCTGAAGACAGCATCATCTAGTGGCACAAGGTGTAAATGCAGGTTACTAAGCATCGGGAAAAAATCCTGGAGGATTCTTGATATCTGCTTGTGATTTGCTTTTCATGTTTTCCACCTATATTTAAAGGGAATCTGTCACCCCTTTTTTGAGATATCATATAATGATATCATTCAATTGTGTGTCACATAAGGATTCTCTTAGTACTTTTGCTTCCCCCTGACCCCGCACCTTTCATGCATAAATACCTGGTTTATATCGGTTCAGATGTATGTAAACTGCCACGGTCCGGTCCGATGGGCGGGGCTTATTCACCTGCTCCCCCCTCCCTGTCTTGCTCTGCACATTTCTTCTTGTGTAGAGGAAGACAGGGAGGGGGGAGCAGGTGAATAAGCCCCGCCCATCGGACCGGACCGCGGCAGTTTACATACATCTGAACCGATATAAACCAGGTATTTATGCATGAAAGGTGCGGGGTCAGGGGGAAGCAAAAGTACTAAGAGAATCCTTATGTGACACACAATTGAATGATATCATTATATGATATCTCAAAAAAGGGGTGACAGATTCCCTTTAATGGGTCTGTGATTTTCCCATCATTTTTTTGCAAAAAGATGTTCAGAAAAGAACTAAAAAACAAGTTGGCAACCCGCATATTGTATGCATTCCTTAGAGCTGGTATATGTCATCCTAAATTCTTGCTTTTCTTACAGTGAATGGAACTAAGCTGCAATACTACAAGCAATCTGTGAACAGTAGTGGCCATACATCTAGAAAAAGCAGCCTAATCTCATACAGCCCCTTTAAATCCATAGTTTGAGACTTTGATCTCTGATAAACCCATCCATATCACTGGTACCATGAGCCCTTCCAGCTGCGTTGTCCTGCCACGTCCTTCTGTTGTGTGGATCATTTATGTAGGTCTGCCAGAGCTGTGAATGATGGCGGTTCAGATGACTCCTGAGCCGGATGTTCAGTAAGGATGCAACCAGTGAATTATAGATGGGACGGGGCTGTGTATATGTGGGGACTTTTTATTATAACCCTATATTAATAATTAATTGATGTATCCAGGATGGTGGGGGAGGGGGATGTCCGGGAGATCGATAAGAGATTCTGTCCCTGTAACATCTTTTGTGCAAGAAGAGCAGAGCCGAGTTTGCCATTGAACGGGTTTCTTCCAGCTAAGATTTTGCAGGAGGATTCCATGCAGTCCTATGTAAAACCCCATAAGAGCTTAAAGGGGTATTCCAATCTGCAAGATCATATCCCAATGTGTAGTAGGTGTAATAATATTAGCAGGTACTTCCAATTAGAAATGTAGTATAGTTCTGATTCACTATGCCTCTTTCCTCATGTGCAGACATTTCAGGATCTTAGGTATCCATGGTTATGACTAAGCAGCAAAAAAGAGGACTTAAAGATCCTCCAAAAAATTGAAAACCCAGCAGAAAAAAGGCAGAGATGTTTACCTGCCTAGCAGGGCTGTGGAATCGTGGAGTCGGAGTCGGTGCTCATTTTGGTGGAGTTGGAGTCGGTATAAAATGGACCGACTCCGACTCCTAAAATATATAATAAATTGGGTACAGTAGTTCAATGCAGAATGTGCTGAATATTTTTTCATAGGAATTTGGGAAAGTTATGAAATGTCCTATAAATGGCTGTTCTATTCCTGATCTAAGGCTACATTCACACACAGCGTTTTTGCTGCGTTTTTTGAGGATACGTTTTTCAGCTGTAAAAGCAGATCAGCTTTGTAAAAAACCGCATCACCTAAAAGGTTTTTGAGCTCATAGATGTTTTGAATAGCAAAAGCAGATTAGAAAACGCCGCCCAAACGGACATGCTCATTCAGCCCAAAAACAGATCCTCACAAAACAATGTGTCTGAATGTCATATCTTGAAACCCATTGACTTTGCTGGGATGCCCAGAGTCACTGCATTTTACTGCAAAAAACGGATCAACAAAAACGCTGTGTGTGAATCATGGCCGTAGCCAGCGAGGGGCAGGGGGGGCAGCTATCCCCCCCCCCAGAAGCTGGGGCATGCAACTATCAAAACTCACTTGTATGCTGCAGTGCTCCCGTCCTACACCGGCTCCAGACTGCAGGGGGCAATCTCCCCTCCTCTGTCCTGTCTTTTGCCGTCTTCACCAGAGAAAGGAGGGGGAGGGGTGCCTGCCCTGCACAGAATCCGATCCCCGAGCTGGAGAAAGTGAGAAAGTTGTGCACATGCTGCAGCTGGCAATAAGAGATAGTCTGCAAGAGGGACATGCTGGAAATCTGATTGGAAAAGTGAGGAAATTGGTTATTGCCGCCAGAACCCCTAAAATCGATTCCATCTTGAAGAGACGTGCTGGGAAAGGGGCAATTGTCGATCAAGCCACTCGGTGGGGCAGCACTTATTTAATGATTGAGTGATTGCTTGAACTAAAACCATCTCTTATAGATATGGCGAACCCTCAGGTAACCCTGAATGAAGGTCAATGGACACAGGTGGCTGAATTGAAGGAATTGCTTAATCGCCCATTAACAGTGACTAAAAAATTACAAGCTGAGGATTTAACTCCTGGCATTTTCATAAGGGAGTGGAAGAACTTGCTATTTTGCCTGTCCCAAAGAGGAGGTTTAATCGCAGATGGCATTTCTGCTTCAATGAAATGGAGAGAGACACAGCTATTGGAAAATAAAATTTTTCTGGCAGCTGTTTATGTGGACCCAAGTCATCGTATACTGCTTGATGATCAACAGCTTACTAAAGGAAAAGAAGCTCTGACTGAGGTAGCAGTTAGGATGAGTGGCCTACAGGAGGACTGCCAGGCGCAAGAGGACTCTGGTTCTGACAGTGCTACTGCTGCCATATCTTCATCCTCATCAGACGAGGAGTTTGACTTTGACAAGTATTTGGCTGACATGGAGCAGGCAAAGCGTTGCCGCAAGAAAAAAGATTTCACTCCATCTCCTATAGCAGCAGATTGACCATATTTCAGCAAAATGTTTCACTTGCTCTCAAAGAAATAGAAAAATTCAAGCGTTCATCAAAACTGCATGAGGCAATTCCTTTATACCCGGAAATTGTTAGAGATGTTGCCCATGTGGTTACGGCTTTGCCTCCAACCCAAGTTACTGTAGAGAGGTTGTTCTCTGGCCTTAAAATTATTAGGTCATATGTGAGGTCATGTATGAAGGAGGATCTGATGGAGGTAATTCTATTTTTTAGAACAAATTCATAGACTGCACAAATGTTATTTAGTATGTTTTTGTTGAAAACTGTCTTTTGCCACTTACATAGTTTATTACATAGTGTTATATATATATACTGTATATATATGTAATCAATATTACATAGTGTATTACATATTTACAATTTATTACAGTTTTTTGCGTTCTAAAGTTGTATTCCAATAAATAGATATTATGTTCTATCTAAATATCTTGATTATTGCATCATAAAAATGATTAAGTGTCTGATGTTCACATTGTACTACAATAAATATAAATTTACAATAAATTTTTCACTTAAATATAAGCAATATATGTTGGAGTCGGAGTCGTGGAGTCGGAGTAAGGGAAATTGAGGAGTCGGAGTCGCAGGCTTGGCTTACCGACTCCACAGCCCTGCTGCCTAGGCCTCCAAACAAATGCACTAACAGGATGCAGTGGACCCATTTAACACAGGCTCAAAAACGCCAATGAGACAACCACTTACAGCCTGCCAATTCATGGAGGGGGCCGTTGTTTGGCATATTAATGCACAAACAAGTCTGTATGCGGTGCTGTTCACACACAGGTGATACAGAGCATCTGGTTTACAGCCTATTGGTGATGCCCATACTATTACATTAGGTGGGCTGCACAGTGTTAAATTAATCCACTGCATCCTGTAAGGGTGGTTTCACATTAGCATTTCAGGCCGCAGCGTCGGCCTGCGCACGGCCGCTGCTAAGCCCCGCCCCCTGCCGCGCCTCCTCTGATAGCTCCGCCTAGGGCGCATGACGCTGCATGCGACCTGCGTCCCCTATCTTTATCACTGGGGACACAGGCCGTGCGCAGGTATGCGTTTGGCAACGCATGCATCCTTTTGACGGTGCACTGACCAGCGCCAAACGCAACCTGTTGCAATTTGGTGTGCTCGGCGCACCGTCAAAAGGAAGCATGTGCCGCCAAACGCATACCTGCGCACGACCTGCGTCCCCAGTGCTAAAGATAGGGGACGCAGGTCGCATGCAGCATCATGCGTCCCTAGGCGGATCTACCGGAGGAGAGTCGACAGGGGGCGGGGCTTAGCGGCGGCCGTGCGCAGGCCGACGCTGCGGCCTGAAACGCTAATGTAAAACCACCCTTAGTGCATTTGTTTGGAGGCCTGGGCAGGTAAATATCTCTGCTTTTTTTCTGCTGGGTTTTCAATTTTTTGGAGGATCTTTAAGTCCTCTGTTTGCTGCTTATTGATAGAATTAGTGATAGGACTCGCAAGTGTAAGGACCCGTGACGTGGGTTTCGAGCTTGCATATTTTGTCCATAATATCAACTAATACCTCACATTTTTGTATGTGTTTTTACACTATATTTTTCAGGGTGCAGATGGGCCCATTTGGCTCTGTAAACTGTTCACATGGGATGCACTGGATAGCACTGGACACCCCACCTAACCTAATAGTATTGGTGTCACCAATAGTCTGTAAGCCAGATGCTCTGCATCCCCCGTGTGTGAACAGCACCACATACAGACTTTTTGTTTGTGCATTACTATGCCAAACAACCACCCCTCCATGGATTGGCAGGCTGTGAGTGGTTGTCTCATTGGCATTTTTGCACCTGTGTTAAATAGGTCCACTGCATCCTGTTAGTGCATTTGTTCGGAGGCCTGGGCAGGTAAACATCTCTGCCTTTTTTTCTGCTGAGCTTTAAGTCCATGGTTTTGAGCACAGTGACAGCTAGTGGCTAGTGTTCGTAACCATGGATACCTAAGGTCCTGTAATGTTTGCACATGAGGAAAAACACATCGCAAATCAGAAGAACTGTACAACATTGCTAATTGGAGGGACTTGCTATTATTATTATTATTATTACACCTACTATATATTGGGATAGAATCTTGGAGATGGCATATGGTGCCAAATGGGAAGATTTGGATCGCTGTACAGTAATCTTATGATCACATTTTAATACACTGTTTTGGTGTTTTGATTCTGTTTATTATATATTTATTTTTTTAATTTCTTTATTTTTGTTTTTGGGAAAAATGGATTCAAACTTTTTTCTTTTTGGTTCTTATGATCAATTTTTGGTTCACTTTTTGGTGTTTCGTTTAAACTTATTATTTTTTTTTTGGGGGGGAGATTCAAATTGTTTTCTTTCTCTCTTTGATCTTATGTTCATTTTTATTTCACTCTTTTTATTTTCATTTTTGATGTTTTGATTCTGTTTATTATTATTTTTTGGGGGGAAAGTGATTTAAACTTTTTTCTTCTTTTTGATCTCATGATAATTTTTTACTTCACTTTTTATTTCACTTTTTGACGTTTTGATTATTTTTTCTTTTGAGAAAAAAGGGATTCAGTTTTTTCCTCTATTTGATCACCTTTTATTTCACATTTTGTAGATTTGATTCTATTTTTCTATTATATTTAAATATATTTATTTTTTGTTTGGAACAAAAAGGCATTTTCTTTTATATTTTCTAAACTTCCATAATTTTGTTTTCTAATACTTTTTTTTTTTTAATTTCCCCCTGGGGGACTTAAAACATTTGATCCTGGCTGGTTTTTTTTTTTTTAGATGTAGCGCCATATACTGCCACACTTCACTTTTATGGTATATAGTGAAAATCACGGCAGGGCTTTACAGGAGTACCAAGATGGCATTGACAGAGGTCTTTAGCAGGTCCCCATCTGGAGTGGCAACCTACCGGTCACCCTGTGATTGCATCTTAGCGGGTTTGCAGTATCCTGTGTTTGCTTTAGAGTCTCTGCCAGAGACGGACTGTGGCATCTAAGTACCATCGCAGCTAGCGGCCATTACTGATGTTAGAGGTACAACACAGCCGCCACCCGCAGTGTATTACGTGGCATCCGGCATATGGGGCAATAGTACATCCCAGTATCATATCTCAGACATATCAGTGATCTAAGCCGGCCACACGTGGGGCTCTAGAAAAAGGCGACCTTTAGATAAACCCCATTGCAGTGCACAAGCGCTTTACACCCAGTGATCAGCTTTATATTATAACGGGTTTTTGTTTCTAGAAATAAGGATCGTCCACTGTGGAAAACCCGTTTAAGAGCATGGACGCACCAGTATGTAAGGAGCATGGATGGATGTGCGGCTGCTCCAGGCAATCAGTTATCAGCTTTTAGTGTAGCAATAATAGTAATATAATTACACTGATGATGGCTGTTACGGATTACAACCCGTCTGGTGGAAAATAGGATTTCTAGTTGTTCGGGATACTCAGTCTTAAAGGGTTGAAGCCATCAGACACAACCCCTTTCAGAATGTGGCCCAAGAGGACCTGCTCCCAGCACAGCTCACAGCCCATATTGCCAGTGGAGGCTGAAGCAAGCCACACATTTTCCCTGCAATGCCGGCTGTAGAAATGCTTTATCAGTGGGAGAACCTGTGCTCTGAGCACTTCAAGAAAGGCTCCTTGTTGGTGTCGTGTGATGGATGTTATGTACATAATGTGTCCTGCAGTCTGCCCCATGTTGGCTGTGCACCAATGGGCCTGTGGTGTGTTGAGGTGACAGCCGCTGCATACAACATCCCTGCCGTACCTAGCCCAAGCGGTTAACAGAGTACTACTGGTTGTGTTGCTGTTGTAGGCTAATGGCGAGCAGTCTTTTATGAACAGTGCCCTTGTTAAGAAGGAACTGGATGGAGATTGTTCTGACCACCCAATGGTCTGGGACTATGCTCCTGTTCACAGAGCGTTGGCTGTTGTGTCCATTTGCGCCTTCACAGTCTTTGTTATGAATTGTGTGAAAATTAAAGGCTCAGTGCTCGCTAGCGTCCATGGAAGTGCTGGACAGATCTACGATGTGACTGGTGTGTCCTGGCTGTAGCAGACAATAGATTCACAGAGACCAGGAGCGGCAATTTAGGATCGGTAAAAAAAATCAGGCGGACACTTTGGTTGCAACTTGACTGGATGGGCCCCATGGAGGACTGTTCAGAAATTTACTGCGGGAGTTAAGCTCTGCATACTTTGAATATCTTCTTTCAAAAGGTGTGAAAAGGAACCATACACTGTATTGTACCATCCAGTGCGATGTGCAACCATCAAACCTCTATGCCAACCAGCCCAGGGATTAGTAACAATGAAGTGTCTGAGCTACCCAGTGTAATGTGTAATCATCAAGTGTCTGTGTCACCCTGTGTGATATCTAACCATCAATTGTATTGTCACAAAGCGTGATGTGTAACCATTAAGTGTACTGTACTACCCAGTGTGATATCTAACCATCAAGTGTATTGTACTGCCCAGTGTGATATCTAACCATCAAGTGTATTGTTCCATCCAGTGTGATATGTAACCATTAAGTGTATTGTACTACCCACTGTCATGTGTAACCATCAAGTGTATTGTCACAAAGTGTGATGTGTAACAATCAAGTGTATTGTACTGTCCAGTGTGATATCTAACCATTAAGTATATTGTACTATCCAGTGTCATGTATAATCAAAGTGTATTGTCACCAAGTGTGACGTGTAACCATCAAGAGTATTGTATCATTCAGTGTGATGTGTAATAATCAAGTGTATTGTACTACCCAGTGTCGTGTGATGTGTAACCATCAAGTGTATTGTACTGCCCAGTTTGATATCTAACCATCAAGTGTATTGTACTACACAGTGTCGTGTGTAATGATCAAGAATATTGTTCTATCCAGTGTGATGTGTAATAATCAAGTGTATTATACTACCCAGTGTCATGTGTAATCAAGTGTATTGTCACTAAGTATGATGTGTAACCATTAAGTGTATTGTACCCAGTGTGATATCTAACCATCAAGTGTATTGTATCATCCAGTGTGCTGTATATCCATTAACTGTATTATACTACCCAATGTCATGTGTAATCAAGTGTATTGTCACTAAGTGTGATTTGTAACCATTAAGTGGATGGTATTATCCAGTGTGATATCTAACCATCAGTGTACTGTCACCAATGTGGTATGTTACCATCCAGTGTATTGAACGATCCTGTGTGATATGTAACTATCATGTGTTAATGGTTACACATCACAGTGGGTAGCACTAAGTCTAAAGTAACATTATTTGTGATGTCTAACTATCAAGTGTATTGTGTACCACCCAGTGTGATGTGTAACCATTAGTAACAATAAAGCGTCTGTGCCACCCAGTGTGATATCTAACCATCAAGTGTGATGTGTCACCATCCAGTGCATTGTACCATCCAGTGATGGGTATTAATGACATAGTGGATGGGATTGAGAGTAAAGTGTCAGTCTTTGCCGACCACACCAAACTAGGTAGGATATTAACATCTGACCTTGACATTACAATATGGCAAAACGATCTGCCAAGTGTCTAAATAGGCAAACACTTGGCAGATGACGTTTAATAGATACATATAGAATAATTCACCTGGGACGGAGTAATCCTATTGCTGCATATACATTAGATGAGAGAATACTCGGGACTACAGAACAGGAGAAGAATGGGGGATTCTGGTTACAAGTAAGCAGAACAGCAGTACTCAATGTCAAGCAGCAGCCGCAAAAGCAAACAAGATTTTAGGGTGTATAAAAAAAATAAAATCCCATGATACCAGTGTATTGTTACCCCTTTATAACTCACTGGTGAGGCCACATCTAGATTACGGCATAATAATAATAATAATACGGGATCCAGTTTTGGGCTCCACATTTTAAAAAAGATATACAGAAGTTAGAATCAGTTCAAAGCCAGCAACTATATTATTACAAGGGATGGAGGCCTCCCATATGATGAGAGGTTGGAAAAGTTGGGCTTGTTTAGCTTAGAAAAAAAGACGCCTCAGAGAAGATCTCATTTATATGTATAAATATTTGTGGCCAGTACATAACACTGACACATGACTTACTCCTTCCAAAAATCATGCTAAGGACTAGGCGGCACTCATTACGGGTGGAAGAAAGGCGATTCTGGCAGATAAATAGGAAAGGTTCTTTACAGTTGGAAAAGTGAGAATGTGGAGTGCCGACCACAAGAGGTAGTAATGGCTGACACTAGAACAGCTCTTATACAAGGGCCAGATGATTTCCTCAATGCACATAACATTGTGGGTTATAGTTAACTTAGTGACCAAATGTAAAATTGGTGGAGAAAGGTTGAACTTGATGGATCTTTTTAAACTTATGTAACCATCAAGTGTACTACCCAGTGTGATGTGTAACAGTCAAGTGTTAGTGTTACCCAGTGTTACGTTACCATCCATTGTATTGTACCTTCTGGTTTGATGTGTAACCATCAAGTGTAAAGTACCATTTTTGTGATGTATAACTGTAAGTGTCTTTTACCACTAAGTTTGATGTATAATCGTGTGATGTGTGACCATCAAGAATATTGTACTACCCAGTGTAACCATAGAGTGTAGGGTACTACCCAGTGATGTGTAATCATAGATTCTAAGCTTGCGAGCAGGGCCCTCAATCCTCTTGGTATCTGTTTTCATCTATGTGTTTATTGTTATGCTGTATTGTCTGTACAAGTCCCCTCTAAAATGTAAAGTGCTGTGGAATATGTTGGCGCTATAGAAATAAAATTATTATTATCATGTGTATTGTACCATCCAGTGTGATATGTAACCATAAAGTGCATTGTGCTACTGCTGTTAGAGAGAAATACATGCTATCTGTGTTACTGCCAGAAGTTCTGCATCCATCCAGAAGAGGAACCAGCGCTTACCCACTGAGTCCACCACCCATACTAAGTTCTACCAAATCATGAGCACAACGAGTATTGTGGCAGAGACTCTTTAAAAGCCAAAACCTCCGCCTGTTGTTCTCACCATGTCCCGTCAGCGGCATGAGATTGGTAGTTGTTTTTTTGCAATAGCTGGAGAAGTGCAGATTGGAGACCACGGCCCGATGGCTGCGCCACTAATTAATTACTGTATTAGTCAGCAATTAATGACATGATGAGACTCTGCCTATCGGACTGTGTGCGTGGGTGAAGAGGAGAATACTCAGGATCAAGTTTGGTTGCCATAATAATGCAGATAAGACTTTTATTTGCCTAAATGGGATCAGATTGTTTTCTTGTTGAAGTAGCGGGAAGCAGCCTGTTATCTGAGCATGTCATTCACCCTCCGCTGATGGGCTGTAAACCGGGCTTTGGTCATAAATGTCAGGTACGTACAGGTGCCACCAGGACGTCTTAGTCACATGGGCACTAATGTTTGGTTTATTTATTTACAAGGATTTTTCTCAGTTACTGCCATGGATATTTCCATCAGTTCTACTATTACTGTAGGTTACTGTCGGGCAGAACTCACATGACCCAATGAGGAATTCATCTCACTCATGCACTGAAATGTGCCGAGGAGCATAAATCCCATATTTACTGCTTACCAGGAATGTCACTCGTAGTCACCGCATGTTAGCATCCTCCTGTGACACCCGCCAATCGGAAAACTCAGAGGCGTGACTACAGGCGTGCAGAGGCAGCCATGCTCTCATGCCTGGAGGGGCCCAAATCACATATTTCTAAGCCTATCCTTTAAAAAGACCTTTCTAATATTTATTTTTAGGGGTTGCATGTCGTAGAGAAATTCTTGTTTACTCGTCCTCAGCTGTCCTAGAAGGAAAGAAAGTTGGTGTGAGCAGAACTAGCAGTAATTGCACTTACTATGGGACTCATCTCCACCTAGAGATGCTCTATATGATTAATGGGGTCGTGAAATATTGAACACAGATTTTTGGTCCCAAAAAAGTAAGGATATGACTGGTCCTGGTAGTCCTGAACTGATTAGCGTTATGGTTTAGGGCTCCGTTTTTTGCCTCTTGCCTCTGGGGCGCCCTCACACTAAGGGCTGTGGGGTACTCGGTACGGGGCCCGATGAACTTCAATGGGAGATGTCACGGCAGCTGTGACCCGGCCCGTGGCCCTGGGCGCCCATTGTAAAAGGGGGTTGTTTCAGTGTGCTTATGGTAATGAAAGTTTATAAGTGATTCGTGACGCCACCTGTGGTGTTCGACAATGAAGATGTAAGCCGACGCTGCAGACAGTTCCTCTGGGACAGATGGTGTGGTGCAGCAGTGATGTTATAGCCCTCCACAGGCAGGGCTGTAGTCCCAGGGCAGAGTAAGTGAAGTGACATGTAGATGGTGTAGTGTCTGGTGCAAGGGATGCAGCAGTGCTGGGCAGGTTGGCGCAGGAATAAGTGGAGGACACAAGGGCATGTAGTTCCAAAGCTTTACTCACAGTCTGTTGTACAAACAGGTGCCTGCCTCCGTACCGTGTCCTCCAGGCCAGGGACTCAGTCAACCTCCAGGCCAGATGGAATGCTCCTTTCCAACACTCCGCCAACATGTCTTTCTGAACGTCTCCTCTTATAGTGCCTTTAAGTGAAGTACTCCTAGTACTGAGTTACACTGGAGTGCCTCCTGTCCGATGTTCCTATGAACTCTACTTGTACGGCAGACAGCTGTAGCCTGCTTCGGGGACTCCTTGCTACTGAGTCCCGGCTCACTATCCAGTTGCTGTTGTGCCCCCAAGTCTTGTGTGGAATAAAGTGGTCACTACTTCTATTCCTCCGGTGTCTGCTGCAGGACCATTAGTATCCATACAACCTCGGGGACTGTGCCCCGGCCTTGCGCTTAGAACCTCTAGGAATGGTTCTCTTCTAACCCACGTCCTCTGTTCTCTCTTACTACTCACGTTCCGTACTAATCTTTCCTTCTATGGAGAATCAGGCTTTCAGTCTATGTTGCTCTCTCTCTCTTCCTTTCCCGTGCCAGCAGACCCAGGTCACAGGGATCTGCTGCAGCACTTCCATCCATCTATCCCTCTCTCCGGGGATCTTCTCTCCAACTCTCTAACCAACTGACCTCTTATCCTAAACTCTTCCCGCTCCTTGTAATGTAAACTAACTCCACCCACCTCCCAGCACATTTCGTGTTCCAAGCAGGGAGCCACCAAGGGGTGCTATGCTACACTCCAAGCAGGGAGCCGCTGAAGGTGCTTTGCTACATTACTTTGTGGGGTGGGGTGCAGGTGTTGGAGCGTGGTCAGGAGTCTCCACCTTATCTGCATGGTGGGATACCACACCTCAGGAGGAGGCGTAGTACCTCTGTGGCGACTGAGCCTCAGGGGCGCCACACCTCTTCAACTGTTTTAAAATTACATTTATTGGCAGTGGTGGACCCCGAGGTGCTCATTGGATAGATTTCAATATACCCCTTGTATCAGAGCCAGGTAGGACAGGGTTAAGTCCTAAGTAAGCAGGATTTGATTAGATGCACCTGCCTAGCTGAAACCAGGGCCTGTGTTCACTAGGTGTCAGTCTACTGGGTCAAATAGAGTTGACTGTGCTGAAGCTGGTGAGTGACCAGCTAACATGTGAGCTGTAGCTCAGAGAAGTGACATGCTGGGGTCTCTCTCTGGATGGAGACAGCATGGGTCTGCTGGGAAACCTGAGCAGTCTGTGTGATGGAGCTGCAGAGAAACGTGTGGAAACTGCAGCCTGGTCAGTGTGAACTGTGTCCGGAGCTGAACACTTCTGTTTGGCGCTGGAAGCTGCAACTGGTGGGATCAGGTGTCGTCTGTGTTTAAGCTTTGCTCTGGGAGAAAGGACTGTACTCTGTTCAGGTGAACCTGCACTGAGGTGTGCTGCTGAATGAACTGGTTATTTGCGGTGATACCTTTGTGCCCAGAAGAGGCTGTGTTTGGTTTTGAATCCATTTAGAGTTTTCTGAAAGCAATAAAACTGCACCTGTTTGGACCAAACCACATTGCCAGTGTGAACACTTCCTAATGCCTACCTGAGAATGCGTGAATTCCTACACCCTCCGTGATGTTCTTTTTGCAACGATGCAGAACTTTCCAGGATTGTCCTGATTTTTTTTTTTTTTTTTACCAATTTTGGGAGGCACTGGTCCAAAATAAAAGTGGATATGGGTGTAACTGGGTGGCTCCTGGGACTTAATTGCTCCAATGTTACCAACCATGTTACAAGTCTTGATGCAAGACCAACGTTTATGGAAAGATGGCCTTGTTACCATTGCCTCCTGGCCTCCAGGGCTGAAGCCCAGTTCCTATCCCGCAGCTACGACCCTGCACAGGCCATTACAATAATTACTTCTGCTCGTTCATACACCTTAATACATGGTGATCCCAAATAGAATCCTTCACCTTTCCAGAGTCGGGTTTCCTGTTTATTCTGGAGCATCGGCTCAAGGACAGTTGTGATCCTCACTGCAGATAAATATTAATGGGGCAACTAAAGTTTCCAGTTACCAACTGAGTTGGGACATTGCACGAGGGCGCATCGGGACATCTGGCACGAGGCAGATTATTTCTGACCTCATGCTCTGCGTGTGCGGTTACACTGCCTATTAAAGGGACATTTAGAGGAGATTCTCGCTGTCATGGTTTGCATATCTCTAGGCTCGGTGGTAACGCAGATTACCGCTGTCACTATCAAGTTACATTGTTGTCCTCGAATTAAAAGTTATTGTTGAGCATTGACACTTTCTCTCCCTAGTAATGCCTATGCTACTAGGTTACCCTGCTCACAGACATGTAGCTTGAAGCTCCCGGACCCCAATGCAAAATTGTTCTTATGCCTCCTTTAAGACAAAGGTGCGCCTCTTTAACAGCGGGTGCACAGATTTCAGGAAACAGAGATCCCCACAATCCAAGTGAATAAAAGAAGCAATTAGCGTTTGAGTAAAGTGTCAAGAATGTTGTGGGTCACTGACCCAAAGTTGCACAAGGTATGTAAGGTCTAGTGCACGATGATTCAGACACCGGACATCCAAAGTAGTGGGAAAGCCACCCTCCTCCTTATGCAATCACACGGTGAGCGTATGATGTGCCTTTAAATCCAGTGTTACTCATCGCTGTCTCAATACAGAACTTACATCCTGCTGATACAATTGAAAATCAGTCATAGATGTAGACGGGGACATATGTAGAACTTTCTTCCAAGGAGGTCTGCATTGGAGCTGTTATGTAAATGCTGTGCACGCACAGGTGTGGATGTACATGCACTTGACAGGCCCAGTGCTTTCATAAAGTGTATTACTAATTTCACTATACAGCATACATAGATTTTGCTGTCATACATAAGTAATGCACATAAATATTACTGCCATATGTTACACAACGCTGGGCGTAGTTTAGTATAAAATAAAAGACTTACCTCACTGTAGTCACCTTCCCCATGTCCACCGACGAGTCGCCTTCGCTGCTTCCATTGTCTGGCATTCCCTGCAATGCTTACGTCACGTCGACAGCCAATCCATGAGCTCACCGATGTTGTAGACAGAAAGCCCCACTCAAAGCCGCTGGGCTCATTGACTGGCCGCCGCACTGTCGACATGACGTAGGCACGGCAGCCAATGACCGATACTGGGAGCAGCGGCCGTGACTCCCCGTGAACCTGTGGATAGGGAGTACAGTACGGTTTGTTTTCTTATAACAAAGTACGCCTGAGGACAATGAATAGATGAAAGGGACATCCCCTTTAATGCTGCCATTCTGTACACATAATTAATACCTCCATATAGGGAAACAAATAATACAGTTATGCTTTAAATATATCTAATTCCACCACATAGTGCACATAAATAACACTGCCATTTTATACACATCACTAATGCCACTCTACAGTCCACATATATTTCACTGCCATATTGTACAGGTAACTAATGCCTACATAAAGTGCACATAAATAACACTGTCATTCTATACACCTAACGTCACAAATCCAGGAACATTTGAAATATTGAAACAGCACAGTAAGATCAAATATGGACTGGTGCAAGCCTCCAAAGGGTTAACTACAATACCCTGAAAGAGCCACAAAAAAATCAAAAGAAGCATTCCAACAAAAATCCAATGTAAGAATGTAATAAAAAAACTCCCATGCTGAGCGCCTTTTGAGTGCCATTTTCATCTTCTGCTTTTGTGACTGACGCCACCATATAGTACCATATAGTGCATACAGGTAGTTCAATGGTGAGCCATGTATAACTACTTTTAGATATTAGCTCCCTCTAGTGGTGGCTGCATGATGCACAATTTATTAACTCTATTCTATTATTTCTAAACACTATTTTTCGGTGATTCGTTTGTATCCCCCGTTCATACTGCACCCACACACATAAATGATGCACCATTTGAAAGGTAAACTTGCCCACTTCAGCAAGAAAATGGCTAACCAAACCACACATCCACGATTTGATCACAAAATACAGTTTAAACATTCATTTCCATAAATCTGCGGTAAGGAAAAATGACCTGCAGGTGGCACCACAATACCCCAAACCACGCTACCAACACATTTGTATACATGCACTGCTTTTTCGCTGATTACTTCGCTCCACACACATGATACACCATTTGAAAGGTAAACTTGCTCCCTTCAGCAAGAAAACAGCCAAACAAACCACACATCCACAATTTTATCACTAAATACAGTGTAAACATTCATTTTCATAAACCTGCAGAAAGACACAATGACCTGCAGGTGGCGCCTCAACCGGAAAACATTGTTTGGCCTCTACTTATCAAAACAATTTATTGTATTACCAGTCTACATATATAAATACCTGTCTGTGTTCATCAGCTCATGAAATACATTTACATTTCACCAGCTTGCTTTTTCTGAAATTGCGCGCGCCCCCGACGACCAATGTGCGAAAATTTCGCATGGGCCAAGCTAGTGATAGGTAAAAATAGATTTGGAAACTTTACAGAAATAAAAATGTCTCATCCCATATAAAAATTTGCACTTCTCAATACTAAAATTGCAGCACCAAGAAGGAAAAGTCATGAAATAAGGGAAATCACAGGATGGAGACGAGATATTGATCTGTAATTGATGAAAAATGGAAACAAAATGTTCTAAATCTCTGGATTTGTTCAGTCTGAGCCATGAGCAGAAATCCCGACACTTCCAGTTTTGCCATGACAAAATTCAAATACTCTTTTAATATGTTTCCTCATCATTTACTGTAAATCCTGAAACACACCCCAGCGCACATGATGCTGTTTTTTCCCTAGTATTTTATTTGCACACGAGAAAAGAAGAAACACATCAATTTTTTTCTTCCCCAAATTTGATTAGTGAATCAATTGAAGGAGAGAAAAACAACCAAATCACATAAAAACAGGGCCAAAAACATGCTAAATACTTTGTGTTCTTTTTGGCATGGATTTTTCAGGTGGAAAAATCCACATAAAAAAAAGTCAGTGTTTTTCAATTTTGGAAGCCGGTGCTGAAGAAACACATTACTGAACTTGAAAGGGTTCAAAGTCGGGCTACTAAAATGATAAATGGAGTTGGTTCACTACAATACCCAGAAAGGTTATCAAAATTAGGTCTATTTACTCTAGAAAAGAGAAGACTTAGGGGAGACCTAATATATATGTACAAGTATATCAGAGGGCAATACAGAGATCTCTCCAATGAACTATTTGTACCAAGGACTGTGACAAGAACAAGGGGGCATTCTCTTCGTTTGGAGGAAAGACAATTTCTGCACCAGCATAGAAGAGGGTTCTTCACGGTAAGAGCAGTGAGGCTCTGGAATTCTCTTCCTGAGGAAGTGGTGATGGCCAACTCACTGAATGAATGTAAGAAAGGAATGGATGCTTTTCTTGTGAGTAACAGTATAGAAGGTTACGAATAACAGAATATTATCGATAGTTGACCCAGCTTAGGGGAAGGAATTTTTTTTCCCTATGGAGAAAATTGGCTTCTACTCTGTGGGTTTTTTGCCTTCCCCAGGATCAACAATGCAGAACAGCTGCACGAAAAATAAGCTGAACTAGATGGACATAAGGTCTTCCTTCAGCCTTCAAAACTATGTTATGAGGTAGATCCATACCTGAAGGCTGTGTACACTTTGTGTATTTGTTGCATTTTTTTCTACACAGATTTGACGCAGAAAATACAGAGTCAGCAAAGTGAATGGGATTCCTGCAGCCTCAGGCACTCGCTGCTTATTGTTGCAGCGTCACTTTTGGCGGCATTTTTATGCACTAATGAATGAGAAAATATAAAACAAAAAAACTCGTGTTTTTCATGCCAACACACAACAATTTGTAGCAGAGTTTTCTGCTGCAAATGTTGAATGTGTGAACACAGCCTTAGGAGACCTAGTGGTATAATATCAGTTTGTTTTGAGTGTGGACTTTACCACCTGAGAAATCCACATCAAACAAATTTGCTAAAGTTTTTGTAGCCGAATTTGGAGCTTTTTTTCAATTGGTCAAACCTCAAGAATGGACATTTTGCTCTTTTTTTTCCATGTTGGAAAAAAATCTGCAGACTCTGCTTTAAAACCCTACTCAAAAACCTTGTCAAAAATCCATGAAAAAACCTTATGAATTTTGTTTTCATGTAGCTAAAAACCTGCCTTGGGCATGTGATAGACACATGGCTGCACAGCTTGTTTCTTCCAGCATCAGGGTAGGTTCCCACGGCGCAGCCAAAAGCTTCCTGCATCATCAGGTGTGAACAGGCGCATAAGTTTGCCGTAAGAATGAGCAGCCGCAGTGGGAACCGATCCTCGCATGACCAAAGAAGAATTTTATCCCGAGTGTGGTCTAAGGGGTAAAGTTTCTTTTTTTGAAGAGTGACAAGTCAGAGTGAGGAGACTTATAAGCCATATCCCAAGTTTGAAAATAGTAAAGGTCCCTTTTGGATGAAAGCTAGCAGAGAGCCTCAAAATCATGAAGAATTCCAGCAGAAAGTATATTGAAAAATTGTATAAACTTTTGTACAAGGAATAAGTTGTGACGCCCCCAGTGATTCGAGATTGATTTCTTCCCCTCTGGCCGCTTCGGCACCGCATCGATCCCTCGTAGTTTCACAGCCAATGGCCGATATGTTACCGGACCCAGATTTCTTTATTATTAAAGATAAGGAGAACATTTGTAAAGTGTTAGGTGTAATCACCAGGCTCACCCGCCTGTGCCCTTTCACTACCAGTTACAGTTTTATGGCTTTATGACGCTTATCATGTTTGCGTTTGATAAAGTCAGTGAGTAACGCGAGGCAGTGTCAGGAGCCGCGGGCCTCCTCGCATAATCAGCAGCTCCTGATTGTTGGCCAACAGCTCCATCCCACTCCTATAGTAGTTTTTTATGATGCCCATTAAGTGCCAGGAGACAGTGCAGCCCCGGCACAGCTCAGATGCCAGAGGACACATTGATGACTTTACAGCACTGCAAAACCACATCAACATGTCACCTGCCAATGGCGGCTTATCAGCGTGATAGCGAAATCAGCCCTGATATTAAGACAGTAGCCGAACATTCAATGCACCCGGAGGCGATATCTTCCCGAGATTTGATGACCTCAGGAGCAATGCCACAAGCCTGACGCTATAAGTCCCCAATACACAATGTACCCAAGTAACGCTTTCACCTGAGGACCAAAATGCCGCCACATCAGGCTTTCTAGTAACGTACAAGTTGTTGGAAATATTGCAATTTTGCTAAATTTTAAAAGGGGGTTTCCAACCTCTAAAAAAATGTATAAAATAAAAACTGGAGTACGTTAACCCCTTATAAATTTAATGCATAGTTTGTTGCTGCCCCTTGCTGTCCTTGTAGCACAATTATATTTAATTTGGCTCATGAAAAATATATAAAACAAGAAAAAAAAATGCACAATATTAAACAAAACAAAAAAATTCTGCAGCTATTAAAAAAAATAGATGGTTGGATGGTGTGGCTAAAATGGAATTTGAAAGGGATCATAAGGCTATGTGCACACGTTGCAGATTTGGTGCGTTTTGTTTCTTGCAGATTTTCTAGATAAACCTGAAGCAGTCCTGATGTCGGCAAAGTGAATGAGAAATCTAAAGTGTCGTGCACGCGTTGCTTATTTATGATGTGCAGATTTGGTGCAGAAAATTATCTGCAGAATGTCAAATCTCTGTGCGTTTTTCACCATTGACTTCACTCAGATCAGTCAAAAACTGTAGGGAAAAGCACACCAAAATGCACGTTTTTTGCAGCTGCGTTTTTCCTGCCAAGAGATCCAGAAATGGGTGCAGAAATTTTACTCGTGTGCACTTACCCCAAGGAAGCACTCCTGTAAAATGTTTTATCCTCTTAGTACATTGCAATATTATGCTGGACTGTGTACTTACAATTGCTCATTTTACCTTTCTACCCAATTAATTGTCCTCTTTTCCGTTAGTCTGTGACATCAAGTGATTAATCTATGACATCACATGATTAAAAACTGACTAACTGAATCCTTCTAAGCTCTATGTAGAAAACAGGAGGTCAATTTTCTCTGTATGAATCATCAGTCATTGCAAAAGTCAACAACAGGGGTAGGAGCAGGGCAGCTGGGTCAGGAGTTGAAGAGAGGAATTGATTTCTGCAGGGACAAGAGACTTCCTGTTTCTTCATCGAGCAGAGAAAGGGAAGATTTAACTGGGTAGGAAGGCAAAATGAGCAATTGTAAGTACAAAGTGCCATGTAAAATGATGACTGCAATATAGTAAGAGGATAAAGACTTTGATGGGAGGAGGAGTGCTTCTTTAAAGTTTAAATGGTCACTGTCGCTTCATCAAAATTTGCATTAATCAAGAATACATGCAAATATAAGAAAGTTTGTAATATATCTTAGTGAAAAACTGCTAAAATCTGTACCGGCCAAGACAGATTAATTTCCATATCCACTGAGGAATAAGATTAAAGCTGTGCCCATTGAAGTCTATGGAAAGGGTGGGCGGAGGAGCAGCAGTGTGTGATAGATTTAGAGAGACACAAAGACTCTTCTGCTGTTTTCTAGGAAGTGCATTCACATCTACACTGCTCAGTACTACTGTATAATGCTCCCCAAGCTGTTGCTCCTGAACAATTGCTACATACTGTAGAAACAGGAGAGCAGAAATCCCTCATGTCTGTGTGTGGAAGACATCAGAGCAGCTCTGTAAGGCCCATACATGAGTGTCAGGGCCATGAGAAGATGCTGCATCTTGCAAAAGGTCACTCTAATAGGAGGTGTGGGGCCCCTGTGAGCCGATTCTGAAGGCAGAAGCTAAGATGTGATGTGGATGCAAGGGAGGTAGAGATTACCGTCAGAGCATGGTAGAAGCATGTCTGGAAAACACCTCAAACTCGAATAATCAGGGTTCAGAAATCAATTGTCAAAACCAGAAAGCACCAAAAAACAAAGAACCGCTTAAAATTTAGCTTTTAATAGAATCATTAAAACAACCCATAAATTGGACATACCTATGTATACCAGGGGGCAGAGGTCAGTCACTTATATGAACAATTAATATTATGGATAAATATATATATATATGCAATGGCAAAAAAATCTGAAATATTGCAGCTTTAATAAGACTTATCTCGTAGTCAAAAAGACAGCAGGCTGTGGTAGACAAAATTTTTGGACAGGGTATTAAGCCCAAGCCCTTGTCTACCGCAGCCTGCTGTCTTTTTGACTACGAGATAAGTCTTATTAAAGCTGCAATATTTCAGATTTTTTCTACGAGATAAGGTTTACAGCACTCTAGCAATTTTAATTGAGACCTATTGTCTCTTCACTTTTGTATTTTCGGTACCGTAGGTGTATTTCATTTTGTGTCCCTTTTTGTATACGCAGGGTGGTCTAGGGTGTAATTAGGGACGCCGACGTTGAGCGGGGGGCGCCATATCGTCTACAACTAGGGTGCCAACCTCCATGGTCAGGAAGGGTCATTGTAGGGCCCATTAGGGCATTATAGTGTTTTTGCCCTTGCATATATAGATTTATCCATAATATTAATTGTTCATATGAGTGACTGACCTCTGACCCCCTGGTATACATAGGTATGTCCAATTTATGGGTTGTTTTAATGATTCTATTAAAAGCTAAATTTTAAGGTTTTTTTTTGGTGCTTTCTGGTTTTGACAATGGAAGCATGGCTGTTCAGGAACCCACCGGGGAATTAATCAGCTCTCCAATAGGCCGGTCCAGGTATAATATTTTTCTGATTTCAATGCATACATTAATCCTTGGCAACAATTCAATTAAACAATGAACTCCCTTTATAAACTTCCCGACTTGTAATTAAACTTGATACAATTAGATGAACTCTGAGGTGAATGACCGCAGGGACTATATAAACTATTAATGATCCAGTCAGCAGATCAATTGGGACAAAAATCAAACGGTTATTTAATGACCTTAATTGGAACTGTGAGATAAGAGAGAGGAGGCAAGCACAGGGACTGACAGGTAAATAAAGGGGCCACTTTATGAGTACAAGTTATTAAACTTTTCTTCAACTTGCATATGAAACTAATCAGGCAGCTTAAACATATTTGTCCTTTCACACAGAACCTGTAGGAAAGCATGATCATGCTAACCTCATGACAAGGCAAAACTACTTTTGGTGAGGGCTAATATTACCAGGGATTGTCTGGAATCTCTCTCTACAAATCACAATCTACTCTTTCATTGGACAGCTTCTCTGCATCAGCAATCTGTCAGTACTATAGGTGCTAGAGCTTCCTCTCTTTAACTGCCCAGCATGCAATGTACCAGCTCTGAACTGAAAGTTTGTCTCCCTTTTCTGCCTGATTACAGACTGACAGGAGAGCAAGAGCAGAGAGACAAAGACCCATCTCTCACTTCCTTCAGAGAGACAAATACCCTGCCCCCATTTCCTTTAGAGAGACAAAGACTTGTCCCACTTCCCGTAGGGTGACATAAACCCGCTAATGTTTCTGTAGAAAGACAAACCTTTTCATCACTTCCTTTGGAGTAACATAGACCTGCCCAGAAGTCCTGTAATCTGTCCCGATGTCTCTGCTGCTAGAGACGGATTACACTTGACAACAGGCAGCGAAGAGCAAGTAATACAGAAGAGAGACACCTAGTGGTCAGCGCTTCAGCTCTTGAAGTGAATGTGGTGGGGCTGCAGTACCACATACAAATGTGGTACTGGGTACTGCAAAAATGTGGTACTGTTCTATATGTATAAATTATATGTGTATATATACAGTGTGTGTGTGTGTATATATATATATATATATATATATACACAAACATATACATACACAACTGAGTGTCCTTTGGAGATGCTGATTGCAGTATTACATAAGTAATAATGACAGATGTACCAGGCTGGTCCTATCCAGATGAAATCTACCCTTTGATACCTACATGGAATATGAACTGAGATGATATCAGATAAATTATCATCGTCCCACCCTGTCTGCGATTTTCTCGCTTGCAATAAAAGATGTGACCTTATGTAATCCGTGATCTTCAGATATCAGAATTTGTAAAACTCCTCAGTCCATTTTCTACAGTCCCATAACAGGTCACTCAGCCCCTGAATGTGTGATCCGAACATGCTCCCGTGCTAACAGACTTTCTTTGGCGTGCTTGAATAATATGTTCGAAAAACTGCGCCTGCATGTGGGTCGCCCTCCCAGGGCTGTGGGGTACTCGGTACCGGGCCGGTGTCGGTGGGATGTGTCACAGCAGCAGTGACCCAGTCCGTGGCCCTGGGCGCCCAAGCAATGGGGAAATGTAATGGTGTAATGGAATAGTTCGTGACGCCACCTGTGGTGTTTGGCAAGCAAGATGTTAAGCCAACGCTGCGTGCAGATCCTCTGGGGCTGATGGGGTGTTGCAGCATAGATGGTGTAGCTCCCCACAGGTGAAGCTGTAACCCCAGGTCAGTGTATAGTCGCAGGCGGTGTGAGGAATGCTGGTACTCAGATGTAGCGGTGCTGACGGTGTTGGCGCACAGATAAATGGAAGACACCAGGGCTTGCAGTTCCAAAGCTTTACTCACAGTTCGTGGTACAGACTGGTGCCCGCCTCCATGCCGTGTCCTCCGGGGCAGAGATTCAATCAACCTCCAGGGCAAGTCAGGCTTCTCTCCAACACTCCGCCAACATGTACCTTTCCTGAACGACTCCTCTATTGCGCCTTTTAGTGTGAAGAGCTCCAGTACCGTGGTACTCTGAAGTTCCTCCTGTCAGATGTTCCTAACAACTCTACTTGTATGACAGACAGCTGTAGCCTCTCTTGGGGACTCCTTTCTCCAGAGTCCTGGCTCTCTATTCAGTTGCTGTTGTGCCCCAAGTCTTGGATGGGAGTAGTGCATTTACAGCCAACTACTCTACCGATGTCTGCTGCAGAACCATAAGTGTCCATACAACCGCGGGGACCGGACCCCGGCCTTGCGCTGAGAACCTATAGGCAGGGTTCCTCTTCCAACCCACAACTCCTCTGTTCTCCTACTCCTTCGTTCCGCGCTGTTCCTTCTCTCTCTTATGGAAGCTTAGGTTGCAGTTCTACATCTTTCTCCTTCTGTTCCTTTCCCGTGCCAGCTGGCTCAGGTCACTGAGGCAGCTGCAACACTCCTTCCTCCATCCCTTCTTCCAGGGATCCTCACTCCTGTCTGAGTGACTTCCTTCCCTCTCTGACCCTCTGTCAGACTGCCCTGTAATTCTAAACTTTACCACTCTCTTATATCTAACTCCACAAGGATCCACGAAAGGTGCTCTGTTACCCTCTAAGCATGGAGCCGCAATCTGGTCCATTGCTGAACTATCCTGTGTGTGGGTGCAGGCATTGGATTGTGGAAAGGAGCTCCCAACTTACCTAGTTGGTGGGGCACTACACCTTAGGAGAAGGTGCAGTACCTCTGTGGCGACTGAGCCTCATGGGCGCCACACATGTCTCGTGGCTGTTCGACAGCTGCAACACATGCAAGGATTGTATAACAAACAGGAAATCCCTGCATGTTTTGCGGCTGTTGAACAGCCACGAGACATGAAGCCAAGGGGACTCAAACATATTTTTCGAGCAAGTTGAAGACACTCAGTTGGCACACGAGCGTGTCCTGATAACTCCTTATTCCACCACATTGGCTCATCACTAGAAACTAGTTGATGGCACTATCTGACAACATTTTACAGATGCTTTACTATTGCTCATCAATGTTCTGCTGTTGTAGACTCTCTATTTTGGGGGCACTATAATGAGAGAACTGTTGCAGAAGGGGTCTCTTAGGCCTCTTTCATGCTTCAGTCTTTTGACGTCAGTCGAAATCCGCCCTTTTTTGAAAAAAATGGATCTTTTTTTTTGCGGAATCTGTTTTTTTTATCAGACTTACATTAGCGGCTGATTGACAGATGGTCGTCCGTTGCATCCGTTTTTTGACAGATCCGTTTGAATTCAAGCGTCCGCTGTCTGGAGTAGACGGACAAAGGAACGTTTTTTTCAGCGGCGGACCCGCTATTTTAAACTGCGCACCTTTCATGCATTTTAACCCTAAAATCCTCTCTGGATCGATCTCTCTGTCTCTTTCCAGAGTTCTGTTCCTTTAAATTTCAGCCACTTTGGCGGCAGATCCGTCCAAAAAATGGATCTGGTGCATCCGTTTTTTGCAAAGTGGAAACGGATCCATTTTTTCACACTTTGACGGTTTGCAACTGACGTCAAAAGACAGAAGTGTGAAAGAGGCCTTACAGAGGTAATGATGGAGGCTGGGTCTCTTACAGAAATAATGTTACAGGCTGGGTCTCTTACAGAGGTAATGATGGAGGCTGGGTCTCTTACAGAAATAATGTTACAGGCTGGGTCTCTTACAGAGGTAATGATTTAGGCTGGGTCTCTTACAGAAATAATGTTACAGGCTGGGTCTCTTATAGAGGTAATGATGGAGGCTGGGTCTCTTACAGAAATAATGTTACAGGCTGGGTCTCTTACAGAGGTAATGATGGAGGCTGGGTCTCTTACAGAAATAATGTTACAGGCTGGGTTTCTTACAGAGGTAATGATTTAGGCTGGGTCTCTTACAGAAATAATGTTACAGGCTGGGTTTCTTACAGAGGTAATGATGGAGGCTGGGTCTCTTACAGAGGTAATGTTACAGGCTGGGTCTCTTACAGGGGTAATGATGGAGGCTGGGTCTCTTATTGTGGCACGTTTGCAGTCTCTTTATGTTATAGGAACACTGGCTGCATCTGTAATGGCACAATGTGAGTGGCATGTTATGAAGGTAACATTTGGCATGGTGTATCCATACAGTATATCACACTTGCCAATGCTCCCAGAATAAGGGGATACTCCAAGAAAAGTCAGCCAATCTGAGAGTGCCTAAATCTTTCAGAAGCCAGGAAACCAGCGATTCCAGAAGTTAATTGTATTTTGGCAGGGGTCTTGTTTTAGAAGAGGGATATGGTCACGGCTAAAAACGGCTGGCGGCAGGCTTGTGCACCATCAGGGAATCTTATTCCCGTATATTTGGAGTGTATTTTTTCCTCCAAAAGTTGGAGATATGCATTTGTTGCATGTTCTCTACAAAGACGGGGGAACAGGAATCCCTCATGTCAGTGACACGATAGCAGAAGGTCTCAATCCACCAGCTCAGAGACAACTGATAATTAACCTGCAGAAGAGAAACCTGGTGAAAAATGCAGGATACAAGTGACATATATATGGAAGTAAATTAACAATAAGAGTACCTTGATAAAGCTACCACGAAACGTGCGTCGGGGTCTTCCTGCCCGCACCCTAAGGTAATATACTTTGATTATATCCATCATACCTTTTCTCATCGCCTGTCTGGGGATTCTCATTAGGATTACTATTGCTATCCTTGTATAGACACACATTGGTCTTAAGATTCTCTTATTGTTAATTTACTTCCATGTATATGTAGCTCTGGCTTGCTTCTGCGACAGAAATGTTGATTTTCTTCATGTCCATTGGAGCTCACTGCTGTTACACTTGGTATAGGCACTTACTAGCCATATGTTAAACACTAGTTTATACTTATGCACTTTTGGCTTATACATAATGGTATTTACTTGCTTGTATATAATGGTATTTGCTTGCACAGTTATTTTATAGTAAACAGCAGTAGCCTTTGGATCTATTTAATCATTTGTATGCACAAATTGATAATCCTTGCTATTTACCCCACGGTGCTGTGATATGTTTGTTGTAGTGTCTTCCCTTTTTACATTTATAATGTCTTTTTATGAAAAATCCTTTTTATAATGTCTCAATAAAGATTGATATTTTTAGACATAGCTTCCTTTTGCTCGTTTTGGATACTTACTAACTGAGATGAACAGGGGTGTAAGTATAACAGGTGCAGGGGTTGCAATCGCTCCAAGGTCCTGGAGACTAGAGGGGCCCCAAAGGTCCCTTTTCCCCATATGAAAAGACTATTACTGTTAAAGACCTGTGTTAGTTGAGGGCCCCCATTGGAGATTTTGCATTGGGGCCCACACGCTTCATGTTACACCACCGAGTTCAATGTTTGTGTTGTGTTATCAGAACGCTCCAGACTAAGGTCTTTTACACTGGGCACTTTGAGTATAATTGGCAACTCTGACAAAACATCTGAAAGGTTTCTGGAAAATTGGGAAGACCTCCCAGAGCTGCTGGCAAGTGCCGCGCAAACATCGTACAAGGCAGCAGTGCACCAGCATTTGTGATAATGAGCTCGGCGTCCACGTGCTTCTTCAGAGGGCAAGATTGGGGCATGATTGAGGCATCTCCCTTGCCACACTTCATGCCACTCCAGCACGATTCTCTTTGACATCTACTACGAAAAGTTGGCAATTGTGTATATGGTTAATCTGTCCATTATGGGGCGTTCCTGAGCGTTTTATGTCGACCAAGGCTGGGCTTAAATGTTCCAATTTTGTACTTCCAAACTTTAACATCTTTAAGGATTGCTTGGTTAAATTTTTCCAACACGTGCAGCTCCGATAACTACGGACCAGTAATATGAATGATACATTATACAGAAATTGTGCCGACATCCTCATAAGACATCCATAAAACTCCCAGAACCCGGAGTCTCAGTGGAGAAGAGGAACTTAGTCATTAGAAAATGTGCAGCTATCTCTCCTCCCGTTATCCCTGACAGGCAAAGAAATAGGAGGATGAAGCAGGGAATATCTCATATATGAATTTTCACTGTGACATCATCTGACCCATCAGGTTACAACAGCTGTGAATCCTTAATAAAGCTAACCAGTATGCCAGAAGAGAAGACTGAGTCTATACATAAAGGGCAGAGGTGGGAACACATTGCTGGAAGCACATAACTAACGTTACAGGGTTTCCATTATATATGATCCCATTCATTTTACCAGATAATGCAGTGCAAAATGGGAGAAAAGAGAGGTGAAATTATGTTTAAAACTCAATTGTTTTATTTTGTTTTGTCTTTGCAACGTTCATTGTGCAGTAAAAATGAGCTGGCAGCATGATTAATCGGGTCAGAACGATTATGGCGATACCAAACTTGTAGGAATTTTTTTAAAATAGATTTCAATGGATGAAAAAAAAAATTACAACTTTGTAAAAAAATATATATGTAATTTGTTTTACCATTTTCTTAGGCCTGTAACTTTTTTATTTTTCTGTCAATGGGCTGAGTGAAGGCTTGTTTTTTGGGAGGTGAGATTTCACTTTTATTCATCCGATTCTGGGGTGCAAACAATGTTTTCACCACTTTTTTTATTTCCGTTTTGGGAAAAGTGGAATTATTGAAGATTCTGGTGTATCGATTTTTCTATTTTTCATGATTTACCGTATCACTTAATTATTTTTATAGCTGAATTTTTTCTTTTTTCTTTAAATTGGCTATTAAAAAAGAACAAAAAAAAAAACACTGCAAAACATTGTGCCTGGATCCAGTCGATGGGATCTGCCATCTTCTTTGCAGAATAGGAGCGTATTGTGTAGAACGTGCGGATCCATCAGTTATGGCTATAGATTACAATGCAGGATTCGTTCGTTTTGGATTTACTAAAATGAGTGGAAATTTGACTTTATCTAAATATTGTAAGAAAGTAATAAAAATTATTCACACTCTCTGATGTAATTGTCCCAGTGTGAGGTTATCACCGCAGATCAGCAGGAACTGAGTCATATAAGACATATTACCGTCATGTTGCTCACAGTCTGTATCCTGGTGCTGATAGCTTCCGAATATTGATAATAGGAACAAGAGATCCGTCACCTCTCAGGACACGGCGATGTGTAATAGATCCCGTTATTACCTCCTACCCACATATACAGCTTCTTCTTCCAGTAGATCAATACAGGACACTTCTCATTATTTGCCTAGTTAGGATTAACTCCATTATATACTGTATTAAAGATAAGACTCCGTGCATCTGAGGAATAACACTATTTCTGGCCATTATGTCACTTGCATCCTGCATTTTTCACCAGGTTTCTCTTCTGCAGGTTTCGGCTTTAATTATCAGTTGTCTCTGAGCTGGTGGATTGAGACCTTCTGCTATCGTGTCACTGACATGAGGGATTCCTGTTCCCCCGTCTTTGTAGAGAACATGCAACAAATGCATATCTCCAACTTTTGGAGAAAAAAAATACACTCCAAATATACAGGAATAAGATTCCCTCATGGTGCACAAGCCTGCCGCCAGCCGTTTTTAGCCATGACCATATCCCTCTTCTAAAACAAGACCCCTTCCAAAATACAATTAATTTCTGGAATCGCTGATTTCCTGTCTTCTGAAAGATTTAGGCACTCTCAGATTGGCTGACTTTTCTTGGAGTATCCCCTTATTCCGGGAGCATTGGCAAGTGTGATATACTGTATGGATACACCATGCCAAATGTTACATTCATAACATGCCACTCACATTGTGCCATTACAGACGCAGCCAGTGTTCCTATAACATAAAGAGACTGCAAACGTGCCACAATAAGAGACCCAGCCTCCATCATTACCCCTGTAAGAAACCCAGCCTGTAACATTATTTCTGTAAGAGACCCAGCCTCCATCATTACCTCTGTAAGAGACCCAGCCTCCATCATTACCTCTGTAAGAGACCCAGCCTGTAACATTACTTCTGTAAGAGACCCAGAGATACATATACATGGAAGTAAATTAACAATAAGAGTATCTTAAGACCAATGTGTGTCTATACAAGGATAGCAATAGTAATCCTAATGAGAATCCCCGGTCAGGCGGTTACCTTAGGGTGCGGGCAGGAGGACCCCGACGCGCGTTTCGCGGTAGCTTTAACAAGGTACTCTTATTGTTAATTTACTTCCATGTATATGCATCTCTGGCTTGCTTCTGTGACAGAAATGTAGATTTTCTTCATGTCGATTGGAGCTCACTGCTGTTACACTTGGTATAGGCACTTACTAGCCATATGTTAAACACTAGTTTATACTTATGCACTTTTGGCTTATACATAATGGTATTTACTTGCTTGTCTATATTGGTATTTGCTTGCATAGTTACAGTTAGGTCCATATATATTTGGACAGAGACAACATTTTTCTAATTTTGGTTCTAGACATTACCACAATGAATTTTAAACAAAACAATTCAGATGCAGTTGAAGTTCAGACTTTCAGCTTTCATTTGAGGGTATCCACATTAAAATTGGATGAAGAGTTTAGGAGTTTCGGCTCCTTAACATGTGCCACCCTGTTTTTAAAGGGACCAAAAGTAATTGGACAGATTAAATAATTGTAAATAAAATGTTCATTTCTAGTACTTGGTTGAAAACCCTCTGTTGGCAATGACTGCCTGAAGTCTTGAACTCATGGACATCACCAGACGCTGTGTTTCCTCCTTTTTGATGCTCTGCCAGGCCTTCACTGTGGTGGTTTTCAGTTGCTGTTGGTTTGTGGGCCTTTCTGTCTGAAGTTTAGTCTTTAACAAGTGAAATGCATGCTCAATTGGGTTGAGATCAGGTGACTGACTTGGCCATTCAGGAATATTCCACTTTGCTTTAATAAACTCCTGGGTTGCTTTGGCTTTATGTTTTGGGTCATTGGTCGTTGTTTCATACTACAGATGGACAATCAGTTTGGCCGCATTTGGCTGGATCTGAGCACACAGTATGGCTCTGAATACCTCAGAATTCATTCGGCTGCTTCTGTCCTGTGTCACATCATCAATAAACACTAGTGACCCAGTGCCACTGGCAGTCATGCATGCCCAAGCCATCACACTGCCTCCGCCGTGTTTTACAGATGATGTGGTATGCTTTGGATCATGAGCTGTACCACGCCTTCGCCATACTTTTCTATTTCCATCATTCTGGTACAGGTTGATCTTGGTTTCATCTGTCCAAAGAATGTTCTTCCAGAACTGTGCTGGCTTTTTAAGATGTTTTTTAGCAAAGTCCAGTCTAGCCTTGTGATTCTTGATGCTTATGAGTGGCTTGCACTGTGCAGTGAACCCTCTGTATTTACTTTCATGCAGTCTTCTCTTTATGGTAGATTTGGATATTGATACGCCTACCTCCTGGAGAGTGTTGGTCACTTGGTTGGCTGTTGTGAAGGGGTTTCTCTTCACCATGGAGATTATTCTGCGATCATCCACCACTGTTGTCTTCCGTGGGCGCCCAGGTCTTTTTGCATTGATGAGTTCACCAGTGCTTTCTTTCTGTCTTAGGATGTACCAAACTGTAGATTTTGCCACTCCTAATGTTGTAGAAATTTCTCGGATGGGTTTTTGCAGCTTAAGGATGGCTTGTTTCACCTGCATGGAGAGCTCCTTTGACCGCTTGTTTCCTTCACAGCAAAACCTTCCAAATGCAAGCACCACACCTCAAATCAACTCCAGACCTTTTATCTGCTTAATTGAGAATGACATAATGAAGGGATTGCCCACACCTGTCCATGAAATAGCCTTGGAGTCAATTGTCCAATTACTTTTGGTCCCTTTAAAAACAGGGTGGCCCATGTTAAGGAGCTGAAACTCCTAAACCCTTCATCCAATTTTAATGTGGATACCCTCAAATGAAAGCTGAAAGTCTGAACTTCAACTGCATCTGAATTGTTTTGTTTAAAATTCATTGTGGTAATGCCTAGAACCAAAATGAGAAAAATGTTGTCTCTGTCCAAATATATATGGACCTAACTGTATGTTATAGTAAACAGCAGTAGCCTTTGGATCTATTTAATCATTTGTGTGCACAAATTGTATATTGATAATCCTTGCTATTTACCCCACGGTGCAGTGATATGTTTGTTGTAGTGTTTTTTACATTTATAATGTCTTTTTATGAAAAATCTTTTTTATAAGGTCTCAATAAAAATTGATATTTTTAGACATACTGTAGCTTCCTTTTGCTCGTTTTGGATGATTTATCTTTGAAGCTGTCTGTTTCCTAGGCAATTTTTTGTTTTGAATATCAGTTAGTAATTAAGTTTTAATGAATTAATGTTTAAAATCTGGTATGTTGGTGCCTCCATATAATAAATCCATTTTGCAACTGTGCCTTCATTTCAGTGCAATTGAGCTACAGCGCCCCAAACCGCTGCCACCCTACAAGAGCGCCCCAAACCGCTGTCACCCTGCAACAGTACCCCAAACCGCTGCCACCTTGCAACAGCGCCCCAAACCGCTGCCACCCTGCAACAGTGCCCCAAACCGCTGCCACCCTGCAACAGCGCCCCAAATTACTGCCATCCTTCATCAGTGTGCCAAAGCACTGCCACCATGCAACAGCCCCTCAAAGGCAAGCACTGCCATCCTGCAACAATGCCACAAACCACTGTCACACTGCAACAGTGCCTCAAATTGCTGCCATTCCACAACAACACCCCAAACCACTGCCACCCTGCAACAGTGTCCCAAACCATTGCCATTCTACAACGGTGCCCAAAACCACTTCCATCCTGCAACAGCATCCCAAATTACTGCCATTCTGCAACAATGCGCCAAAGCAATGCAACCCTGCAACAGCACCCCAAATTACTGCCACCCTGCAGCAGTGCCCCAAATTACTGTCATCCTGCAACACTGCCCCCCTACAACAGTGCCCCAAATTACTGCCATTCTGCAACAGCGTCCCAAAGCAGTGCCATCCTGCAACAGCGCCCCTATAACACTTGTTAGAAATTATGGAAATCTGAGGAATAGATTGTTACTGCCATCTGCTGGTAACTGTGATGTATTGTTTCATGGAAAATGAAAGCAAAATCTTTGAGAGCAATTTTACATGTGCACCACGTCTAGATTTTACATACCTCCTAACTTGGAAAGAGTGACACATATTGCATCATCCCCACCCCACAGAAATATTATCCTAGTAAAGCCCCTTAGTCTTCCCTCACAATGCAGTACCTATTTCATGGCCTCCACCAAAACCGTTTGTAGACAAATTGGGACCCTGGGCAAAATTCAAAGTGGGGCCCCCAATCCTGAAATATTCCACCAACAACACTGTTAGGCCTCCTTCATGTGTCCATATAAACATGCACGTGTTACACCGATATCGGTGTCACCAGTGTTTTCAGTGTATCATCCGTGTTTTTTTGGTATGGATACTGGAAATGAAATGTCAAAGCTTCTCATATACTTTCCGTGTTAAACACAGATGGCACATGTACAGCACACATACGGCATGTTTATATGGACCCATAGACTTGTATTGGCTCTTGTCATCTGTGCTGCTGGGAAAACACGGACATGAGTGCAGCACCATAGGTTAAACAGGGGACTTGTGGCATCCGTGAAAAACATGATACACGGGTGTGTGAAGGGGGCCGTACAGTCACATAACAGAAAAAATGACCGTAGCAGAATCGCCATCTTTTTATACATCCTAACTCACAAACAATAAAAAGCAATAAAAAATGTCCTACATGTTCCCCATACTACTCTGCTAAATCCCCCTCTAGCTCCGTGGTTGATGGTTCGGGGTCCCTGATGGTTAATATTATTCATGTTGCAGCTATAATATAAGGTGCTGCCATAAGACCACTGTAGCCCAATGCTAACACTGGCGGAGACCCCCGGAGCCACAAGACCACTGCAGTCCAGTGCCAAGACTGGCGGAGACCCCCAGAGCCACAAGACCACTGTAGCCCAATGCTGAGACTGGCGGAGACCCCATGGAGCCACTAGACCACTGCAGTCGAGTGCTACGACTAGCAGAAACCCCCAGAGCCACAAGACCACTGCAGCCCAGTGCTGACACTGGCGAAGACCCCCAGAGCCACAAGACCACTGCAGCCCAGTGCTGACACTGGCGTAGACCCCCCAGAGCCAAAAGACCACTGTAGCCCAGTGCTGAGACTGGCGAAGACCCACGGAGCCACAAGACCACTGCAGTCCAGTGCTACGACTGGCGGAGACCCCCCCCGGAGCCACAAGACCACTGCAGCCCAGTGCTGACACTGGCGTAGACCCCCAGAGCCACAAGACCACTGTAGCCCAGTGCTGAGGCTGGCGAAGACCCACGGAGCCACAAGACCACTGCAGTCCAGTGCTACGACTGGTGGAGACCCCCCCCCGGAGCCACAATAGCACTGCAGCCCAGTGCTAATACTGGTGGAGACTCCCGGAGTCACAACACCACTGCAGCCCAGTGCTACGACTAGTGGAGACCCACGGAGCATTAGTACTGGAGCCGCGGGGGATTTATCATTTCATGCTAATTATTTTTACATTCTCAGAAAACTCCTGTAGTGTCTGTTCACACGCACCATTTTTGCTGCGGGTTGATCTACAGTGTTGGCAGGAAATATTCAGCGTTTTTGCAGCCTTTTCACTTGTATTATTGTGTCCCATTTATTTGAACAGGGAAAAAAATGCTGCAGAAATGCTGAACTATGACATGCAATAGATTTATAAAAAAGTGTCTTCTAGCTGGTGTCCATGTCTGGCTGCTGCACTGGGACAGTGTGGAATAGTATAGTAGACGGCACCATTCCATACAATAGGATATTAAGCTCTGTTCACACTGTGCTTCTGCAGTGCTTCGAGGGACTCTGCCTGAATCCCCCTAAAATAGGATTCATGTAACTCTCCGACAAGGCCACAGACGGCACTGACACCAGCAGAGGTCTAATTCATTTGACCTCTGCTGGTGTCAGTGCCGTCTGTGACCTCTGCTGGTGGTCAAATGAATTATTTTTTTTTTCTGGAATTGACCATCTGATTTATTTTCTTAGGGTATGTTCACACGGTCAGGAATTGGCAGCGCTTTGGTCGCACCACATGTCCGATGCCGGCTATTGAACGCAGATGGATCCTCTGTTATCACTGAACCGTGTGAATTCACCGCGTCCAGTCCATTGTATGGGTGAGATTTATCGCGTCTTCACAAGATAAATAGACATGTTGCGATCTGGAATGACTCGCCCCATGTCAGTCTCTGCGGGTGAGCCGCGGGCGTCCATGCACGCATAGTGGACATGAGATTTCTTGAAATCCCATCCACTATGCTGTAACATCTCGACGCTGCAGAAGTACGCAGCATTCAACCCGCAGCGTTTAGTGACCATGTGTGTGGCGCCCCCAGGAGTATGGTCGCCACAGTGGCATTACCTTCCTCCTAGGGAGTGTGATGTCATGCTTGGAAGCAATGAAGAGTCTCTCTGTCAGTTAATCACAACACACAACACAGTTCCCACTCCAGGTCAGCAGAGGGAGCTCTGAACCCAAAACTGGGGGGAAGAGCTACTCTCTGAGGGCCAGGAAGGGGAAAATTAGAGAGTTCGAAGAGCTGGGAGATTGAGCAGTGAGTTCAGGCTCATTCCCAGCTACAGCGCATGATCTGTAGCCCGGTCTCCAAGGCTGTACGGACACTGATGGTCCTGCAACAGAAACCGGAGGAATAGGAAGCTGTAAATGCTCTATTCCCACATACTGTAAGACTTGGAGGCACAACAGCAACGTGTGAGCCAGAAAAGGAAGGCTACAGCTGTCTGCCATACGAGGGAGTTCTAAAGAGAATAAGCAAGTGGAACTTCAGTGTAACACTGTACTGCAAGTACCTAAAAATAAGCGCTAGGAAGGAGACTACACAACCCATCTGCATAGAGAGATTCCTAAGTTGCTTCCAGGCTAGCCAGCTCCTGTGCCATCTGTAATTTGGACCCTGGACTGCATCTGCAAAGTAAAGGTAAAGAAACTGCACCCTGTAGTGTCCTTGCCTTCTTCCTGCAACCTCTCCAGCACTGCTACATCTCTGTGCCAGACACTACACCCTCTTCCTCAACTCCTATCCTCACTGCCCTGGGACTACTGCCCTACCTGTGGAGGGCCACAACATCATAGCTGCACGACACCATCTGTCTCAGAGGATCTGTCTGCAGCGTCAGCTTAACATCTTCATTGGCGAACACCACAGGTGGCGTCACGAATCATTCACTCATAAACTTTATTCCATCACTTAACCCCTTTTACATGGGTGCCCAGGGCCACGGACCGGGTCACCGCTGCTGTGACATTCCCCTTTGAGAGACCGGCCCGATACAGACTACCCCACAGCCCTTGGAGGGCGACCCATTTTGACGTCACAAACAGGTGTCCCCGGGTCCTGTGTGCCAGAGACTGTATTGTGTGCCATAGACTATTTGTGCAGTTGCAGCCATTACCCCGCCACTTGGCGCGTGTGGGAAGCAACAGGGGCGGGCCATCGTGGGCGGAGCCAGCTGAAGAGTGCGAAAAGTGAAGTGCTGCGCGAGAAGAGAGAAGCTGAGGCCTGCAGCCCCGGGCGTCCCTTTGATCGTCCAGCCGGTGGAGCGGTAACCGGTAAGCCAGCGCAAACCAGGGCCTGGCCAACGTTATCTGGGGGGGGGGAGGAGAATGTCTGATGCAAGAGCAGATGCAGCGATGGACGCCACCGCACCCCCCACAGCGCCGCAAGATGCAGGGGCCAGCGCAACTGCGGCTCTAATGGCACCACAGAATCCAGCAGCCAGCGCTCCCTTCAGAGCACTGCAAGAATCAGCACCCATCGCAGCGATCCCCATAATGCCGCTGTCCATGCCCTATATACCGGGAGCAGCCTGGCTACCGCAGTATTCGGGGGAGTCACATACCCTGAGTGAATTCTAAGAGAGACTGTGCAGTTTGTTTGAGGTGTATCCTCTGTCTGAAAACCAAAAAGTGAACATCCTTATTGGGCAACTAACTGGTGCAGCGCAGAGAGAAGTAAAAGCCTGGCAGGACACTGATAAAGAGACTGTTAAGATTCTGGCCAAGCTAAGAAGCACCTTTGACACCCGCACTGCAGCTGAAATAAAGATGAGACTCTTTGGGTGTAAGCAGAGAGTGTAGGACAGTATACGGGACTATGCACTTAACCTGCAGGAGGCGCTGCGAGCCATAAAGCATTCATCAAAATAGCAAAAGGAAGCCAAATCCAAATAATAAATAAAATATAATCTTTATTGAAATATGATTAAAAATAGTCACATGAAGGTCAATAGTAATGTTAAAATAAGGGTACTGCACAAAAAACACCACAGCAAGAGGTAAATATATGAAAATACTACTAATGTTACCAACATAATTCAGTTTAAATGCAGAAAGAAGTAAGATGCGAGCTCATTTAGACCATTATTGCTATATGCTTAGATAAAGGTAGTTATGACCATGCAAATAAGCATAGACAAAGAACATCAATGAGCCAGTGTGAGCCTGTGCAAAAAGTGGCAATATGACATCTTTGAAAGCAAGAATGTGTGAGAGGAGGAAATGAGCCGGCTTAGATTACCTCAGGCGGTGGGCAGGAGGTCCCCGACGCGCGTTTCGCCGCTGATTTCTCAAGGGGAGCCATAAAGCAGATTGACCCAGACAGTGTGAAAGATGGAGACAGACTGTTAGGCTACGTGCACACGCTGTGGAATGGGGTGCGGATTTGGCTGCGCGGATTTTGTAAAATCCGCAGGTAAATCCGCAGGTCAAAAGACCTGTGGTTTATCTGCGGATTATCCTGCGGTTTGGCCCTGCGGTTTTACCATCTCCACAATGGTGGAGATAGGAATCCGCAGAAAGAATTGACATGTCAGTTCTTTCTGCAGTTTCAAAACCGCAGGAAAACTGCGCGGAAAAATCCACACCATCTGCACTGCGGTTTTTTTATTCCCATAGGGAATAATGGTACTGTACACCGCAGCAAAAACTGCTGCATATCCGCAGCGTGTGCACACACCCTTAAAGGAGCAATTTATTGAGGGACTCCTATCCAGTACCCACAGAGCACAGCTGCGCATCCTAGCCCTACAAACCCCTGACCTAGACTTTGCAGGCTTCAAAGACAGGGCTATTTGGGTGCTGCATGAACCAAATGTCAGCCGTCCAGTGCCCCCTAGGCGCCCAGCGATCACATACCATCAAGAAGCAGCATCTTTCCCTCTCAGCCCTGTGGAGGCTGATGCACAGACTCTGGACAAAGACCCATCTGCCGAACTGCGTCTTCAGGTCCAGGAGCTGACCAAAAATATGGCTGCACTTGCTAAAACTGCAGTCCATGCAGGTGTCCTCAAAGGAGAAGATCCAGCTGGCCCCCAGTCCAGAGGATGTCCCATGGCTACGGAAGAAGAGGATCCCGCCATGCCGAGGGAGAGACAACGATCACTATAACCTGGACTGACGTCCAATCTGTCGTCGCTGCTGCAAGGCAGGCCACATCGCAAGATTCTGTTATTTAAACGAGCAACCCCTGGGGCAGAGGACCAACCCCCAGGAATAGGACCACAAGGCCCAAAGAACTGGCGAGCCAAGTATGTTGGAGAGCGACCGGTCCTCCCAGTGGTGATTGACGGCATCCCCATGAACGCTTTGCTGGACACTGGCTCTCAGGTGACAACTATGCCATATATCCTTTACAAGCGGTATTGGGCTGACTCTGAACTTACCCGTGGCCCAAGTGATGAACTCACAGTAGTTGCCAGCAATGGTCAGTCTTTGCCACAAGTAGGATGTAAAGAGATTACCATTAAAGTGGGGCGAGTAGAGTTAAAATCTCAAGGTCTGATAGTTGTAGACATTGATCGACGAGAATGTAACCCAATGATGACCTTAGGTACTAATGTGATTGAAAATTGTCTTGCCGAGGTTGTTTTGTTGCAACAGGTGCCTGAGACTGCTGGTTCCAGTGAACAACGGAGATCAAGGCCCTGATGCAAAGACAGCAGGTAGAACTGTCTGGTGGAGAAATTGGCAGCGTCAGAGTGAATGATTCTTTCCCCATTGCGATACCCCCCAGATGTGAAATGTTGATTTGGTGTCGGGCAGCCATAGGCCTCAGAGGAAAAGATTACCAAGCATTGTTAGAGCCACTGTACTCTGATAGCCGGCCCACTGTCCTGACTGCCAGAGGGATAGTTGATGTTCGCAAAGGGAGAGTACCTGTACGCCTCTTGAATTGTGGGGAAGAGGAGGCCACAATACCTCGGTATGCCACAGTTGCTAAGCTGCTTACTGTCAGTAACAACGCAATACAGGCAGCAGAGCCCTTGGTCTCATCCGACCAGGTGGAGGACAATGCTCTGTAAAGCAGCTGGAGGAGTGGTGTCAGCAGCTGCAGGTGGGGACTGACTCCACCCCTTCTTACCAAAAGAGAGGGTGTTTACCGAGTGACTCAGGAGTATGAGCGGGTATTCAGTAAACACCCTCTAGACTTTGGGAAGGCAAAAGGGGTTCAACACCATATCACCACTGGAGATCATCCACCCATTAAAAAAAGGTACCGGCCTATACCCCCAACACAATATCAATGTGCCAAAAGTATGTTGCGGGAAATGAAGGAAGCAGGGGTGATCAGAGACAGTTGTAGCCCCTGGGCAGCGCCAATAGTCTTTGTGAAAAAGAAGGATGGTATCATGAGAATGTGTGTTAATTACAGAAAAATTAACAGCATTACACATAAAGATGCCTACCCATTACCCAGAATTGAGGAGTCATTAGCTGCACTTAAAACTGCTAACTATTTTTCCACCTTAGATCTCACTAGTGGGTATTGGCAGGTTCCCGTGGCAGAGGCAGACAAGGAGAAAACAGTGTTTACTACACCAATGGGTCTCTGCGAGTTCAACTACATGCCATTCGGGCTCTGCACCGGCCCAGTGATATTTCAACGGCTAATGGAGTGCTGTCTTGGACACAAGAACTTCGAGACAGTCCTGTAGTACCTTGATGTCATTGTTTTCTCCAAGACTTATGAAGACCATCTGGAGCACCTGGCTGAGGTGTTTGAAGCTCTGACCAACTTTGGCCTGAAAGTGAAGCCATCCAAATGCCACCTCCTGAAGCCCAAAGTACAGTACCTCGGTCATGTAGTGAGTGCAGAAGGTGTGGCACCGGATCCTGACAAAGTCACTGTCATCCGGGACTGGCAGAAGCCCAGCAACCTCCATGAAGTACGTCAATTCCTCGGGTTGGTAGGCTACTTCCGAAGGTTCATCAAAGGCTTCACTGAGATAGCCACACCTATGCAAAATCTTCTGGTGGACCAGCCCAAGAAAGCCAGGAAGAAGAGTCCTACATTTGAATGGAATGAGGAACTGGAGAGGTCCTTCACTAGACTGAAAAAGGCTCTCACAGGAGATAAAGTTCTGGCCTACCCAGATTATGACCAACCATTTGTTCTGTATACTGATGCCAGCAATGTGGGACTGGGAGCAGTACTGTCACAGGTACAGTATGGCAAAGAAAGAGTGATTTCCTACGCCAGCAGGAAGCTTTGTCCCATGGAAAGGAATCCTGACAACTACAGTTCCTTCAAACTGGAGTTCCTCGCCATAGTCTGGGCTGTGACTGAACGATTCAAACATTACCTAGCTTCAGCCAAGTTTACCATCTTCACGGACAACAACCCATTGACTCACTTGGAAACTGCAAAACTAGGTGCACTGGAGCAGCGATGGATGGCCCGGCTGTCTAACTATGAATTCACCATCAAGTACCGAGTGGGGCACAAGAATGCCAATGCTGATGCGCTGTCCAGGATGCCCAATCTGCCAGATGCAGGAGAAGACCCTGAGGCACTCGAAGAAATAGTTACCTGCCTTCCACCGGCCAATTGCGGCCCAACGTGCCCAAGGAGTGAGAAACAGACGGTCTATCATGAAAGAGGCCACTCTAAATCCCTTGCCTCATCATGACTGGGCAGAAACGCAGGATAGTGACCTCGCAGTCCGCCTGGTAAAGGAGCTACTGTCACAAGCTGACTCACGCCCAGGTCCAGATGCTCCTGAAGAAACCCAGCAGTTGTGGAAGGAAAGAGGCAGGCTGTTCCTCTATGAGGGAAAGCTGTGTCGGAGGAGTATCAATGCCCGCACTCATGTGCTGGTCTGGCAGGTGGTAGTCCCAAAGAGGGAGGCATCGATGGTCTTGGAAGCATACCACAATGGAGCTGGACACTTCGGATGGAAGAAGTTGGAGGCCTTGCTCCGGGAGCGATTCTACTGGGCTGGTATGAGGAAGGCCATTGAAAATTGGTGCCGGGAGTGTGGACAATGCAACTTGCGCAGAAAGGACCGTAACAGCCAGCGAGCTCCTTTGCAGCCAATAATAACCAAACAACCACTTGAGTTGGTCGCCCTGGACCATGTGAAGCTGGTCCCAAGCCGTTCAGGCTACGTTTATGCTCTTACCATCGTTGACCACTCCTCGAGATTCCTGGTAGTCATGCATATCAAGGATCTAACAGCCAAGACAGCAGCCAGAGCATTCCAACAGCACTTTTGTAGAACACACGGATATCCCGAGCGAGTTCTTACAGATCAAGATCCAGCCTTTGAGGCAGAAGAGTTCCAGGAATTCTGTAACTTGTACGGTTGCAAGAAGATCAGGACAACACCGTACCATCCACAGACCAATGGCATGTGTGAAAAGATGAATCAGGTGGTGATCGATCTACTGAAGACCTTGCCTTTGGAGGAGAGGAATCTGTGGCCAGAGAAGTTGCCAGATCTGGTAGACCTCTACAATCACATACCTGTGAATTCCACCAACTGCACTCCAGCCTACCTAATGAGAGCGAGGCCTGGCAAGCTGCCTATTGATTTGGACATGGGAGTCCTGACACCTGAAGTAATATCACCAGATGCTGACTAGGATACAGAGCGGCAGCAGCAGTACCGTAGAGAACAAGAGTGTGTAGAAAAGCGTCTAGCTCAGGCAAGACAAAAACGGGAAAAGAACTACAATCAACATGCACCTGCAGTTCCCTTGTCACCAGGAGAACAAGTCCTAAAGAGGAAAAGGAGGATGCATAAATTGGATGACCAATGGGAAGCTGAACCCTACACCGTCTTACCATCAAACTTTGACAACACCAAAGTGTGCCTTATCAGTAAGGACGGAAGAGAAACCTCATCAGCAGTATCGAGGGATCATCTGAAACTGTGCCCTGACCAACTAAAAGACAGAATGGAAGAGCAAAACAACCTTCAGCCCATAGAAGAAGAAGAGAAAAAGGTCAGCACTGTACTCGGAGAATTCCCTGCAAATTGGACTAGAACAAACCAAGCCATAGTGGTGCCAGTTTTGACATTTCCCCAACTGGTAGTGCAAGAAGAAGTGACCCAAGACCACCCTGAAAACCAGCAAGTACAGGTAGCGGATGCCACACCAGCAGTGGAACAAGAGAATTCTCACCCTGCCAGTGGTGAATCTGTCATGCCCACAGTGAGTAGAAGTGGTCCTAGGAAATCTAGTATTCCTGTGCTATGCAGAACCACTAGTAATGTAGCCAGTACAACACACACTACACCAGTAGAAGTTAACACAAGGCATCCAGAAAGGTCCCCAACAACACCAGTGCTACGTAGGTCTGTCCGTAGTACCCAAGGTATTCCACCCCTAAGGTTCCGCATATAGATAAGTTTGTAAATGTCAATTTGTAAATATGCAACGTTTCAAGTTTTGTGCCTACAGAGACTCTGTAAGACTTCTTTTTGGATATTTTATTTTGTTTCTATGGACAGTTGGACCACAGGACTATGCGTGGTCAACAATCTACTTGTAAATGGTTTACCAACTTGCTCAGGAATTGGACCATGGACATTGACGCATGGACTATTCGTCATGAGGACTATTTTTGAGCTTTGGTTTTTGTAATTTTTCATTTTTGAAATCTTGTAACAGTTACAATTGTTTATATGTATTTTGCATCTTTTCCTCAGTCCGGGAGTACTGAATTGCACTAGGGGGAATATGGCGCCCCCAGGGGTATGGTCGCCACAGTAGCATTACCTTCCTCCTAGGGAGTGTGATGTCATGCGTGGAAGCAATGAAGGGTCTCTCTGTCAGTTAATCACAACACACAACACAGTTCCCACTCCAGGCCAGCAGAGGGAGCTCTGAACCCAAAACTGGGGGGAAGAGCTACTCTCTGAGGGCCAGGAAGGAGAAAATTAGGGAGTTCGTGTGAGGAGGGCAACGTGTGTGGACGTGAGAAGAGCTGGGAGATTGAGCAGAGAGTTCAGGCTCATTCCCAGCTACAGCGCATGATCTGGAGCCCGATCTCCAAGGCTGTATGGACACTGATGGTCCTGCAACAGAAACCGGAGGAATAGGAAGTTGTAAATGCTCTATTCCCACATAAGACTCGGAGGCACAACAGCGACGTGTGAGCCAGAAAAGGAAGGCTACAGCTGTCTGCCATACGAGGGAGTTCTAAAGAGAATAAGCAAGTGGAACTTCAGTGTAACACTGTACTGCAAGTACCTAAAAATAAGCGCTAGGAAGGAGACTACACAACCCATCTGCATAGAGAGATTCCTAAGTTGCTTCCAGGCTAGCCAGCTCCTGTGCCATCTGTAATCTGGACCCTGGACTGCATCTGCCAAGCAAAGTAAAGGTAAAGAAACTGCACCCTGTAGTGTCCTTGCCTTCTTCCTGCAACCTCTCCAGCACTGCTACATCTCTGTGCCAGACACTACACCCTCTTCCTCAACTCCTATCCTCACTGCCCTGGGACTACTGCCCTACCTGTGGAGGGCCACAACATCATAGCTGCACGACACCATCTGTCCCAGAGGATCTGTCTGCAGCGTTGGCTTAACATCTTCATTGCCGAACATCACAGGTGGCGTCACAAATCATTCACTCAAACTTTATTCCACCACTTAACCCCTTTTACATGGGCGTCCAGGGCCACGGACCGGGTCACCGCTGCTGTGACATTCCCCTTTGAGAGACTGGCCCGATACCGAGTACCCCACAGCCCTGGGAGGGTGACCCATGTGCACATACCCTCAGAGTCTGTGTTTTTTCTTCTAGCGTCCATTTTTCCATGGCTGTTGGAACAGACACGTTCAGAAAAAAAAAACATCACATGTGAAATACATTTGAACTCCATTCCTGTCATTGCAATCTATGGTTCTATACAGGATTCAGGCAGAACCCACCGGGCGCAGTAAAGAAAGACAGTGTGAACAGGCCCTGATGTAAAACACAAGCATTAAACATAAACTGCTGATCCCTATTATGGCAACACTACAATTACAGCACTGCATATGCAGCACATATACACACACATCATATATACTTTATAAAGATAGAAACATATACTATATACAGTATATAGACACATACAATATATACAAGCACATATATAAAGTGTATACACACAGTTTATATACAGTATGCTCACATACAGTACATATACAGTGCCTTGCGAAAGTATTCGGCGCCCTGGAACTTTTCAACCATTTCCCACATATCATGCTTCAAACTTAAAGATACCAAATGTAAATTTTTGGTGAAGAATCAACAAGTGGAACACAGTTGTGAAGTTGAACAAAATTTATTGGTTATTTTAAATTTTTGTTGAAAGGCAAAAACTGAAAAGTGGGGCGTGCAATATTATTCGGCCCCTTTACTTTCAGTGCAGCAAACTCACTCCAGAAGTTCATTGTGGATCTCTGAATGATCCAAAGTTGTCCTAAATGACTAATGATGATAAATATAATCCACCTGTGTGTAATCAAGTCTCCGTATAAATGCACCTGCTCTGTGATAGTCTCAGGGTTCTGTTTGAAGCACAGAGAGCATCATGAAGACCAAGGAACACAACAGGCAGGTCCGTGATACTGTTGTGTAGACGTTTAAAGCTGGATTTGGATACAAAATGATTTCCAAAACTTTAATCATCCCAAGGAGCACTGTGCAAGCGATAATATTGAAATGGAAGGAGTATCATACCACTGCAAATCTACCAAGACCCGGCCGTCCCTCTAAACTTTCATCTCAAACAAGGAGAAGACTGATCAGAGATTAAGTCATGAGGCCCGTTATCACTCTGGGTGAACAGCTGAGGTGGGACAGTCTGTCCATAGGACAATAATCAGTCGTACACTGCACAAATTTGGCCTTTATGGAAGAGAGGCAAGAAGAAAGCCATTTCTCAAAGATATCCATAAAAAGTGTTGTTTAAAGTTTGCTTCAAGCCACCTGGGAGACACACCAAACATGTGGAAGAAGGTGCTCTGGTCAGATGAAACCAAAATCGAACATTTTGGCAACAATGCCAAGCGATATGTTTGGCGTAAAGGCAACACAGCTCATCACCCTGAGCAACACCATCCCCACTGTCAAACATGGTGGCAGCAGCATCATGGTTTGGGCCTGCTTTTCTTAAGCAGGTACAGGAAAGATGGTTAAAATTGATGGGAAGATGGATGGAGCCAAATACAGGACCACTCTTGAAGAAAACCTGTTGGAGTCTGCAAAAGACCTGAGACTGGGACGGAGATTTGTCTTCCAACAAGACAATGATCCCAAACATAAAGCAAATTCTACAATGGAATGGTTCACATATAAACGTATCCAGGTGTTAGGATGGCCAAGTCACAGTCCAGACCTGAATCCAATCGAGAATTTGTGGAAAGAGCTGAAAACTACCGTTCACAAACGATCTCCATCAAACCTCACTGAGCTCGAGCTGTTTGCCAAGGAAGATTGGGCAAGAATTTCAGTCTCTCGATGTACAAAACTGATACATACCCCAAGCGACCTGCAGCTGTAATCGCAGCAAAAGGTGGCGCAACAAAGTATTAAGTTAAAGGGGCCAAATAATATTGCACTCCCCACTTTTCAGTTTTTGAATTTCAACAAAAGTTTAAAATAACCAATAAATTTCGTTCAACTTCGCAATTGTGTCCCACTTGTTGTTGATTCTTCCCCAAAAATTTACATTTGTGATCTTTATGTTTGAAACATGATATGTGGGAAAAGGTTGAAAAGCTCCAGGGGGCTGAATACTTTCGTAAGGCACTGTATTTACACAGTATAGTGAACAAATGCAGTATACAAATATAATTTGCACAGAGACACATACTATATACTGTATGTACATGCATATATATATATATATATATATATATCTCTACACACACACACACAAATGCACCAGACACACACTGTATACTGCACATGTACACACAGATACATATATATATTTATACTTACCAGATCCTGCTGCCTCACTTATGCAGATCCTAGGACAGTGGTTTAGGGGAGGAGGTGACACAGAACAGGGCTGCAGGCAGACACAGGGTGTCTGACCTCTGGTGCGGTGAGAAGGCCTCTCCCCCTAACTCTCAACTTCTACCCTGACACTCTATGGAGTTAGAGGGTGTGAAGGGGTTCCAGGAGAGACACTCCGGGACTGCAGAGGATGCATAGCATTATTCACTGTAAGTAATTCTGTGCACTTCATAAAGGGGCTGCAGACGCAGGGAGCCCCTTTTGTGGGTGGAGGCCCTAGGCATCTGCCTTGTTTGCCTGCCCCAAATGCTGGCCCTGGCCTCCACAGAGTATATTACCCCCACACATAATATGTTGCCCCGCCACAGCCCACCCTCACACAAGGGCCTCACATTCTTACATCCCTGCTCCTCGGTCACATGACTCAATGGTCCTTCAATAGGCAGACCTGTGAAGCAGGCATCAGATGGTTTGTTGCTCCATCAGTAACAAAAACAATCTTGGATTTTCGGTAAAAAAAAGCACAAAGCAAAATCTGCTTGCATTAAATGTGAATTGTGTCCCAGATTTTGCTGTGGATTTAGCACAGATTTCACTCCGCTCGCAGAAAAGGGTGAAATCCGCCAGGAATATCTGCAGCATAAACTGAGAGACACCAGATCTGCGGAGTCGGTCACTTTTCACTGCAGACGTTCTTTGCAGCACGTGGATAGGAGTTTGTTCAGCGTCATCCGCAACGCCGGTGCTGATATAGCGGATTATTCTTCTGAAAACTAGACATTTTGCTGTGTATCCATTTTGTTACGAAGGAAAAATAATTATTTTCTTGTTTTGAAGAATCCATGTGTAGTGTATTTATTGCTCCCCCTTTTATAAAGAAAAGTGATGGGTAGAAATATTGTCATTGAACTGCTGAAATACCACGCCGCACCAATGGGGGGATTCAGAAGTTGTATAGGTTTTGCCTGCAGAAAAAAATGCAATGTGTGAGTATAGCCTAATAATCTGTGGTTGCTCCTGGGCATAATGTGCATCCAAAAAAAAAAAAATTGTAAAACTCAGGAAACTTGTGTGAATTTGCAGTCTGGTGCCAGAATTGCCATAGAACGATTTCCCTGCACAGCCAGCAGGTGGCGCCCTAACCTCACATGCAGATGCCTGGAGTTACAGTTTATTAGCATGCACCATTAATTTTCCTTCAAAGCAATGGCCACATCAGCGAAGACTTGCAGACTTTATAATAAGTCAATGAGCTCTTCCACGTGGGACCCCCTAATCAGCAGAACCTTAACCAGACCCTCTATATAAATGCAGACCCAAATTAGACCCCATAAAATAGTATAGACCCTATGGCAGTCCCCCTCCCCTAAAAAAATGCAAGCTATTCTCCAGCCACCCCTAGTATATTGCAGACTCTAGAAAAGACGCCCTAAATAAATGCAGACTGCAAAAAAGATTAGCTAAAGTGATGTGGAACTTACACCAGACCCCTCTAAATAAATCCTGACTTCGATTTATGCCCCTAAAGTCATACAAATTCTAGATTAAATCCCTTTTTAAATCCAAAAGCAAATTAAATCCCACAAAATATTGTACTACAGATTCCCCGCCAGACCCCCTTAAACAAAAACAGACCCCCTAAAGTAATACAGACTTTTGATCTAACTATTTATATAAATACAGACTCCCAAATAGAAAACATAGTGACTGAGACCCCCTATCTAAATGCAGACCCCCAAATAGACAACAGTGATCCAGATCCCCTATATAAATGCAAAACCTATAATGTGAAACAGAAACCAGATTAGACCCCTTATATAAATGCAGATCCCAAATCAGACACAAAACCCCCTATTATAAATATAGACTCCTAACTAGAACCCATAAATTGATAAAGACCCAAGACGAGACCCCCCTACATACATGTAGATCCCAAACCAGAGTAAATAACATTATACAGAGCCCCTGTATAAATGCAGACCACATAACGTGATACAGACCCCAGACCAGACCCTTAACATAAATGCTGACCCCAAACCATAGCCCACAAACTGATAAAGATGCCAGACCAGACCCCATAAAGTGATACAAACCTAAGACACACCTAGTATATATAAATGCAGACCCCCAAAATATACAACAAAGTGATACAAACCCCAGACTAGACCCCCCCTATATAAATGCAGAACCCATAAAGTGATACAGAACACAGACCAGACCCCTTATATAAATACAGATCCCAGACCAGACCCCAGAAAATGATGCAGGAACCAGATCCCCTATATAAATATAAACCACAATCCAGACTCCATGGAGTGATGTACCCAAGACCAGACCCCCTAAATATACACAGAGCTAATACCAAGATACAGACTCCCCCTATATAAATGCAGACACCATAAAGTGATATAGACCTTAAGCCAGACATTTTACATTGGTGCCGACACTAAACAAGACCATATAAAATCATAAACATCTCAGCCATGGTGTTAGGGTATTGTCTGTGGTAGTGGCCAGGAACAAGGAGGAGGTCAGGGATGCGGAGAGGAGTGAACTCTGCACCCAGGAGATTGACAGCTCTTCCACAAAGTCTTCCCTTTTTCCTTTGATCGCCCAGACATGTTGCTAAAAAGTATTGTATCATAAACTCCCTGTAGTGTGGACCTGAAAGTGCCCTCTTGGGGCACACGGACATAGGACCCCATCTATGAAACAGAATCGAGAGCTGGTTGGTATGACCTGGTCCATTGCTGGTCGACTAAGATCATCCACCCTAATGGCCATCTTTTCTGGTTGGCTGCAAAAGCTTGGGGTGCTCGGAGCAGAACCCGGATGCAGACGCTGCACCTAAGTCTTGGTACCTGATGGGACCCAAAGGAAGACACCAGTGTTATAAAAGACAGTGGAGAATTTGGGGGCCTGTTAGGGATCAGGGCTCAAGAGCAGATGGCAAACGTGTCCATCAATGACTGGAAAAGTGTAACAGTCGGTATTTGGCAGCACGGCATGAGAAAGTGGCTCAGTGAGGATGTATCAGAGATTGTGCAGGCAAACAGTATGATGGAACTGGATCGGAAGAGAGGATGCAGGTATTATCCAGACCCCCATCATTCCCTTATTCATCATTTCCTAAATGAAGCTGATGAAACGTTCCTACATGGAGTGGACAAGGGCTCATTTCCACGCTCACATAAACAGCCGTGGTTCCAGACTCTCCTGTGTTATGAATAATGACTTCCTATGTGTCAACGAAAAGGAAGTTGTTCTTCATAACTCGTCTAAATCAGCAGCGAATGACACATCCTGTAAATGCCGTTGCGGCCGCACTCCTCTTCTCAGCCCTTAATTCGTACGTTCTCATCGTGTCCTGTGGGATCAGACCTTCTTCTCAGGACGCACAAGGTTACATATCGGAGGGACGATACATCCTGCCGTAACATAAGCAATCTACAAGGTCCCGGCTTCGGGCTTGTATGGGAGATAGAACAGGTCTTTACCTTTAGGTGATGGAAACGGCCAGAAGAATTCCCACATTCATAGATGTAGCTGCCATAACAGGTTTTATTTTTGTTTTTACGTAGGAGGTTTGCAAAAAAGATATGGTGATTTTTTTTTTTTCAGCACCATCTGTCATCACATATGTAAGCATTACACTTATATCAACTTTTATTATTGCTCAAATTCAGAAAAAAAGAACATTTTTATTTGCGCCATTTATTGATCACCAATAAATAATCGCTGTATTTTACAGGTTGTTTCAATAATGAGGATAAATCTATATCACATGCTGTTACCGATTTGTGATATTTTTTTTAATGTGTATTTAAAAATGTGTTTTTTGCACTTTAAGGAAGAAAAATATCTTTCATGTTTCAGTTTCTGTTTTTTTTTTTTTCATTAAAACATACTGACATATAGCGATACACATATGGACAATATTGTTGGTACTTTCTGTCAAGGTAAGAAAAAAAAACCTCAGATTGGTCACAAAAATAGCTTAAAACTGCTAAAAGTCTAAAAAAAAAAAAAATTAAAGAGATAAAAAGTGGTAAAAAATATGTTGGATAAAAAACTTACTTTATTGAATCTTCAAAATGTACAGAAAACATGTTGGTGACAAGTTAATTGACCCTTTTCACTCAACGGTAATATTGTTCCGACAGAGACCATCGAGTGGGGTGAAACGCGTCGGTCCATTTTCAAATGATTAAATAAAAAGTTTTTTTATTCATCATTATAGTTTGTATTACTTTGAGTCGCTTTACTTTTTCTTTTTTTCTAAATATTACTTTTGTCAGTTTCAAGTTATTTTAGTGACCAGTGTAGGATTTTCTTACTTCAACAGAAGATACCAACAATTTTGTCTATATGTGTATCTTTATATGCCAGAATATTTTAATTGAAAAAAAACAAAACAAAATGAAGCACAAAAGATATTTTTGTTACTTAAAGATACTAATATATAGTGCAAAAACACATTTCTTAATAAACCTTTAAATAAACTGCACAAATTGATAATAACATATAATATACATTTGTTATCCCCATTATCATAACAACCTGTAAAATACAGTGATTATTTACGGTGATCAATAAATGGAAAAGCAGACATTGCCTTAGTGTGGTTCAACAGGAGAAAAATCAAAAACAATGAACGTGTGTATATTAATATATACCAGTGTGAAGTGCCTGTGAAGAAGAATGTAGAGGTTTTTCGGTAGAGAAAATTCTGGCTCACTGTTAATGTGTCTGCTTTTCATGCTACAGGTCCGGAGTTTGAAACCTGGCAGAAACTATTTACAAGAAGAAGCGGAGAATTAATTACATATATAAAAGCATCTACTTTGCACGGTCCAGTCACGAGTGGGTCATGTCCTCCTAGGACGATCAGGGGTTAGAAGAACAATACGTATTGTGAATCGCAGATCTTCCATTTAACATGTGTGTTTGTGTTTCATATTAAATGGAATTAGTTTCCTTTGGTGCTGAAGAGGTTAACGACCCTTTCTATGCTGGCTAGAAACCTGCAGCTCCATCTCACAGCTGTTCCTGACCTGGTCATTTCCTCTCCCTATAAAATCTGGCAAGACCTTCCCTTTCTTGCCACTGATAGTTTTCCTTCCTAACCCCTTGGAGTCGTTGTGCGAATAGTTAGGGTCCCAGATCTAGGACTGTGCAAGGCCCCTTTTCCTAGTTATATAAAGTCACAGCATGACAGGTCCAATGCCCCCAATCAATGTTATGTTTCATTGGTGGAGAATCAAGATGGTAAGAAAATAATACAAAAAAGTGGACACTCATTTTGAGGAATACATTCTTCCATGATGTGTTTTATATGAAGACACTAGGGCTTAAAGTATCATTGAAGATGATGACCTGTAGTAAAATCCATCTACAAGACTATTTTTGCAGTATTTCCCTTTTCGCCTGCTCTATCGCGGTCCGATATTCTCATAGCTGCGCACAGTTAACCCCGTGCTTGATGAGCTCGCTGAAGTGTTCCCAGGACTCAGCAAAATAAAGGCAATCGTAAAAACAAACATCTGTGTCTCTTGTAACAGATAAAATAAGGAGCTGGACTCCTGCTAAGGTGACTCATTGGAGGGTAAGTGGGATGAGCTTTGCGTGCAGGCAGTCCATCACAAGCAGGAGCCGGAGTTGTAAGTCTGACCCTTAAACGGATCTTATTGTGCTAAATTTGCTCTGTTCCCAGCACTAATAATATATATGAATAAAAAAACAAACAAGAACATCTGTCTCCCATCTTTCCGATCTGCTCCGGGGGAGTTCAGTCCGATTAGACTGAATTTCCAAACAGAATTAATTCCCAAACACAAAGTTTTTATTACATGATAGGATGACAGCAAAGACTGGAAGCCTCCTGAATTTTTCACGTCCTCCTGATGACAACAAATAACAAAAAACTACAAAAATAGTTTTATTATTAAACAAAAATTGACAGCAAATTCTCTAAAAAAATATTCCTGGTAAATCAACTCTACAAATGTGAAAGTCAGAAATATAGCATCATTATAAAATTCCCTTTAGCGCCTCTGTCACAGCTAATGTCCTTTAATGGTTGTGACGCTGGACCTATTACAAAGACATTGGGGGTTAAATATGCAAAGTAAATGTGGTGGAAATTGCCCAAATTTTCCAGTGAATTTGCTCAGATAAACATCACTCAGTGAGAAATTGTATGAAAAGCATACTGTCATGACTGGGTCGTCGGGTGACCCGGGATCAGGGGTTCCTTCCATGTCCCTAAAGCTAGGGGGTACCCTAGCTCACCCTATTCCCTGGTTACTTCTGAAGGTGACGATGCCGGGGTCATGTACCTTGTCTTATCTCCTGTAAATGCCCTCCATCTTACCCTACCCCATCCAGGAAAGAGGGGAGCAGCCGTGCACCGCAGCACACCAACCAGACGAACAAGGCAACACGAACAGCGGCAACAGAAAATACCAGGCATACAAATATTCACTCACATATAACAGAGGAATGCACCGGGAAGTGGAAGATGGGGAAAAATCAAAGTAGTATAAGAAAAGGGAATCATCACACTTACAAACCCAACCATATGCCTTTTCATATAACCACTAACTCCTATCCTCCTAGCCATGCAGCATAAGCTAGCATTGACTATGCGTGTCAGACAGGACCCAGATTGTATAGGGGATAGGAGTGGCTAACAGTGCTCAGTTGAGAGCCCAGACTCCCAGAGCTCACAACATGGCTGATTAACCCCTTTACCGCCAAAAGAAATCCACACCGTTTAAAAAGTAGGTGAAGTGTTTCTTTTCAGTGCAGAAATAGCAGCAATCAGACGCTGCGGTCTTCTGGCTCCTCTCTGTCGCTGTAACCCTGTGACACATACAATGTAGTTTGGTCAAACTTTGAGATTTTTTTTCCAAAAGTTTGAACTAATTTTTAATTTGGTAATTTGTATTTTGTTTGCCCCAGTTTTGTGGCAGAAGGTATTTTATGTTGATAAGATAGATCGTCTAGCCCTGAACTTAAGTTCAATTCATGGGAAGGAGTGACATATCAGATAGCCTGTAGAGATGGACAAATCAATTAGGTGAAAATCTATTTCATGTTAAATTTTAAGGAAATTGGCTAAAACCAGAACATTAGAACATTAGCAATTTGATTTGTATAAATCACCCCAAAAATTTCCGCCATCAGATTACACAAAGCAGAAGATTGCATCAGCCAAAGAAGGCTTATACTGTATAACTCAGCGACGGTTTCCTTATAAAGCTTGGCAGCTATTAGATCACATGGTATAACACAGTCAATTAGGAGAGATTATAATATCCTGCATAAAAGCAGAGGCAGGAAATGAAGCAGCCATTTGGGGGTACATCTGGATAGTGAAAGGACATCGAAACCGGAACTGGAAAGTGGGATAAACATAAATCACTCCTAAAGAAGAACTGGGGGCAATCAAACACCCCCAGTTCAGGACAACCACTATCTTATCTACAGTACCACGATATAGGTCCCAAACTTGTGGAGATTCCAGAACTGGAACCTTTACTCAACAGTCTCATTTAGGACTTCACAAGGATTGCTGAGAGGACAGATGGGATCGCCACAGTTATAAATTATCTCTATGAGAAAAAAGTAGAATAAAAAACAATTATCACAAATCAAGCACAATGGTGGATTTCTTGTTATAGTCAGAAGAGAGAGAGCAGCTACCGCTCTACATCGCTCAGTGCCACCAGCAGGAGCCTCCCCCCAATTCCTGTCTGCAGAAGGGCAACAAGATAATAAAGCCACGCCCAAAAGTAGAACAGATCAGCAGGAGGTTAACCCTGTGTTTTCGGCACGATTTCTACAAGACTGTTTTATAAACATGCAGAAAATGCTACACACTGACAGTGGGAAGAAAATATCCTGTTAATTGTATCATTCTCCTGTAGGTTTCGTGTTCCTTTAAATGGTGCAATCTGTGCACCGATATATTGTCAGGATTCCAAAGTATACAACGTTACGTCCAAAACCGATGTTCTGCTCAGCAAACCTGAACCACAGTGACTGCAGGATAATCTCTTGTATTTGTGGTTGGGGTGGGTTTTATACAGACATAGGTTTTGTGGGTGATTTGTACGAAGTGACCTTAGTAAGTAAATTTGCTTCTAAAAAAATAGGGGATATACATGACTGATATATATATCATAGGTTCCAACAAAGGACTGAGCAGATAACATTAAATTAATCCCTTTTGCAAATATCAAGTCTGAACCAGGTTATTGTGGATGATTTATCTGTATTTCTATCTTGCTAGATATTGAGTTGTATGGAAGGATCACAAGGATTCAGATGGGTATTATAGGCAGCACCTTTTTCACCATTACTGCAATAGTAGAATATGTCCATGATACAGTGTAGAACTGAAGCAACAAAGGGCAGTATAATGCGATCCTACGACTGCGTGTCTTCTACAGACATATCTGTCTCCAGAAAGAAGGAAACCTGAGACCTCAAAGGAAGAATATTTACATGCATAGTTGTCCCAAACAAAAGGCAGTCATAATTACCAAGACAATATTAAGGCACTGCAGGATGCAGCAGCCCCATTCAAAAGGCGGAGGCAGCGAAGGTGCAAAATACTAATGAAACTACCACTTCGCACACCAACCATTCATGGAGGGGGTGATCCTAGTATTACAAATGCACAGTATAGGGCCCCAGTCACAGAGTTGCATGTAGTGCACAGTGTCCGGCTTACAGCCTATTAGTGATGACCATACTACTAATTCAGGTGTGCTGTCCAGCACTATGTATGCGCTCCCTACAAGAACTGACACCCCAACTACCCAAGTCGGTATTAAAAGCCTGGCTGTCACTCTACAAAAGATGAAGATATGTAAGAAAAAATATGTATTGTCAGGAACACCGCACTGCACTTGCTCACTGAGCCAGTACGCGTGTCCTGAGTAAAGCGAACTGTGCTCAAAGATACCTGTGGAGCGGGCAGCAGCCGAGTAGGTGACTGCTGGGGGTGTGGCCTAAACTCCAGAGAGCTAGGAGCTGCAAGAGAACTAGCAGGGTAACTGCGAGACCAAGTTACCAAAGGGCATAGACAGGGAGGATAGTCAGGACGTAGCCAATGAGTCATACACAGAGATAGCTGCAAGGTACAAGAGGGGCGCGCAGAGAGTAGTCAGATCACAGGCAATGAGTCATACACAGGGAGGGTAGCGAAGTACAGAATCAACAGGCAAGCTCACAATGGGGAACAGAAACGGGTCAGAACCATATAAACAAGCTATAACAATGAACAGGCACACAGAGGTCACCACACTCGGCCAAAGGCAAAAGTATAACTGACAGGGATTGGAGCTTCACAGGGGTTTAAGAAGCTCTCCCAGAACCAAAGAGAGGCCACAATCATTAACCCCAGGTGTGCAGGTCAAAACCTGCACTGAGCTCCAGACATTAACTCCTGACATGCAGCTCAAAAACCTGCACTGGGATCATGACAGTACCCCCCTCTCAACGGGGGGCCTCTGGACCCCCAGGTTTCCCCGGGTACTTGGCATGGAGAGCGCAAACCAGGCGATCTGCATGTACAGAGCGAGCAGGGACCCATGAGCACTCCCCTGGTCCATATCCCTTCCAGTGGACCAGGTACTGCAAAGAGCGCCGCACCCACCGAGAGTCCACAATATGTCCTACCTCATACTCCAACTGACCCTCCACCAGCACTGGAGGAACAACAGGCTCGGAGTCCTCTTTGACAGACCCTACGGATTTCAACAGAGGTTTATGGAACACATTGGATATTTTTAAGGAGGCGGGGAGACGCAACCTATATGCCACTGGGTTGACTATCTCCATAATCTCGTATGGACCAATGAACTTTGGTCCCAATTTAGCTGATGGTACCTTCAAGTTGATGTTACGTGTGGAAAGCCAAACCTTCTCTCCCACCTGAAACATGTCTCCCAAGGCTCTCTTTGTCAGCAAAATATTTGTACCTCCCCTGGGCCCGAGAGATATTACGCTGGACTTCAGCCCAGAGATTTTTAACCGTTGAACGGACCCCTCTACCCCTGGACAACTGGAATCCACCCGTGAAAACTCCCCAAAATGCGGATTGAACCCATAGTTAATCAGGAATGGGGACATGTTGGTGGACTGACTCACCCGGTTGTTAAAAGCGAATTCCGCCAACGATAACGCATCACACCAATCCTGCTGTCTGGCGGAGGTCAGACACCTGAGAATTTGTTCCAGGGATTGATTGGTGCGTTCTGTCTGACCATTACTCTCCGGGTGATATGCCTACGAGAAGTAGAGTGAGATGCCCAATTTCATACAGAACGCCCTCCAAAATTTGGCCACAAACTGCACACCTCTGTCAGACACAACATTCAGGGGTACCCAATGCAATCGGACCACATGCTGCACAAACAACCTTGACAATGTTTCTGCTGAGGGTAATGCTGCCAAGGGAATGAAATGGGCCTGTTTAGAAAACCTATCCACCACCACCACCCAGATCATGGTATTGCCCCTGGAAGGCCGGTAATAAAATCCATGGAAAGATGAGTCCATGGCCTATCAGGAACCGGTAAAGGTATGAGTTCCCCAGCCGGCCGGTTATGCGAGCTTTTGGAACGGGCACACACACCACAAGCAGAAACAAAATTCTTGACATCAGACCTTAGTGAAGGCCACCAAAAACCCCTGGCCACTGCCTCATAGTGGCCGTGATACCTGGATGAGCACTCAACCTAGACTCATGAAACTCCTGCAGAAGTCTAGGCCGCAATAAATCTGGAAAAAACAATTTATCCCCTGGCCTGGTTGCCAGAGCTAGGGCCTGAGCCCTTAGAATTTCTTGTTCCAACTCAGATGAGACCCCCGCCACTATCACCCCTGGGGGAAGAATGGAGGATATCTGCTCGGGGGAGACACTGGGTCAAAACTTCTGGACAGGGCATCCGCTTTAACATTTTTGGACCCCGGTCGAAAAGTAATGGAGAATTGAAATCGTGAAAAAAAAAAAAAGTGACCAACGGGCTTGTCTAGGAGTAAGCCTCTTAGCAGATTCAAAGCATGCCAAATTTTTGTGATCCGTGACAACCGTGATAGGGTGAGCCGCCCCTTCCAAAAAGTGCCTCCATTCCTTAAACGCCAGCTTGACCGTAAGAAGTTCTCTATTACCTACGTCAGAGTTTCTCTCGGCTGAAGAGAACTTTTTGGAGAAGGCGGCACAGGGTTTGAGATTGGCAAGGGTGGCCGGACCCTGGGACAGCACAGCCCCCACCCCCACTTCAGAAGCATCCACCTCCACAATGAATGGTTTGGACGGGTCTGGTTGTACCAACACCGGGGCGGACATGAAACATTTCTTAATAGCTGAGAAGGACTCCTTAGTGAGTACAGATCAATTTTTTACATCAGAGCCCTTCTAGGTAAGATCCGTGACTGGTTTAACCACTTGTGAGAAACCTTTAATGAATCTTCAATAATAGTTCGCAAATCCTAAGAAGCGCTGGAGCCCCTTGAGATCTCGAGGCTGAACCCAGTCAGCGATCGCCTGCACCTTCTTAGGATCCATACGAAACCCCTTACAGGACACAATCAACCCCAAAAAAGACAGTTCCTGTACAAAAAATGAACATTTTTCCAATTTAGCGAACAATTAGTTCTCCCTGAGTCTCTGGAGAACTGTCTGTAGATGTTGCAAGTGAGATTGGCTGTCCGGGGAATACACCAAAATGTCATCCAACTAAATAATAACAAAACGGCCTATCAGGTCAGAAAACACAACACTGATGAAATTCTGTAAAATAGCGGGTGCATTAGTTAACCCAAACGGCATTACCAGGTTTTTAAAGAGTCCTTCTGAGGTGAGGAACGCAGTTTTCCACTCGTCCCCTTCCCGAACCCTTATCAGATTGTAGGCCCCCGGAGATCTAACTTGGAGAACCATTGGGCCCCAGCTAACTGGTTACATAAGTCGGGGATGAGGGGAAGCGGGTAAGTGTTCCTAACCGTTATCTTGTTCAGTTCCTGAAAGTCGAGGCACGGCCGCAAACCACCATCTTTCTTCTTCACAAAGAAGAATCCTGCTGCCACAGGTGACACAGAAGGCCTGATATGCCCTTTGCGGAGACTCACAGCTATGTACTCCTTCATGGCTTGGCGCTCAGGCCCGGACAAACTGAGCAATCGAGCCTTAGGTAACTTGGCTCCAGGTACTAAATCAATGGCACAATCGTAGGGTCTATGTGGTAGCAGCGCCTCAGCCTCACTTTTGGAAAAAATGTCTTCGAAATCCTTCAGGTACTCTGGAATACCTTCCAGACTGACAGACGACACAGATACGGATTTAACAGCGTTAACAAGATGTCCCAGGTTACCACATTTATCTTTACATCCCCATTGAGTGATCTCCCCTGTCACACAATCAATGGTAGGATTATGGCGTTGAAGCCAAGGCATCCCCAGTACCAGTCCTGCAGGCAAGTCATCTAGCACAAGACAACTTAGTTTTTCCACATGAGTGGAACCCACTTTTAGAGAAAAAAGTTCAGACCTGCAACAGATACCGTCCTGGGTAAGAGGGGACGAGTCAATTGCCACAAGTTTAACAGGATCCTGAAGCCTTACTGTCCCTATCTTATTAAGAGTCATAATTTTGGTATCAATCAGGTCTACGGCAGAACCACAGTCAACAAAAGCAGTAGTTTGAACCGGACCATTACCAAGTTCCAGTTCCACCTGCAGCACCATTTTTGCACGTGAGCAAAATTGTACCTGAAGGTCTGGGTAGCCTCCTCGACTACTACCCAGACCTAGTCATTTCCCGCCATCTTGGAGGATGACTGACAGGAGGGGGCAGTCCTTCCAGTGTCCAGATTTCCCACAATAGAAGCACAACTGCTTCTCCCGGCGGCGTCTTTTTTCCTTTTCCTCACAGGTGACAGCGCTCACCTCCATAGCCACAGGAAGAGTCCGGGTCTCATCTCCACTGAAGAATAATGGTGTTTCCAGTTGCATAATGCCTCTAGCCCGCAGTCTGCGATCCATGCGAACCGCTTGGATCATGGCATCCTCCAGGGAGTCAGGCGGAGGATGGAGTGCCAGGGCATCCTTCAGATGTTCACACAGGCCTCTACGGAACAGCCCCCGAAGGGCGGCATCACTCCAAGAAATCTCGGCTGCCCAACGTCTGAATTCAGTACAGAACCACTCGGCCTGACAGACACTCATCACCTTGTCCTCAGCCAAACGCACTCTATCAGGCTCATCATAAATAAGCCCTAAGGCTTCAAAAAAGGCATCCACAAACATTCTCTCGGGCAGAAGAGGAAAGCGAAAATGCCTAGGCTTGTGGGGACCCCCTAAGCAGGGACATCACCACCCCCACCCTCTGTTTTTCATCCCCACAGGAGCAGGGTCTCAAAGAGAAAAAGAGCTTACAGCCCTCCTTAAATGCTCTGAATTCATCTTTGTTACCAGAAAACGTATCTGGCAATTTAACCGGGGATTCGGGTGGGACTAAAATGACATCTCTATTCCCCACCTGCTGAAAGCCTGCGGAAAGCACCCCCTGAACCGAGTCTGCAACCTGCCACTGGGACTGGGCCAGAGCTTGGTGTTCCAAACTTAGCTTCTGCAGCGACTGAGTCAAGCATTTCACCTGCTCAGATAAGGTATGCATTGGGTCCATGCTGCAGAAGTGAGGAGAGAAAAAAAAGGTTCACGGTCAGTTATAATGTCAGGAACACCTCACTGCACTTGTTCACTGAGCCAGTGTGCGTGTTCTGAGTAAAGAAAACTGTGCTCAAAGATACCTGTGGAGCGGGCAGCAGCCGAGTAGGTGCGTACTTCAGAACAGCAGGACCTGAAGCACGTGACTGCTGGGGGCGTGGCCTAAACTCCAGAGAGCTAGGAGCTGCAAGAGAACTCCTAGCAGGGTAACTGTGAGACAAAGTTACCAATGGGCACAGACAGAGAGGATAGTCAGGACGTAGTCAATGAGTCATACACAGAGATAGCTGCAAGGTACAAGAGGGGCGAGCAGAGAGTAGTCAGGTCACAGGCAATGAGTCATACACAGGGAGGGTAGCGAAGTAAAGAATCAACAGGCAAACTCACAATGGGGAACAGAACCGGGTCAGAACCATATAAACAAGCTATAACAACGAACAGGCACAGGCACACAGAGGTCACCACACTCGACCAAAGGCAAAAGTATAACTGACAGGGATTGGAGATTCCCAGGGGTTTAAGAAGCTCTCCTAGAACCAAAGAGAGGCCACAATCATTAACCCCAGGTGTGCAGGTCAAAACCTGCACTGAGCTCCAGACATTAACCCCTGACGTGCAGCTCAAAAACCTGCACTGGGATCATGACATGTATAAAATGCAGGAGGTACTGGTCGATATTTCAGCCAACGTACGCAATCTCACAAGCAAGGGTCCTCAACTTTTTTGAGAGTCGTAACACTAAAATTCAGGAGCATCTGACTCCAGCATGCCCCGTCATCAAGACCAGAGTGAACATTGCCGATCATGATGAATCGAGGGTTCTGTGTATGCCAGTCTCAATGAACAGTGCACTGACATAAAAAACTCCAAATCCACCAAGAGTTGCGTGCCTCTTAACAAATTTGGCTCCTTTATCAGTTGCAGCACTGAAAAAATATGTACTCTGTCCGTGTTTGTCGTAATTTCTACATGTAAATCTTGATGAATTTGTTGGCTGCGTTTGGCCAGGCTGCCACCGGCTAAACTTGTGTAAAAATGACAAAAGTCACAACATTTTTTATTGCCCCCCTTACTAACCCCATAAGTTTAAGTTAAAAAATACACACAGAGAAAAAAGTCCTTTAATTGAACATTACACACAGAAAAAAAACTCCTTTGTTTGAAATAATCACTCCCCACCATATTTTACCTATTAATATAAAAATAAAAAAACACAGCATTCCTCACCTGTCCTCCGATAGGCCATATGTCCAACAACATGCTCCCACTCTGCTACATCTGGATGAATTGCTGATCTGGCATTATGCAACCATTTAGCCCTGCATCCAGGACACACTGAGCTGAACGCGAGAAAACGGCTGCGTGTGATCGGCGGTGACATCATTAAGGTTACTGCCGGTCACAGGCAGACCTTCTCACGCTCTGCACAGTGTCTCCCAGCTGGAGTGGAGAGGGGTCTCATCACTGCTCTCCAAACCATCTGGATCATCGTGGGATATGGCCATTAATGGATTATAGGCAAGTATAACTTTATTTTTATTTATTTTACTCATTTATATACCACTATTAATTCCACAGTGCTTTACAGACATTATTTTGATTTTTTTTAATTTCATTTTTGGTGAATAAATGTGTAAAACAGGGTCGTGGACTTTTTTTTTCCCCAAATAAAAGAGTCTGCGTGTTTTCTTCAATTAAAATATTTTACTCTGTCTTTATTATATTTGACTATGGGGTTGTCTTATAGATGCCTCTCCATTACAAACCTGTGGGCTTGATGTCAGCTGATATAACAAAGCTAAACATCAACCCCACAATTACCCCATTTACCACCGCTACAGGGCAAGTGGGAAGAGCTGGACAGAATTCCAGAATTGGTGCATCTAATAGATGCTCCTTTTCTCAGTGGCTGCGGGCTGCTCTTTTTAGGCTAGGGAGCAGCAATATCCATGGCTTGTTACCAGCCTGAGAATACCAGCCCTCCGCTGTCAGCTTTTAGCATGGCTGGTTGTCAAAAATGGGGGGCACCCCTCTATTTTTGATAAACAGCCAAGATAACGCTGACAGCTGAGGGCTGCAGCCTGCAGCTATCAGCTTTACCTGCACTGGTTATCAAATATAGATGGGACCCCACATAATTTTTTTATTTTATTTATTGCACAGGAGAAAGTTGGCGAATACTCAAATCATCATGTGTCTTCTATTGCTGCTATTATTGAGAGCAGGCGCATGATAACGAGAGTAGTACGCTTGTCTATGACCGGCGGTAACCTCTTCACCACTGGTCACAGCTGCTGGCTCACACGCTGTCATCTGTGTGACAGTGTGGAAACTTCAGCTTTTTGACCAGCGGTAATGAACTTACCGCCAATCTTAGTCGGTGTTTCTCATGCTGTCATACAGATGACAGCATGGAAAATGCCAGATGTTTGGTCCCCCATTCATTTGAATGGGGTTTCGGTTCAAGTTCAGGTATGGGTTTTGAAAAAGTGTATGAGAAATCACCTGAGATTAATCCAGAAAACTCAGATGATTTTTTTCTAATTTTCATCGGATTTTTTAACCATAAAATTTATTTTATTTTATTAAACATGGCATAACAAAACAAAGTCGTACAAGTATTTAGTTTCTGTATAGTGTGCATGAATAATAAACAATATAAACGATATAAGGCTATAAATGACCTTAATTTTACAAAGATATACATGACAAAGACAAGACAAGACAGTAAGGAGTAGAAGGAGGGGAGGGGAAGAGAAAAAAAAAAAAAAAAAAAAGGGGAAAAACCTCAGTTAAATCGACTAATCAGATCCGAACTCAGCCGCACTACAGGTCGGATCCCGCTGCATAATAATCCCACGGGGACCAAATTGCTCGACAGCGCACCACCGAATCATTTAGTAAGGCTGTAAGGTGTTCCATCCTTCTGACATCCATGATCCGTCTAATGAGAGTCTGAAGCAAAGGGGGACTCGGCTGCCTCCAAAAGCGCGCAATCAGGCATCTGGCCGCCGTAAGGATATGTTGCAATAATCTATTGGAGAGTTTGCCCATACCCGGCGCCCCGTCACCCAGGAGAAGCACCAGCGGGTTTAGTTCTATATCTGTATGCAATACCTTGTCAATGAGGGACTTAGCTTGACCCCAAAAAGGTACAATTTTTGGGCATGACCAAAATATATGCATGAGGGACCCAGTGCTTTTTCCACATCTCCAACAGGAGGGAGGGACAGAGGGATTCAGACCATGCAGAAACTCTGGAGTGTGATACCAGTGCATTAGTATCTTAGAGATATTTTCTCTATAGAGAGTACACACTGACGATTTTGCGGCATTCCTCCAAATGACAGACCACTCTCGGGGAGAGATACGCCGCTCCAAGGCGGCCTCCCACTTGCGCATGTATAGAAAAGATTCACCAGACCCACCCCGTGGATTCGATAAAAGGTTATAAATTTCTGAGATCAGACCCCTGGTGTTCACGCCCCTCCTGCAAATTTTCTCGAAATCCGTGGGGATCGAAGCTCCCGCTTTACCATATAGGGAGTTAGCAAAATCTCTGATTTGTAGGTATTGAAAGAATTCCCTATTGGAAATCGAGAAATGTTGCTTAAGATAATCAAAGGAGTGAATCTCCATGGTCTCCCCGTCTATAATATCCGCAAATCTAAATAGGCCCGCTTTAAGCCAAGGGTGAACCATAGGAGACTCTAAACTGCTTGGGAGCTGTGGGTGATAGATGAAGGACACCAGGGGGGAGCAAGGTGACATGAGGGCAAATCTCCGTGTGCAGGTATTCCAAATGTTACCGGTGAACTGCATGGGGCCCAAAAGGGGTGGAAAGGACTCACACCGTGCTGGCGACCATAAGAGAGAGTTAGGGTGTATTGGGGCAAGCCATAATTTCTCAATTTCATTCCACTTGCTGTAGGCCCATAGGGATGTCCAGCAGGGGATTCTCCTCAGATGAGTAGCCCAGTAGTAGTTAAGAATATTTGGCACAGAAAGCCCTCCCCTGGTCTTATGAGCTGTGAGAACCTCCTTAGCCACTCTATGGCGCTTTTGTTGCCATATGAACCTAAGAATAGCCGCCTGAAGGGACTTCAGTTCCGAGACCGGAACTCCAACTGGGAGGGTCTCAAAGGCGTAAATCAATCTGGGTAAAAGGCTCATTTTTACCGCCGCTATCCGACCCATCCACGAAAGAGGGAGTGATTGCCATTTAGTCAGGCGGGCTTTTGATTCTTTAAAGAGGGAGGGGAAGTTTAGTTTGTAGAGGGTCTCATATGAGGACGTAATATTCACCCCCAAATATTTCACAGCATCCTGTTTCCACCTGAATTTAAAATTCAGGCGTAGGTGGTCCCATACCTCAGGGGGGATGTTAAGCGGCATAGCCTCCGTTTTGCTGGAATTGATTTTATATCCAGATAAGTCCCCATATCTCCTCAAAGCCCTCATGAGGTTCGGAAGAGACACGTGGGGATTAGTGAGCGTCAATAGGACATCATCAGCAAATAGTGCGATCTTAAAAGATTTACTCCCAACCATCACCCCAGAAATATTGGGGTCCCGTCGTATGGACGCTGCCAGGGGCTCTATGCAGAGGGCAAACAGGAGAGGTGACAAAGGGCACCCCTGCCTAGTGCCATTCGATAAAGTGAATGGTTTGGATGTACAGAGAGGGAGTTTTATGGCTGCTGTACGGTGGTTGTATAGGGATCTCAGCGCGGACAGAAATCCGCCCGAGATGCCAAAGACCCGCATCGTACTAAAAAGGAATGGCCAGGAGAGGCGGTCGAAAGCCTTCTCGGCGTCAAGACTCAGTACTAGTGTTTGCGATTTCTTTCGGTTCGAGATGTCCACCAAGTCCACAACCCTCCTGGTGTTATCACCCCCTTGACGGCATGGAATAAAGCCTACTTGGTCTTTATGAATAATCGAGGGTATCCATTTATTAAGTCTGGAGGCCAGTAGCTTGGTGAACACCTTCAAATCCGTATTCAAAAGGGCTATTGGCCTAAAGTTTGCACAGTTCAAGGGGTCCCTAGGCGGCTTTGGAAGGAGGATGAGGTGGGAATGTAGCATTGTGGACGGGATTGGGTCGCCTTGCAAGAAGGAGTTAAATAATGAGGCTAAATGAGGAAGGAGTGTTTTGGCGAATGTCTTATAGTAAAAGTATGTCAGACCGTCAGGGCCAGGTGATTTTCCCATGGGCAGGGACTCCAAAACCTCCTCTACCTCTTCAGAGGAAACTGCACTATTTAGAGATTCAATCGCTTCACTAGGTAGGGAGGGGAGGTCTAAGGTAGCAAGATAGTCTTCAATAGCCCCTGAACCCTGGGATCCATCAGCCGATGGGGGACCAAGATTGTACAATTTTTTGTAGAAATTATAAAAAATAGCTATGGCATCAGGGTGATAGTGCGTCACCCCTGCAGCGTCCCGCAAGGCCTGAGGACATGAAGCCGCGGAGCGTTCTTTCAGCTGGCGTGCCAGGAGGGTGTGAGCCTTATTGCCCCTTTCATAAAATTTCTGTCTAGAGAAAGTTAGCAGCTTCTCCGCCCCCACCACCGCCAGATCTTTTAATTTTTCCCTTAGTCTGACCACCTCTTTCAAAGCGGCCAGAGAGGGAGATTCAGCAAGTGTCCTCTCATGAAGCTTTAGTTGAGAAGTCAAATGTGCCCTCTGGACCCCCGCGGATCTCTTGGCCCTGGCGCCCTCCCTAATACAATGGCCCCTCATCACCACCTTATGTGCCTCCCACAGAATTCCCAGGGAGGAGACTGAGCCCGTATTGAGCTGGAAGAAGTCCTCCAGTTGCTTTTGCAGTGAGGCCCTGACTTCGGGGTCCTTGAGTAAAGATTCATTTAAGCGCTAGTAGCCAAATCTAGATCGAGAATGGGCTCCCTCAAGATCCATGATCACAGGGGCATGATCTGACCAGGTAATGGAGCCCAGTTCCACCCCCCCAGCCTCTTAAGAATAGCAGAGTTTACAAAGAAGTAATCGATCCTGGTATGGGTCTGGTGTGGGTGTGAAAAGAAGGTAAAGGCTCTCTCCCCAGGGTGCGCCACCCTCCATGCTTCAAAGAGAATCTCAGATCTTATAATCCTCCGGAAGCCCAAAGACAGCTTCTCTACAGAGTCAGAGGGCGGGAACCTCCCGAGAGAGAGCCTGTCAAATGTTTCAGAGAATGGAAGATTGAAATCTCCACCTACTATCGTCGCCGCATGGGGAAGCCCCCTATGAGTGAAAATACCCCCCTCAGAAAGCGAATCTGTCCCTCATTCGGAGCATAAATGTTAGCGAGAATATGAGGTGAGCCCCCCACCTGTGCCTCCAGGATCACGTAATGTCCCTTAGGGTCAGAGTGATTTCCAGTGACTTGTATAGGGCAATTTTTTGCAATCAAGATTGCAACCCCCCCTTTCTTAGTATTCGTGCTTGCTAGATATTGTTGGGGATATAAGTGGGCCGCAAACTTAAATGAGCCTGTAGAGTCAAAGTGGGTCTCTTGGATGAAAGCCACGTCTGCCCTAGTGGAGCGCAGCTCCTGTAACAGCAATTTCCTTTTGCGGGGAGAAATTAAGACCCCGCACATTAATAGATACAATACGTGTCATCTTAGTTGCATTAAGTGGAGTGTAGTGCAGGTGTCAGGACCATTACCTGTGAAGGTGTAGGTTAACATAGAGATTGTCTCAGCACGGCTGGTCCACCAGATGAAGGCTGTCAAAGATCGAACCGAGGGTGGAAACAAAATTTGGATGGTTGGGTAGGGTAAGAACAACAAGGAAAAGGGAAGACATAGACACTCAGTTAGTAAATTACATATCCAAAAAGTGAAAAAACATAGAGAAACCATTGAGAACAATACCCGGGGTTTAACCTGGGGAGGGATCCCCTGAGGAAACCCACTCTTGGCTCGGAGGGCCAGAGTGGTAGAAAAAGTCGGTCTCAATATCAATCCCAGGGAAGCCCTAGGATAGGTGGAAGTCTCCGGATCCGAGAGAGACGGTCTATCTCCAACCAGCCGCCCCTCCAATGTAAAGAAAGGGGTAACTGGGAAGCAACCGAAGTGGCCCTGGCGAAGCCCCCGGCACCTGCCTTCCCGGGTGACCTGCTTCAATTGATTCAGTAAATGATGCGGCTCCAGACACACAGAGGCAGCATTGTGTCCATCCCCCGGTGGGGTTTGGATGTCCCATTTCCAGCGTCACAGGCCAGAAAGCAGAGGGGCCAATCAGTAAGGGAGGCTTAGAAAAAAGAGAATATGCGGCCTGTTCTAAACAAGCCTAAACTAAAAGTCAAGTCAACGGATACGGGGGGAAGACGGGGCACGGCCGCCTCTCCCCCCGCCTCCCCCACGCGCCCCGCGCCTTCCTCCCCCCACCTTGGTCCACACCGGCGGAGGGGGAGCACCAGGTACATGCAGGACCCATGGTGGAATGTTGACCACCGGGATCTCCAGGGTTGTACAGAAGGCCGTCACATCAGCAGGGGTACGCAGAGTCGTGGACTTTCCATCTTTCCTGGCCGTCAGGGCAAATGGGAACCCCCATCTATACTTAATTTGGTGTTCCTGGAGAATTAGCAGGAGGGGCCTGAGGTCTCTCCGCTTCTGCAGGGTTATGCGGGAGAGATCGGGGAAGAGCTGAACCTCTGTTCCCCGAAATGAGGGGGTCTTTCATCGGATTTTAATCCATGTGCCATCCACGTGTCCATTTTTTATGTCCATGTGTGATCTGGTTTTATACAACTACTTTAAAAACACATAAAAACCAAGGAAAAAACGGAGTATATATAGAAAATGCCAAAATTTATTAATGTCATATCAAAAAGGTCATAGTAATAACAATGAAGTACAAATACAAACAGTAAAAGATACAAAAGGATGGACTGATGGGGAAACCCAAAATGGTGCCCAGCCAGCTTAAACAGTAAAGTACCTAGGCAGAGAGCTACTCCAGTGTAATCTCAAAGCCTGCTTATTGCAGTGATAAATCATAAAGTAGCACATAGGCAAAGTGAAGCAGCGCTTACCAGTAAGAGGAGCAGGCACAGGGCACCAGATTTAGGATCCTACAGAGACCCCTGACGCGCGTTTCGCTTACAATGTGACTGCTTTCTCAGTCTTTTTGATATGACATTAATAAATTTTGGCTTTTTATATATATACTCCGGGCGGCACTCATAGCAATCCGGCGCGGACAATCATAGGGGTCTCCTAGGGTCTCATAGGTTGTCATGATAACCAGGAGCCCTCTGGTTATCATGACAACCCATTGATGACCCACAATCACGTGACGGGGGTCATTGATGGACGGATTTCCAGCACAATTGCTGGAAGCACATGTTAAATGCTGCTGTCAGCAATTGACAGCGGCATTTAACAGGTTAATAGCTGTGGGTGGATCGCGATTCCACATGTGACTGATCCGGGTACATGTCAACTGTTCAAAACACCGCTGGAGCCCACATCAAAGGGAGGGTGTCTGACATCGGTGAAAATTTACGCCCAATGATGGAAAGGAGTTAAACACTGGATACCACGTGGATATTTCATGTGGGATCACATAGACTTCAATGTGTGAGTCTCATCCGAGACTTAGTAAGTAGTACATGCTGACATTTTTTTTTCTCATGGAAAGTCGGACCGAGAAAAAAAATGGTTCATCTGAACAGCCGTACTGCATAACATTGATCTGTGCGCTGGCCGTGTGCGATCTGATCTAAAATCAGACAGGTAAGGGACGATTTATACACTCATCTGCATGGGCCCCAAGGTCACATTCACACATCCATTGTGAGTGTTAAAATCCAAGAGAAATAGACCAGTGTTTCCTCAGGTGTCGTCCTAGATATATCTGTTTGATTCTGTGCGTGGAGGGGTCCTCGCTTCCAAGCCAATAAGAAACCTTTGACAGATCACGATTTTACTCAGGTTTATCACTAAGCAACAAATCTGTGATGCAAAATGGAGGCAAATGTGAAGCCTCCGATCTGCATCCGTGTCACACAGATCCCCATATACCTGAATGACCACATCTGATCCACGGATAGGCTCAGATTAAGACCTGTGCTCAGTCACAGGGATCCCATTACCAGATCCATTGTTTTATACTTGCGATAGTCGTCCGTGTTATACAGCACCCTCAGGCTAGGGTCCTGTGTGAGGGCTGGACAGGGCCGTAGTTATGGCCGAGAAATCCGAAGCTTCTGTGCCCTGGCCTCCCTGCACAGGAACAAGAGGTGCAAGTGTCAGCATACCTGTGTCTCCCTGTCCAGCTCCGTCAGATTGTTCCCTCTGCCACAGTGGTATGGTCCTAGCTGTATTTGCATTAACCAAGACACAGTCCATTGCAACTTTAACAACAACAACTTTACTGAATACTTCACACAGCATATCCACAGGTTGCACAGCATTAGTTACACATTCTTTACATTGTTCCTTTCCTCTTCCTGCATTGCTTCCACTCCTACATGGCAACATACCCAGACCAGACCATCTTAGACAGCTCCCCAGCTTCCTCTTTGTTCCACTCAGCCACAGTTACAATTCCCTCTGCCTGTTTCGCCCCAGACATGAGATCATCAGCAACCTGCTCCAGTAGATGCTGGGAAAGCATCCAGCCCATCTGTACTGCTGCAGCCCCCTTCTTCTCCAGACTCACTAATTTTGGGTGCGCTTCAGTCAGTTTTGCCCAACCCTAAGAGCATCTGCCCAGGCAATGAGTTGCCACAACTTGTAGCCTGCTGTGCTGTCTGCTGTTCTGGCCCACTGTTCTACTGGCCTACTGCTGTGGATATCTGGGTCTGTGTCTTAACAACGATGCGTGGCTGCCAAGCCGTCCTGGGAATATAGCCTGTGTGGACACTTTGGGCACCCTGGCCCCTTCTGAGCTAAACTTCCTGATACTCCTGCCTTACCACCCAGCAGCCCCTCCTAGTTTAACTGTTTCCTAAATGGAACTCCTGTGCTGTAACTATGTACACTAGTATGCCCCCATCTAGTGGCCAAAAATGGGCATTACACTTTCCCTATAATAAACATAAACACAATAAACAGTATTATAACATAAGATATACATAGCAAAACAAAGGGACAAGTTATCAAATATACATTTTAGCAAGTATGGTAATACACGTAGCTATGTAGCAATACCATTAAATAGCCAGTGGTAATACAACAAGTGGTGTAGCAGTACCACAGTATGTATACTTACATTACAAACACATTTTTCTGACCCCTTACACTTGCAATGACTATTTTGTTACATGCGCTTTTATTGCGTTTCCGCTGTGGAAAAGCACAAAAGCATTTTCCTCATTACATTGAAGTCAACAAGTAAACTCTGCAAAAATAAAACAGATATTTACTTCAACAGAAAATGACGTGTCGCAGATTTCAAAATCTCCCCACAGTGCAGTTTTGGGGAGTTTTTTTTTTTCAGGCAGTTTCTATAAATCCCATCCATCAAATGGTTAGGGAACTTACCTAATATGTAAGGGGCGCCTGACAGATGATTGTCGGGTGAGGTAAGGATCTGGCATGTCTACCATCAAACTGCTGATGGTCTAAGAGATAGGCCACCACAGATGTCTGACAGCGGCTCTATCATAGAGAACTCAGAAGACCGTGTCTGGGCAAAATGCCTTGTTGTGTACAAATTATCTTTTATCACTTTATACCTCTTTCAGGTTATGTCTCATCTCCCATAAGCATCACTCCGTCACTTAAAAGAAAACCTCACATGTGCGCATTTCTGTTCTCTTCTTTACACCAATCACACTGGGAACATGTGATGCCAAAAGATGGAGTAAAAACGACAATACTCCGAAATATAGCCTGCAACCCCATATGTATCCCTACATGAAGGCTGCAATCCCTATATGTACCCCTACATGTAGCCTGCAACCCCATATGTACCCCCAAACCACTATATGTAGCCCCACATATAGCCTGCAACTTCTAAATGTACCCCTACATAGTAACATAACATAGAAAGGCCGAAAAAAGACATTAGTCCATCCAGTTCAGCCTATAAAATTCTGTCAGAATAAATCCCCAAATCTACGTCCTTCTAAAGAACCTAACAATAACTGTAAGATACAATATTGTTACGCTCCATGAAGACATCCAGGTCTCTCTTGAACCCTTCGACTGAGTTCGCCATCACCACAATCCTCTTCTATGTTGGTGGAAAAACCTTCTCTCCTCCAGACGCAGAGAATTCCACCTTGTGACCGTCACCTTCCTTGGTATAAACAGATCCTCTGAGAGATATTTGTATTGTCCCCTTATATACTTATACATGGTTATTAGATCACCTCTCAGTTGTCTTTTTTCTAGACTAAATAATCCTGATTTTGCTAATCTCTCTGGGTATTGTAGTTCCCCCATCCCCTTTATTAATTTTGTTGCCCTCCTTTGTACCCGCTCTAGTTCCATTATATCCTTCCTGAGCACCGGTGCCCAAAACTGTACACAGTACTCCATGTGCGGTCTAACCAGAGATTTGTACAGAGGCAGTATAATTGTTGTGAGTTCATTTTCCCCTTCGTCACTGAGGTCTGGTGAACTCCCTATTCTGGTAAAGGAAGGTAATGAGCCTGATTATCAGGCACCTGAGCCTATTGAGGATGACTGGCTGAGTGGAGTCACGGACTGGATATAAGGCTGCCGACGCCCTTCTGCCCTGCGGGTGATTTCTCTGTGGACTTCTAGGACACCAGTCTGATTCCTGCTCCTCTAAAGCTAAGTTTTCTGTTTTGCCTGTTAGCTTTTTTGTTTTGTTTTCCTTGCTTTTCTGTATTCTGCCATTCCCTGCTGGGGGTGAGCTGAATCTCCTTTTGCCTGTAGCTCTGTCTTCAGAATATTCCTGAGTACTGACATAGCTTTTTTGAAGCCTAGCGTCTTCAGGGCCTTTTTCTCTGTCAGTCTGTTGGCTCTTATTTTCATAGGGTTTTTCACGGATTGCAGACAGGAGCCTTCCTGTCCTTTTCTATCTAGTTAGCTTGGGCCCCGTCTTTGCTCAGTCTATCTTTCTGTCTGTGTTAGTATTTTCATCTTGCTTCACCGTCATTATATGTTGGGGGCTGCCTATTGCTTTGGGGTCTACTCTGGGGCAGTTTAGATTTCCCCTTTCTTTCTTTAGGCCTATTTAATTCTCTGGCTGTGATCGAGGGGTCTAGGGCATCGTAGGAACCCCCCACGGCTACTGCTAGTTGTGTTGATAGGTTCAGGGGTCTGCAATCCGATAGCTGCCAACTTCTCTGGTTTTCTGGACTTAGCATTTCTGTTTTTGCCTCCTACGGTGACTCAATCATAACAATAATGCTCTCATCATGTGTATCCAGACCTCTTTTAAAGCACCCCATGATCCTGTTTGCCTTGGCAGCCGCTGCCTGGCACTGGCTGCTCCAGGTAAGTTTATCATTAACTAAGTCCCCAAGTCCTTCTCCATGTCAGATTTACCCAGTGGTTTACCGTTTAGTGTGTAATGGTGTTATTGATTCCTTCTTCCCATGTGTATAACCTTACATTTATCATTGTTAAACTGCATCTGCCACCTGCCCAAGTTCCCAACTTATCCAGATCCATCCGTAGCAGAATACTATCCTCTTTTGTATTGACTGCTTTACATAGTTTTGTATCATCTGCAAATATCGATATTTTACTGTGCAAACCTTCTACCAGATCGTTAATAAATATGTTGAAGAGAAGAGGTCACAACACTGACCCCTGCGGTCCCCACTGGTCACAGCGACCCAGTTAGAGAATATACCATTTATAACCACCCTCTGCTTTCTATCATGAAGCCAGTTACTTACCCATTTACACACATTTCCCCCAGACCCAGCATTCTCATCTTGTGTACCAACCTCTTGTGTGGCACGGTATCAAACGCTTTGGAAAAATCAAGATATGCCACATCCAATGACTCACCTTGGTCCAGTCTATAGCTTACCTCTTCATAAAAACTGATTAGATTGGTTTGACAGGAGCGATTCCTCATAAACCCATGCTGATATGGCGTTACACAGTTATTCTCGTTGAGATAATCCAGAATAACATCCCTCAGAAATCCTTCACATATCTCACCAACAATAGAGGTTAGACTTACTGGCCTATAGTTTCCAGGTTCACTTTTAGAGCCCTTTTTGAATATTGGTATCACATTTGCAATGCGCCAGTCCTGTGGAACAGACCCTGCCGCTATAGAGTCTCTAAATATAAGAAGTAATGGTTTGTCTATTACATTACTTAGTACCCCCACATGTAACCTGCAACCCCATATGTGTACCCCTGCAACTCATATGTACCCCCACATATAACCTGCAACCCCATATGTGCCCTGCAAACCCTACATGTACCATTAGATATATAACAAAGATAGCAACAGTATAGATTGCCAGTAGAAACATATACAGTATATGTTTTTATTAATTAATTTTAAATATAACATTAAATAAATATTGACAAGGTGAACTACTAACCAAGCAGGGACTGAAGACCATATATAATCGCAAAGGTAAAGTGCATGTAAGACCTACATAAAGTGGATTCAGTACTGCAGGTAGAAAAGGATAGGATACAGAGTTCCAAATTTCACTATATGCAAGCCAGACTAAAGTACAGAAAGGCACTTATATGAGTATGTAGTATGTTTATATGGCGTCCCCGACGTCCCAACGCACGTTTCGCTTCTTCGTTAGGAGGTGTGACGTCAGGACCTGTTCTCTGGTGCCTAGTGCAAAATACGGCCCTGTGTACAGTTCTCCAAAACGTCCGACAGGGTTGCACCAAAAGAGCAAAAAAACAACTGCGCAAGGCTAAAGAGGAGCAGAGAAATCCAGAAGGCTCAAGAAGAGAGGAAGCTGCACTCTAACACTACAGCATGCAAACATGAAATACATGAAATGGGAATTGCATTACTGCTCTAGAAAATAAGAAAAAACAAAAGACACATAAATTGGCCAATTTATGTGTCCACAGCAGCGACAAGGTGATCCTCTTTGCTGGAAACCTAACAAATACTTCTCCTGGACTATTAGCATACAATTATGGGTAGGTAGGATCCTGCTGTCATTAAAATCGCCATAGGTTAATGGGTGGAGTGCTTGGTCAGAAAGCCTATGTACAGTATATCAATATCAAAAACTGACCATCACTTCCAAACAGAGAACAGGTATGAACTGGTGCATACTAAGAGTAGCCACCTCCATATGTAACTAACAAAGTTGCATCCTGTAACACTATAGCATGCAAACATGATATTGGGATTGCATTACTGCTGTTGCTAATTTATGCACTAAGAATCTTAGTTTCTTCTTATTTTCTAGAACAGTAATGCAATTACAGTTTCATATGTTTCATGTTTACATACTATAGTGTTACAGAGTGCAAGTCTATTTGTTAGTTATATATGAATGATTCTACTCTTAGTATGCACCTGTACACACCTGTTCTCTTTTTGGAAGTGATGGTCAGTCTTTGATATTTTCAAGAACAGAGGGCTCCTGGTGTATCAACAACCTGACTAACAGCAAGGTCAGGCTGTGCGGTTCCAGGAAACGTGCACAATAATTGATTGTGGTGCAGCAGATACGTTTTTCCACAGGTTGTAGCCATGACTATACCATACTTATGATGAAACTACAAAGTTGTAGGTAGCCAATCTGAAATTCAAGCTATGGTTGAATATGTATGACAACGCTGTAAGGACGGTCTAGGTTTGTGCTCAGTTTGATCCCTACTTAATTACCACCAAACATGAAAGCATAAAACAATAACATTTGTATTAGTTCTGTAAAGTCTTGGAGATGACCAGATCTGAGCAGCTCATGATGAAAGCCTTTGGAAACTGTAGACTTCATGGGTGGAGCAATCATTGGAACATTAGGACAGTGCAAGAATTCTAGTTTAGAAAAATAAATTGTAGGAGGAGAGCTGCTCTGTATGGTGGGAGCCTCACTCCCCTGAGCACTTACTAAAGAGTCCAATGGGTCTATAAGTTGGCGTAGATCCTCTATAAAGCTAGATTCACATATCAGTTGTTTTCCTTATACGTTAAAATGGTCCTTGTTATTTTTCTAGTGTCCTGGACCAAATTTTCCTTCCTTCTCCTACCCATTAAACAACAAAATACAGACAGCACGCAGATGACTTCCGGACAGTATCATTTTTGTTTATTTATTTTTTTAAAGGTCCATTGAATTGCATCAATCAATTTGATCAAAGTAGGACTTGTCTCCATTTTTTGTGGTTAATTAGTATACCAATTGGTACCTTCCCTTCTGCTTTTAAACATGCCACAATCACGCTAAGCCTTAAAAAGCCAACCTTTGACCCAACCGCTATGTCCAGCTATCGCCCAATATCGTTGCTCCCATTCGCTTCCAAACTCCAGGAACAGCACGTCCACGCTGAACTTTCCTCCCACCTCTCATCTAACTTGCTCTTTGGCAATCTACAATCTGGCTTCCGCCCCCATCACTCCACTGAGACACCCGTGTCCAAAATTACTAACGACTTAGGGTACCGTTACACCTAGCGACTCACCAGCGATCCCGACCAGCGATATGACGCGGTCAGGATCGCTGGTGCATCGCTAGGTGGTCGCTAGTGAGCTGCCACACAGGCAGATCTCACCAGCGACATCGCTGGGGACGGGGGTCGCTACTTACCTGTCAGACGAGGCGATCCTAACGTCCTCCCGCCCGGCTCCACGCGTCGCTCATCGTCACAGCAGGAAGCGCCGCAGGAAGTGACCGACGAGGAATGGTCCAGGAGCTTCTCGCACGATCAGCGATAATCAGCGGGGGAGCCGGTCGGAGGTAAGTATCACATGCAGCGATATCGCTAGCAATATCGCTGCAATGTCACAAAATCGGTGACTTTACAGCGATATTGCTAGCGATATTGCAGTGTGTAATGGGGGCTTTACAGCCAAAGAAAACGGACAATATTCTATACTCCTGCTTCTAGACCTGTCCTCTGAATTCGACACAGTTGACCACTGCCTCCTACTACAGATCCTCTCCTCCTTTGGCATCAAAAACCTCACCCTATCCTGGATCTCCTCATACCTTTCCAACCGCACATTCAGCATCTCCCACTCGCATACTACCTCCTAATCCCACCCTCTCTCTGTTGGAGTCCCCCAAGGCTCTGTTCTAGGACCCCTACTCTTCTCAATGTATACCCTTGACCTGGGTCAACTCAAAGTCCCATGGATTCCAGTACCACCTTTATGCTTATGATGCTCAGATCTACCTCTCTGGCACAGACGTCACCTCTCTACTGTCCAGAATCACGGAGTGTCTATCAGCTATATCCTCCTTCTCCTCTTGCTTCCTCAAGCTTAATGTGGACAAATCTGAACTCATCATTTTTCCTCTATCTCACAAATCTTCCTTACCTGACCTATCTATCACATTTAATGACATCACGCTTTCCCCAGTATCGGAAGTCCGCTGCCTTGGAGTAACCCTTGACTGCTCTTTCCTTCAAACCGCACATCCAAGCTCTTTCTACCTCCTGTCGCCTCCAGCTCAAAAATATTTCCAGAATCCGTCCTTTCCTTAACCCTCAATCTACTGAAATGCTTGTGCACGCCCTTATCTCCCACCTCGACTACTGCAACATCCTTTTCTGTGGTCTCCCTCCTAACACCCTCGCACCTCTCCAGTCCATCCTTAACTCTGCTGCCCGACTAATTCATCTCGCTCCTCGCTACTCCTCCTCTTCTGCCCTCTGCATATCTCTTCACTGGCTTCCATTCCCTCAGCGTATCCACTCAAATTACTAATATTGACCTACAAGGCCATCTACAACCTGTCTCCCCCATATGTCTCTGAACTAATCTCCCGATACCTTACCTCACGTAATCTCCGGTCCTCCCAAGACCACCTCTCCTCCACACTTATTCGCTCCTAACCCAACCGCCTCCAAGACTTCTCCCGAATATCCCCCATCCTCTGGAATTCTTTGCCCCAACACGTCCGACTATCAACCACATTTGGATCCTGCAGACGGAACCTGAAAACCAACCTCTTCAGGAAAGCCTACAGCCTGCAATGACCCCACTACCTCCTCACCACTACCGGAGATATCACCTCAACCAACAACGGAACTGCTGCAACCCACCAACCTACTGTCTCCTGCCCCACCATCCTGTAGCATGTAAGCTATATAAATAATAATTATACAAAAGAAAAAGAGGACATATTAAAAGGTATTTTGATTTTAATAAGTTCATCACCTATCTGTAAAAATAACGGATAGCACATGTGCAAAAAACAACTATGGGAATGATCCCTAACAAAAATATGTAACTTTATCCATATAATTCTTAGAGGAGCTGCACAACCGAGAATTGTTATTCCTCCTGGAAATCTATAAAAGTAGAAAGACCAGATGTTTCCTTTGTCAGTAAAGATGTTCCTACATCCCAGGGCATTAGCCAATCAGTTTTCACATCCTATCAACAAGGGTAATGATCAATTATACATTCTCAAAGGGAAAAGCAGAGGAATGACACCATTAAAAAAATATGCAACAGTATGGCTATTTCATTTTGCCATTTATCAGCTGCATGCTCCCCCATCTCATACTTATACAGTCATAGCCAAAAGTGTTGGCATCCTTTAAATTGTTTCAGAAAATGATTTATCCCAGAAAAGTATTGCAATTCCACATGTTTTGTTATACACATGTTTATTTACATTGCGTGTATTGGACCAACACAAAAAAAGCAGAGTAAAAAAGACAAATTGGACATAATTTCATGCAAAACCCCAAAAATTAGCAGGACAAAATTGTTGGCACCCTCAACTTAATATTTGGTTGCAGCACCTCATCTGTCCACACTTTCCCAGAAGGATTTTGGCAAACTGCAGACTGGCTTTTTTATACAAACAAGAGAAAAAACGGAGCACAGAAAAATCAAACCAAAAATATTAAAAATTAAAAAAATAAATTTTATTAAAGTACCACATACAAATTGTATCATATACACAATAAACAGCAACAATGAGGAAAATATGGGGGAGACATGAAGGTAAGCGGAAAGGTAAGAGGGAAGGTTGGAGTCTGAAAGGAATGCGGGAAACAAGGTGAGTACCAAGTATGCAATTAAAAGCAACAAAAGACTGGAAGAAAGTAGTAAACAGCATATATGTCCTAACTACCAAACTTCTGTGCTATGATGAATAAAACCTGCTTAACCATAAATGGTCACGACTCCCTCACCCCTCTCCACGGCACCTGACGCGCGTTTCGTGTTTCTGCTTTTTCGAAGGGGGGGTATGTCTCTGTGCCTTCTGTGGGGTCCTCCTGGGTCTCCTGCCATAGTGATTCTTTTCATTAACATGTGACCGGATAGTTCGCACTGACACCAATGCCCCCTGAGCAGGCAGGACAGCTTGAATATCTTTGGACCTTGATTGGGGCTGCTTATGCACCGTCCGGACTATCCAGCGTTACAACCTTTTATCAATTTCTCTCTGCCATCCACGTCCAGGGAGATTTATTACGGTGACATGGGTTGTAAACTTCTTGATTATGTAGCATACCGTGGACAGAGAAACATCAACATCTCTGGAGATGGACTTGTAACCTTGAGATTGTTGACATTGTTCACCAGTTTTGGTTCTCAAGTCCTCAGACAGTTCTCTTCTCTTTCTGTTCTCCATGCTTAGTGTGGCACACACAGACACACAATGCAGAGATTGAGTCAACTTAGGCTGGTTTCACATTGGCGTTTTTGCGCGCAGCGCACCGTGCGCATGCGCACTGCGCTCCTATGTTTAAAATGGCGTGCGCAGTGTTTTGCGCATGTTAGCGTTTTCGTGCGCATGCATTTTTTTGTCTGTTGCGCCAGGTGCGCCAGACGCAACATGTTGCTTTTTTTGGTCCGCCCTGTCTCGTCAAAAAAACGTATGCGCACGCTTGCGCACGGAATGCGCAAAAACCCCCCATTGGCGCCTATGAGAGCGCATGCGTGCGCATGTGTTTGCGCACGCTTGCGTTTTTTTGCGCATGCGTTTTTAAGGTCAACACGTCTGGAAAGTTGTCTAGACGCTAATTAAGCAGGTGATAAAAAGTTTGAGTGGGCGGTGGAATTCACCAGTACTCTGGAGAGTAGAGAGCGAGCCAGACACAATCAAATTTTCTCCACAAGAACCTGCTGATAATGTAAGTATAAGGCCTGTTTCACACTTCCGTTTTTTTGGTCCGCTAAAAAACGGATCCGCCGCTAAAAAAACGGATCCGCGATTTTTTCGCGGATCCGTTTTTTTTTTCCCATAGACTTACATTTGCAGCTACCGCGGATCCGTCAAAAAAATGGATCCGTTTGCGGGGAAAACGGCGGATCAATTTTTTTAGCGGACCATCCAAAAAAACGGAAGTGTGAAACAGGCCTAAATACCTATATGTGTGCCTGAATGTTGAATTAAAAAAGTTCAAAACTTTTCTATGTACTAATTTCTCTTTTTATTTTTTCCAGCATGTCTTCTTCATCTGAAGAGTTCGTACCCGAGACTGGGCACGAGGCCGAAGAAGTGAGTACCATGCTTCCCTATGGATAGTTAAAAAAAAATGTACACATGTGGCTAATTTTTTTTATTATTTTTCAGAGCTCATCCTCCACCACGCCACCACGCCAGGAGGAACGGCAGGAGCAGCAGCAAGGCCAAGTGCGGGCGGGAAGACGGGATGTAAGTACAGAATGTTTAAATTTTTGGGATAGCTTAATTTCTATATGCAATTTTTTTTGGGAAACCGTATTGGTTTTTTTTTATATTTTTTTTTATTATTGAAAGGTTTTTTTTTTCATTTTTATGAGTATTTTTGGGTTTTTGTTATGCTTGTGGTTTTTTTATTATATTTACAGCAACGTTTTTTTTTTTTTTTTTTGGTTTTTGAAAAGGGATTGAAAATGTTTTTTCGTTTTTTTAATGTATTTTATGTGTTTTTTGGTGGGTTTTTTTTTAAATAGCATGGCTTGGTATTTTTTTTTTTTTTTTTTAATATTTTCTGCAATGTGTACTTTGTTGGTTTTTTTTTTTTTTGGTATTTGAAAGGCATTAAAATAACCGAAAAAAACATTTTCAATGCCTTTCAAAAAGCAAAAAAAAAAAATCCTGCAAAGTACACATTGCAGAAAATATTAAAAAAAAAACAAAAAAAAACAAGCCATGCTATTAAAAAAAACACACCAAAAAAAACATTGAAAATGATTTTTCGGTTATTTTAATGTATTTTGTGTGGGGGGTTTTTTTGGTGTGTTTTTTTTAATAGCATGGCTTGTTTTTTTTTTTTATATTTTCTACAACGTACTTTGCTGGATTTTTTGGGTATATGTAATTTATTTGTATTTTATTTTCATTCATGCATTTATTTTTATATTTCAATGTATCAAAAATTTTTTTCTTTATTTTCTAGGCTCCACTGCGGGAGGAGGAGCTCGCCCTGGACAATGACGAGCTCATTCGTCTAGTCCAGGAGCGAGTTCCGTTGTGGGACACCCGTCACCAGCTGCACTCGGACAGCGTGGTGATCCGGCGGCTCTGGAACCAGGTGGCCGAATTGCTGATGGATGGCTGGGACAATGCGACTGCCAGGGTCCGCAAGGAGTTTCGTAAGTATTTCACTGCAGTGTGATGCAGCAGTGATCTTGGCCGTGATCACACAACTTGGTGTGATGCTATTAACCCCATGGAGTTTCTAGCATCACACACAGTTAGGTGATCACAGCCTCCAGCGCAGTGTCTTTAATTTTTTTTTTTTTGTGTGTTTTATTGTTTCCCTACAGTGAACAAAGTCAGAACCCGTTGGCGCTCGATGAAGGACCGCTTCAACAGGGATATCCGCCAGGAGAGAGAGGTTCGCAGTGGTGCTGCGTCAAGGACCGGCACGAAATACCGGTATCATCGTGCCATGGCCTTTTTAAGACCGGTCCTTGCCTCCCGAACGTAAGTATATTCTAGTTGTATTGTGTTTTATTCTGTGCTTTTCAATTCCACAGGACTTGTCGATTTTTATGCTATAGTACTAATTTCTTTCTTATATTTTCACAGCACCTGGAGCAGCACCCTGCAACCTGGCTCCGAAGCGGTCCTTCATCCAGCTGCCACGGACCCCTCCCAGCCATCCATCAGCGATGAAGCACCTTGCAGGTCTGGACCACAGTCATCTGGAGACCAGGAAGCTGGTCGCTCAGGTGTTCCCCTGTCCCAGGTCTCTGCCACTGGTTTTGCGGGCACTTCCCGCCAGCAGCGGCAGAGGGCCTCGGACAGGCCTGCCATGCCCGAGTTCGTTCAGTTGAGCTCGGTCTTTCAGAGTAGCCTCAAGGCACTCTCTGATAGACTTGATAGCGGGTTCCTCCTTTTGGACCAACGCTTCAAGTCTATCGAGGGTCGCCTTGAGCGCCTGGAAGCCGACCTCGCCAGACCAGCCCAGCATTTTTACACACAGATAGCTCGGGACTCGGCGGAACACCTTACCCCTGAACTCCAGTTAACTGTCATGCAGGCCTGCAACAATGCTTATATGCAGGCTATGCAGCAGACTCGGTATATGCAGCAGTCAGCGGTGGCATTTCCACCAGTGCCACCGTTGACTCGTTATACTGCAATACCGACATCTGCTGCATATCACTGCACGGCCACCACTGTTCCAAGCTTCGCCGGACCACTGCATACCACCCCAAGTCCGAGTGCAGCTGGACTGTCACCCGCCATCTCCATGCCAAGCGCTGCTCCTGCCTGGCCCACCACTGCTGCCGCCACCACCACAGGATGGCCCGTCACCACCCCTGTCTTCAGCGCCACCAGCACGAGGACCACCCCTGCCTGGACTGCCACCGCCACCACCACGGAGCATCAGCAGACGGGGGACCCACACTCGATATTTGCGGCACCGACCATAACCTTCACCACCACCAGCATGCAGCACGATCCTGGCAGGCGGTCCCCAACCACCATGCGGTCCCCCAGCTCCAGGCGGTCACACAGGTCACGGGGGTCCAGTATGTCCTCCGGCACAAGACGGGAAGGCAGCCGCCGAAATCGGAGGGAAAACAGCAGGAGGTCTCTCACCCTCCCTCCTCCCTCACCTCCCACTTCCCAAATTTCCTTACCTCGCCTCCCTTCTCCCACTTCTTTAATTCCTCCCTCCCCTCTAACCACAACCTCCACCAGCCATTCCTCATCCCTCCACACCCCCCAATTTCCACCATCCTAAATAAAAAAAATTGTTAATTTTTTTTCATAAAAATGTTTGGTTATTTTGTGTTTCATCACCTGCACACACTGCGCCTTACACTTTGTGTTTGTGACACCACATAGCTCCAGTACTGACACGTTTCTTGTGTCATTCTTGGAGCTATGTGATGTGACAAACACAAATATATGACTTGTATTTTCATGCACCAGTCTCTTCTGTCTGTTGGTATTGGTCAGAATGATGGTGGAGGGTACAAGGCATATATATTCTCAACTTGCAGGTATCATAAAGACTGATTTGAGGATGGTATTTTATTATTTTATTTTATTTATGAAGTCAGGATGCTTTTTTTTTTTTTGGGGCATCATCACTTCATGACACCAGGCCAGGGAATGGTAGAAGTTGTAAACCTTTCTCATCTCTCCAGTCTGCATGCAAGAGTGGAGATAGTACAACCAAAATATTTAACATGACATGGTCAGTTATCAACCAGAGTGAAGGATGCTAACATTTATTAACAAACATATTTATACCATTTGGTCCTGCCATGCTACACGACCCACATCGGTTACGAAGAAATCCGCAAATTTGTCCCTCATTTGGGCAACTTCCACTGAAGACCGAAGAGGGTGCTGATTATAATCAGGCAAAGGGTTGGCAGCAGGTTCGTCCATATCAAAGTTCGGTGGCTCCTTTGCCATTACAAAGTTGTGCAGAACCACACATGCCTTCACAACCTCGTCCACAGTTTCCATTTTCAGGTTGATGGCGGTGCTAAGAATTCTCCATCTGCCCACTAAAATGCCAAAGGCGCACTCTACAGTCCGGCGTGCCCTTGTCAGCCTGTAATTGAAAATTTTCTTGGTGTGGTCCAAGGCACGGCTGGAGTACGGCTTTAGCAGGTTCTGGCACATCTGAAATGCCTCATCCCCAACTAAAACAAATGGCAGTGGTGGAGCATCAGTTTGGGGAAGAGGCTGTGCCTGTGGAAAATTAAAATGGTTGCTGTACAACCTCCGGCCCATATTGGAGTTCTTGAAAGTGTGCGAGTCGTTGCTCCTTCCGAAAGCCCCAATGTCCACCGCCACAAACCGGCAGTCAGCATCCGCTATCGCCATAAGGACTGTGGAAAAGTACTTCTTATAATTGAAGAACTCGGAGCCACTTCTTGCTGGTTTCGTGATTCGGATGTGCTTCCCATCCACGGCTCCTAGGCAGTTTGGAAAATTGCAGAGTTCCCAAAATTTTTCAGCTATTTGAAGCCACTTTTCGGTGGTGGGTAAGGGCAGATACTCCGGACAGAGAACTTCACACAGAGCCCTGCAGGTGTCGGCAACTATCCCGGATAAAGTGGAGATTCCCAGCCGGTACTGGAAATGCAGGGATGACAGACTCTCTCCAGTTGCCAGGAACCTGTCAATAAAAAAAAAAAAAAAAATTATATTTCTGTCTAGGGTATAAATAAAAACCCTGGAAATCAAAAGTACATGGGATATCTGTTTTGCATGATTTTTAAATAAAATATAGCAGAAAAACATTTTGCAAAGAATTTTGATTAGTAAATGAGAAAATCCAATGAGAAAAAAAAATTAGGGAAAAAAAAAGGTTCACTAAAAATGAATCAACAAAATATTACCCCAAAAAAAAACAAACATTTTTTAAAAATCCAAATTAATTTAGGCACAACATTACACTCCATAAGGTGACGAGCAGTTTCAGTAAAAATGATGCAAAAAATTATTAACCAAAAATGTTAAAAAAAATAAATAAAAAAACCCAAACAATTTAGGCACAACATTACATACCATAAGGTGCCGAACAGTTTCTCTAAAAATGATGCAAAAAAAATATTACCCAAAAAAATTTTTTTATAAAAAAAAAAAAAAACACCAAAAATTTAAAAAAAAAATAAAAATAAATAAATTTAGGCAAAAAATTACATACCGTAAGGTGACCAGGAGCCTTTCTTCCGGAGGAATGGCACGCCGAAGCTGAGTGTCCCGCCTCCGGATGATGCCTTCGACCATACCCAGCAAGTCCATGAAGCTCTCCTGGGACATCCGGATATAGTCTCCAAATTTCTGCGGGTTGACCTGGAGCTCGGTGTACAGCGTGTGATACGCTCCACGGCTTTCCCGGACTTCTATTATCGGATGCCTCCAAAAGCGACGCCGCTGCCATCTCTGGTGTCTCTCCCTCTCCCGCTGGCAAGCAAAGGCATACGCCTGAGACATCGCGATGTCAAGATCAAGCTTGAAACGGAAATTATCCATACGCATATCCATCATATCCACTGGCAAAGCAGCAAAATGTGAGGAATTCTGCTGTACAAGGTCTATATAAAGACACTCCCACTGTTGTCCCATTTGTCCCATTGGTGAACTCTCTCTTGTTTGTTAAAAACAGTTTTTGACATATCACACCTAAAAACGCATGCGCGTGAAAAACGCATGCGCAAGCCAAAAACGCATGAAAAACGCAAGCAACGCTGCGGTTTTTTAACGCATCAGCGTTCGCTTGCCGTAAAAAAAACGCAGCGTTGCTTGCGTTTTTCATGCGTTTTTCTTGCGCACGATGCGCTGCGCAAAAAAGCGCCAATGTGAAACTAGCCTTAACCCCTTTTTATCTGGTTTCAGGTGTGATTTTTATATTGCCCACACCTGCTACTTGCCACAGGTGAGGTCGAACAAGCATCACATGCTGGAAACAAAGTTGTTTACTCATAATTTTGCAAAAGTGCCAACAATTTTGTCCTGCCCATTTTTTGGTGTTTTTTGTGAAATTATATTAAATTTGCCTTTTCTCGCCTTGTTCCCATATACACAAAGTAAATAATCATGTGTATAACAAAACATGTAATTGCAATAATTTTCTTTGAAAATACTTTATTTTCTGGAGTAATTTAAAGGGTGCCAATGCTTTTGTCCATGGCTGTATATGACCGTCGGATGCTGTAAAAGATGCTGCAAGCTGCAGAACATCTCGCTGAGATAGTCTGCTACATTTCCTGATGAAAAATGGCAGCTAAAACAAATAAACTGCTGGATTTTACATGACAGCATTTCCCTTTGATTTTTTTTCAGCATTTCATGGCAGGAAGATTACACAGACACATTGTAACATCACGTCCATTAGCTATTGGAGGCAGTCAGTGCTTCCTTTGTTCTCTGTCATACAAACATTATGTTCTGTGACACGGTTCCATTAGGATATCGTCCAAGGCAAGGTTATGAACTGTACCTTAAACAAAACTTCCCAACTATTTGGCTGTATAAATCTGCAGCACCCCAGTCCACTGCCAGGCACAACGCCATTATGTAATAAGTATATTAGAATTACGGGAGGCTGGAAATCTGCAGAGATATCAGGGGTGGGGGAGGGGAGGGGGCATTTGATTTTGCCATAAAAGGCAATTGAAACATTTAAGGTATTAAAGTGTTTATAATCGGCGCTTGATTCATGAAGTTTGACATTGCGAAAAGAAACACATCTCGAGATTGTGCGCTCAATCCGGGATTCATAGACTGAAAACTTTAATCGTATTTAAACAAATGTGATAAAAGCGATATTTTTGCAGATTAGTGGCTGTATTGTTCTTTTTATAACGGATTTGCATAGTTTACATAATATTGTTGAATAATTGACACTTCACATCGCTGAACAAAACTGACTTACTGCAGATTTAAAAAGTAACACAGCTTATAAATATCAGCTTATTTCTGTAAACAAAAAAGTATCTAAAATTGTAACATTGTGAATACATTAGATTGCTGTACTGATCCTGAGTTACAGCCTGTATTATAGTCCAGAGCTGCACTCACTATTCTGCTGGTGCAGTCACTGTGTACATACATTACATTACTGATCCTGAGTTACATCCTGTATTATTCTCCATAGCTGCAATCACTATTCTGCTGGTGCAGTCACTGTGTACATACATTAGTTACATTACTGATCCTTAGTTACATCCTGTGTTATACCCCAGAGCTGCACTCACTATTCTGCTGGTGCAGTCACTGTGTACATACATTACTGATCCTGAGTTACATCCTGTATTATTCTCCAGAGGTGCACTCACTATTCTGCTGGTGCAGTCATTTTGTACATTACTGTGTTAGGCTGGTTTCACACTAGCGTTTGATCGCGCAGCGCATCGTGCGCTATCGGGCGCACGCGCAATGTTCCCCTATCTTTAACATGGTGATCGCGGGGTCTTGTGAATGTACGCGCTCATCAGCGTTTAGCGTGCGCTGCGCATTTTACAGGTGTGCGCCCAGACGCACCGAACGCTACATGTTGCATTTTTTGTTCTGCCTACATACTTTAAAAAATCGCGCGCGCACGTGCAGTCTATGTGATCACTGACGAGCGCTTGGCACCGCGCACATCAGCGCCTTGTGCGCGCACGCGCTTTGAGTTAACAATGTCTAGACACTTCTCTAAAACTCCCCCTAAACAAGCAACATTGTTTGGGAGGAGTGTAGATAAAAGAAGGTGTCTTCAGGGTCAGACAATTACTCTACAGACAGCCTTGCAGAGAGCAGACAAAAGCCAAGAAGAGCCTTCCAAGTGTGGATTCAAGCTTGAGGAGCCAAAATGTGCGTATTCTTCAACATAATGTCTGTGTGTTCTGTACAATTTTATAATGTACTAATGTTTATTTTGTTTTCATTTCAGCATGTCTTCTTTTGGATCGGTCTATTCGCCATCTCGGCAAGAACTGGCTCAAGCTGATCGTGAGGTGAGGAACTTGCTGCCTTTGGGTAAGTATAGCTGCCTCTAGAAATGTGTTTTAATTTTTTCTTTCTTTACAGACATCGGACTCAGGCAGTGAAGATGGAGTGCGGGAGCAGCCTGAGCGGGAGCGGTCTGAGCGGGAGGATTCAGAGCGGGAGCAGCGTAGTCAAGTCGTGACGAGGAGACGCAATGTGAGTATATAATGTGCCTTTTTTTTTTTTCTCTCTTTATTTTCATCTTTTATCTTGCTTCTTCCCTGTTTCTTTTTCTATCTTTTTAATTCTCCAAAATTACAAACATTCTAATATATTTCTTTTTTTCTAGGTTCCACAACGGGATGACGAAGAAGTCTACATCGACAACGAGCACCTGATCTGCCTCGTTGAGGAGCGTATCCCGTTGTGGGACAGCCGTGACCAGCAGTACAAAGACACAGTGGTGACCCGGCAGCTCTGGAATGAGGTGGCCGCAGCGATGATGGATGGCTGGGACAGCGGCTCTGCAGCTTCCAACAGGGCGTTCAGTAAGTATAAAGATGCTCTGTGATACTGCATTGAGTTTTTGTCCTGATGGTGCTGTCTTTTTGGCAATATATATTCTTGCATTAAAAACACCAATGCCATGTGGCACACTGTGATTGATTTTGGTCTTCAACTGCTGCATTGATTTATGGTCCTGATGGTGCTGGTGTTTTTTTGGTAAGATATATTCTTGCATTAAAAACACCAATGCCATGTGGCACACTGTGATTGATTTTGGTCTTCAACTGCTGCATTGATTTTTGGTCCTGATGGTGCTGGTGTTTTTTTGGCAAGATATATTCTTGCATTAAAAACATCAATGCCATGTGGCACACGGTGATTGATTTTGGTCTTCAACTGCTGCATTGATTTATGGTCCTGGTGCTTTTATGGCAAGATATATTGTAGTGAAAAGTTCAATCTGTTGTGTGTGCTGATATTTAAGTTGCCTTAAGTGCATTTTATAATTTTATTTATTTATTTTCCCAACAGTGAACAAAATCCGCACACGTTGGCGCTCGATGAAGGACCACTTCAACACTGATGTTTGTGCTGAGGGACAGGTTCAGAGTGGTTCAGCGGCAAGGCGCAGAAGAAAGTACCGCTACTATCGAGAGTTGACTTTCCTGAGACCGGTCCTTGCCAGCAGAGCGTAAGTTTTTTTTTTGTTTTGTTTTGTTATTACTATGTGCTTTTCAATTCAACATGTGATGCTTCTTGTAAATACATGATACTAATTTTTCCCTTTCTTTCCACAGCACTTGGAGCAGCACCCTGCAACCTGTCCCGGGAGCGGTTCTTCATCGATCAACCTCGGACGCGTCCCAGCCATCCGACAGCCAGGAAGCATCTTGCAGGTCAGCAACACAGACAGCTGGTGACCAGGAAGCTGGTCCATCAGGTGTTCCCCTGTCCCAGGTCTCTGTCACTGGTTATGCAGGCACTACCCGCCAGCAGCAGAGGACCTCGGACAGGCCTGTCATGCCCGAGTTCATGCACTTGAGCGAGGCCTTTCAGGCCAGCCTCAAGGCGCTGTCCGCCAGAACGGAAAGCGTTTTTTCCTTGATGGAACGTGGTTTTAACCACATGGAACATCGCTTCCACTCTGTCGACCAGCGCCTTGACCGTCTGGAGGCCGAACTCAACAGACCGGCGCACCATTTTTTCAGTAAAATTGAACAGGGCATGGCAGAACACCTTAGTCCTGAGCAACAGCTGAGTGTGTTACAGGCCTGCAACACTGCTTACTTGCAGGCTATGCAGCAGAATCGGTATGTTCAGCAGTCAGTGGTGTCATTTCCAACAGTTCCACTGCTGACTCGCTTTACCACACTACCGACTTCTGCTGCATACCACTGCACGGCCACCTGCATTCCCAGCGAAGCCGGACACCACTATACCACCCCAAGTCTGAGTGCTGCTGGACACTCCTCCGCCACCACCACCATGTCAAGCACTGCTCCTGTATAGAGCACCACCACCGCCAAAGCACCACCAGCTTGGAGCCAAACCACCACAGAACCTGCTTGGGACACTGACACCACCAGTCAACACCAAAGGAGCACCGCCAGCACTCCTCAGCAACAGAGCACCACCAGCACTCCTCAGCAACAGAGCACCGCCAGCACTCCTCAGCAACAGAGCTCCGCCAGCACTCCTCAGCAACAGAGCTCCGCCAGCACTCCTCAGCAACAGAGCTCCGCCAGCACTCCTCAGCAACAGAGCTCCGCCAGCACTCCTCAGCAACAGAGCTCCGCCAGCACTCCTCAGCAACAGAGCTCCGCCAGCACTCCTCAGCAACAGTGCTCCGCCAGCACTCCTCAGTAACAGAGCACCGCCAGCACTCCTCAGCAACAGAGCACCGCCAGCACTCCTCAGCAACAGAGCACTGACAGCACTCCTCAGCAACAGAGCACCGCCAGCACTCATCAGCAAAAGAGCACCGCCAGCACTCATCAGCAAAAGAGCACCGGCAGCACTCCGCATCAAAGGAGCACCACCACCACTCCTCATCAAAGGAGCACCACCACCACTCCTCATCGAAAGATAACTGCCACCAATTCTCCTCCTCGGAGTCCCCAAAAGAACTTTGGCTGAGATCCCAGACAGGCAGCCTCCTGCTCGGAGCACCGACCCAACTTTCTCCACTTCTAGCCCTTCTAGGAGCACCGCCACTGCCACTTGCAGCAGCACCGCCACCGCAGAGCAGCAAAGTGGGGATCTGCATTCCCTTTTTTACAGGGCAACGCCACAGTCCACCGTCACCAGGCGGTCAACAAAAGTAAGGCGTTCACAGGCTGCCAGTCTGTCCGGGCAGGATATTCCTGTGCCAAAGAAAAAGAAAAGAAAAAAACTTTGTTCGTCCATCCACCCTCTCCTCCTAATGTCTCTCAACATGCCTCCTTGTCCATTCCAGAGCTCCCTTCCCCCAGTACTTTCGTCGCCCCTTCTCCTAGAACCCCTTCCTCAACCTCCAGTCGTTCCTCGTCTCTCCACACACCCAAAGTATCCCAAATTTCCCCCAAACGTCATTCCTAATAAAAAAATTTTTTTTTTGTTTTGTTACAAAATAAATGTGCACTTGTGCTTTCACAAAATCTGGATTGGTTACTGTGTCTATCGCCAACTACACACACTGCGCCGTACACACACTGCGCCGTACACTTAGCGTTTTTTGCCACCAGATATCTCCATTACTGACATGTTTCTTGTGTCAGTCTTGGAGATATGTGTTGTCAAGCAACAAATCTACATGACTTGTCTTTTCCACAGCAATCTCTACATTCTTGTAATATTGCACGGTTCCCCAACTCCAGTCCTCATGGGCCACCAACAGATCATGTTGTATGGAATCCTCTTTTTATTTCATTACAACATGATCTGTTGGTGGACCTTGAGGACTGAAATTGGGGAACCTTGCTGTATCCAGTCTGTGCAATATTACACGAATGTAGAGAGTTATCTACTCAGGAGTATTAGTGAATTCATGATGCACAAAACACAGCATCATAAATTCACTGATACACCTGGCTACTTGCTAATGGTATTGGGAGTGTAAAAACTGAGAATGCACTCAGTACAGGTATCAAAACAGTTTTTTTTATTAACATACCAACAACATGCAATAAATTTTTTTTACAACATTTGCTCTTGCCATTCCACCCGTCCTACATGCGAGTTGAAGTAGGCCGCAAATTGGTCCCTCATTTGGCCAACTTCAACAGATGACCTGAGAGGGTGCTGTGTAAATTCTGGCAAAGGATTAGGAGCAACATCATCAAGATCAAAGTTCAGGTGCTCTCGAGAAATTACAAAATTATGTAGAACAACACAGGCCTTGACCACATCATCCACTGTTTCCAGTTTAAGATTAATAGCTGTGCCAAGAATGCGCCATCTCGATACAAGTATACCAAAAGCACACTCTATTGTTTTCCTGGCCCTGGTCAGCCTGTAATTAAAAATTCTTTTTTGTAGGTCCAAGTCCCAGCTGGAGTAGGGTTTGAGGTGGTTTTGGCACATCTGGAATGCTTCATCACCAACCATTACAAATGGCTGTGGCGGGCCTTCGGTGTTGGGAAGAGGACGTGGCATGGGGAAATTGAAGTTGTTGCCATACAACCTCCTGCCCATGTCCGATGTCTTAAAAGCCTGGGAGTCGTTCCCATGGCCAAATGCACCAATGTCCACTGCAATAAACTTACAGTCTGCATCCGCAATGGCCATCAGTACAGTAGAAAAGTACTTTTTTGTAGTTATAGAACTCAGAGCCAGTTCTTTTGGGCTTGATAATCCGGATGTGTTTCCCATCCACCGCTCCTAAACAGTTTGGGAAATTGCATACAGTCCAGAATCTTTTGGCAATTTCCATCCACTTTGCTGCAGTGGGCATGGGCATGAATTCGGGACAAAGAACGTTCCAGAGAGCCCGGCAGGTGTCCGCTACAATTCCAGACAAAGTGGAGATTCCAATCCGGTACTGGAAGTGCAGTGACAAAAGGGTCTCTCCAGTAGCCAGGAATCTGTAACACAAAGAAAACAATAATTAATATTTGTGTATACGTAATTTTTTTTACACAGGTTTAATTAAAAAAACAAACAAACAAAAAAATTCTGCAGCCTTTGGTTTATGAAAAATACGTACCTTAATGTGACCAGGAGCCGTTCCTCAGGAGTAATCGCACGCCGGAGCTGCATGTCCTGTCTCCGGATGACTTCTTTTACCCGACCATGCAAATAGTGAAAGGTTTCTTTGGTCATCCGGGTATAATCCGTAAATTTCTCCGGGTTTGCCTGGAGCTCGCTGTAGAGGGTGTGGTACGCTCCACGGCTCTCCCAGAGTTCAATAATGGGAAGTATCCACATACGCCGCTGCTGCCATCTTCGCTGCCTTTCTCTCTCCCTCTGTTCATGGCAAGCAACTGCATAAGCCTGAGCCATTCTCATGTCCAGATCCAAGTCAAAGTAAAAGCTCTTCCAGCGCAGATCCATGTTTCTCAAGTCAAATGCAAGCAAATATGAAGAATTCAGCTATAAAAAGGGGCTACATAAAGAATTTCCATAAGACACGCCCACTGCTTTCCCATTGCTTGAGTGTGTTGCAAGAATTTTCCAAGGATTTTTTCTCTAGTTTATTGCACATAAAAAATGCAAACGCATGAAAAACACTTACAAACGCTGCAATTTTTGGTCGTTATGCGCACAATAATGCTACAAAAAATGCAGCGTTTACAAGTGTTTGTATGCGCTTTTCACATGCGTACAATGTGCGCTCCTAACGCAGCGCAAAAAAACGCTAGTGTGAAACTAGCCTAAATTATTATTTTCAGATTGTATACCTGCCGCCCTTTTTTCTTTTTATAAACAGAGACCCCCACTAGTTTGATTTCTTTGCATTATTTTTGACAGTTATTTATAGTGATATATTTGTAACCATTTCACACTATCTTCCTTTTCCCCAGTTTGTTTTAATTGATCAATGTAGTGGATTTCTAGACAAAGAGATGAGACAAAGTCCTTGTCTATATTCTCTTTATAATCGCCAGTTCGCCCTCTGTAAATCCCCCTCATTCAAGGATATTGCAGATTTAATCTGGTTACAGTGCTGATATGAGGTTACAGTCTTGCTCCATGTACCGCCAATGGTGCTAGCTCCGGAGGGGCTCACACATACATACACAGTGGGGAAAATAAGTATTTGATCCACTGCCAATTTCGCAACTTTTCCCACCTACAAAGAATGGAGAGGTCTGTAATTTTTATCGCAGGTACATTTCAACTGAGAGAGACAGAATCTTAAAAAAAATAACAAGAAAATCAAATTGTATGATTTTTACATAAGTAAATTGCATTTTATTACATGAAATAAGTATTTGATCACCAACCAACCAGCAAGAATTCTGGCTCTCACAGACCTGTTAGCTTTTCTTTAAGAAGCCTCCTACTCTGCTCTCATTACCTTTATTAATTGCACCAGTTTGTACGTGTTACCTGTATAAAAGACACCTGTCCACACACTCATTCAATCACAGTCCAACCTCTCCACAATGGCCAAGGCCAAAGAGCTGTCTAAAGACACCAGGGACAAAAGTCTAGACGTACACAAGGCTGGGATGGGCTACAGGAGAATAGGCAAGCAGCTTGGTGAGAAGACAGGAACTGTTGGCACAAATATTAGAAAATGGAAGAAACACAAGATGACCGTCAATCTTCCTCGGTCTGCGGATCAATGCAAGATCTTGCCTTGTGGGGGTAAGGGTGATTCTAATAAAGGTCAGGGAACAGCCCAGAATTACACAGGATGACCTGGTCAATGGCCTGAAGAGAGCTGGGACCACAGTCTAAAACATTACCATAAATAACACACTACGCCGTCAAGGATTAAAATCCTGCAGGGCACACAAGGTCCCCCTGCTCATACCAGCACATGTTCGGGCCTGTCTGAAGTTTGCCAGTGACTATCTGGATGATTTAGAGGAGGCATGGGAGAAGGTCATTGGTCAGATGAGACCAAAAAATAACTTTTTGGTATCAACTCCACGCGCTGTGTTTGGAGGAAGATAAAGAATGAGTACAACCCCAAGAATACTGTCCCAACCGTAAGGCATGGTGGGGGAAACATCATACTTTGGGGGTGCTTTTCTGCAAAGTGGACAGGACAAGTGCAGTGAAGGGAGGATAGTTTGGGTCATGTACTACAAGATTTTGGCCAGCAACCTCCTTCCCTCAGTAAGAACATTGAAGATGGGTCCTGGCTGGGTCTTCCAGCTTGAAAATGACCTGAAACACACAGCCAGGGCAATTAAGGAGTGGCTCCGTAAGAAGAATTTCAAGGTCCTGGAGTGGCCTAGCCAGTCTCCAGACCTGAACCCAATATAATATCTTTGGAGGAGCTGAAACTCAATATTGTTCAATGACAACCCCAAAACCTGAAAGATCTAGAGAAGATCTGTACGGAGGAGGGGGCCAAAATCCCTGCTGCAGTATGGGAAAACTTGATCAGGAACTACAGGAAACGTTCAACCTCTGTAATTACAAATAAAGGTTTCTGTACCAAATATTAAGCTCTGTTTTTCTTTTGTATCAAATACTTATTTCCTGCAATAACTTGCAAATTAATTATGTAAAAATCACACAATGTGAATTTCTTGATTTTTTTTTAACTGCCTTTCACAGGAGAAGTGTACCTGCGATAAAAATTACAGACCTCTCTATTCTTTGTAGGTGGGAAAACTTGAAAAATCGTCAGTATATCAAATACTCATTTTCCACACTTTTTATATATATATATATATATATATATATATATATATATATATATATTTTGTGGTGTAGTGACCACTGTGTCCGCTAGGGGGCGCTGTGTGGGTGTCCCAGGACAGGCGTATTAGCATTTCCAGTGTCCTGATAGGTGTAGAATGCTGAATGATCGTAATATATCTCAAGGTGGGTGGCCTTGAGATGAAGACTTGTGTATGTGTTGATCAGCAGTGATACTGCAGAGGTTTCGTGCCAATGGGTTAGGGAGAGCTACCTACAAATCCACCCAGGGGTGTGGTAGAATGCCATAGTAAAGAATGTATGAATGCTTGTAGGACCTGTGATGAGGTCATAGCCATGTGACCCGGTGGGCGTGGCTATGGACCATATAAGGTGGCCAGGGTAGGTCACATGGAGTGAATGCAGGGACCCGGTTGGTCTGTTTTGGAAGGTCCTGTCTGAGAGAGATGGGGCTGTCTTCCTGACAGCAAGGGAACGCTGTGTTAATGGCTGCACGTACCTGATAGTTCCCTGGAGGGAATGGACATCTGCAGCGTGGTGAAGCAGCCATGAGGTAAACCCAGAGAGGGGATATAACTGTGAGGCTAAGAGAGCCTGTGTGCTGGACATGGCACAACCTGTGTGACCACAGGGATAACAGAGTGAAGCTCTGTCATGGATGCTATGCTGTTTTCTATTGCTTTGATGGTTTTGATGCATGAATAAACCGCATGGACTGTTATTATTTTATGGAAAACCCGTTCCGGATATGGTTATTTGGCTGCCAAGCGAGTATCCCCTACCCGAATGACAGCGTTACCTTACAATTGGTGGAGAATGCTATGGGCAGTGTTGTAGCCTTGTTGATAGGAGCAACGGAAGAGGGCTGCAAAATTTGGTTGCTAAGGGCAATGGGTTCCAAAGCACATGGTGCAGTGCTGGCAACGCTGAGCCAGAAGGGCTGACGGTTGTGAAAGCCGTGTGATATACTGACAGCAGGTCAGTGGAAGAGACTTATAGGACACCTCTGCGGTAGAGGGGTCCGAGAATCTGCGTGGCCAGCAGGTGACAGTCGTGAAAGCCGTGTTGTACTGACCGGGGTCAGAGAAAGAGACTGGTGATTGCTAGGGTGCCTCTGCGGATAAGAGGTACCTGAGGACCTGTGTGGCTGACACAGGTAACGGACAGGTGTTCGTGTTGTATTGACTGGGGTAAGTGAGAAAGACTGTGTACCTGGAGGGTTCAGTGAGCAAAGGTCCTGGAGGGTCAGTGTTGGGAGGTTCTGGGAGAAGAATCGGATCCCTGGAGCACGTGGTATGACCTTGGACCTGGTGAGGCGTGAGTGTTGGGCAGTCTCAGGAGGAGATATATGTCCTGAAGAGCACCCACTGAGCCCCTGGACCTGGTGAGGCCGGTGTGTTGGGAAACCCTGGGAGGAGGGTCGGCTCCCTGAATAGCACCCGGTGCGCCCTGTGTGGCGGAGATGGAACGTCCTGAATAGCACACAGACAGGACACGTGAGTTGTGTGTGGTGTGTTTTTTTTTCTCTTTTCTCAACTCAGCCTGCGGGGGCTCAGTGGGAGTCAAGAAGGTGACAAGCGGCTTGCTGTAACTTGGCGGGGTTACGAAGGGGACAAGCGGCTTGCTGTAACTCGGCGGGGTTACGAAGGGGACACCAGCAGCTGTGTGTGAGTGGCAGCCGGAGGTGTTGGAGATCGGTGACAGCAGGATCTGTGGTGGTGCCAGCAAGGACTTGTGTGGTTTTGTAAAAGAGACATAAACTGTGTTGTGGGAACTGCGGTCTAAGGGCCCAAATCGGGGTGGTAGCCCAAAAGGGGGTGGAGTCCCAGAGGGGGCGGTGACCCAAATCGGGGTGGTAGCCCAAAAGGGAGTGGAGTCCCAGAGGGGGGCGGTGACCCAAATCGGGGTGTTTCAGGAAATGGCAGCACTGGTTGCCTCAGTGGGTATGTCTGGGGAACTGCAGTGTGTGTGTGTGACTTTTGAAGAATCGGGGACAGTCTTTCTGGATAATGACGGGCTGCAGATGTGTACTGTGATGTTGCACCGAGAAGGAGTCTCTGAACGGTTGGACTCAAAGAGTCAGGTGACTGACAGGAACGCCTCTCGCTTTCTCTCTGACCGAGAGAAACGTCAGGGTTCGCTGTAAACACGGGGTCACGGTGGACTATGCAGAAGACAGAGTAATGTTTGAGGGGACCAAAGGTGGTGAGTGCCAAGGGGGTGGGATATCACGTGACTTAGTGTATGCCTTGGAGAGGGGCCGAGACTTTGTTTTGTTTGATGACATATGGTCGGACGATGAAGACGTTTCGACTGTGGGGCCAGCAGACACTGAAACGGTGACACCTCCTAAAGTGAGCAGGTCAGAGGTAGAACTGACCGGAAGAAGAGGTACATCTGCCCAACTTATGGACCTAACGTCTCGGGACATGACGGATGGTGACCTGACTGACGAGACAACTGGGGTAAAAACACGGGTAGATGGTAACGGGATTGACCCAGTGGTACCCTTTGACAATATAATTAAAGAGGTAGTGGTGCGACACGTGCTGACCAAAAGAGAACAAGATCATGAGATACAGTTAATAAAAGAGACAGTGGAAAAACATCTCGAACGAGAAAGGGTCCTGAGACAAATGGCCGAGCACAGGGTGGAGGGGTTCGAGAAAGAAGTCTTGGAGCTCAGAGGTCACCTGTCCACCTGGCAAATTGTGAACAAAACCCTTAGGGAAGAGATGGACGAACTCAGAGGAGTAGTAAAAGGTCTTCTGGGGGAGAAGAGCTTGGACGAAGACTTACAGCCGCCGAGCAAGAGTGATAACAAGACGGAACTGCCAGTTCCCATCTTGGTAAAGGGTCGTGAAGAGATAAAATCTCGTGAAGTTGGTGAGCAAAGAACTGAAAAAGACAGTCACCCGGTTGGGTCAACTGTAGTGAGGGAAGTGCTCGTGGTAAAGCCAGAGCCTTCTGTCCAGGAAGAAAGCAAGACCACGACCTTCAAATCTGTGATCGAGGTACCTGAAGACATGCAAGACGCCTGTGCTGATGAAGGAGTGCATGAGGCTTTCAAAGAGGCGGTCAAGGCGTGTAAGGTGTACTGGGCACCAGAGACTTGGCAGTTGGTGATAATATCAGCCAGAGAAAATACAGAAAACCGAGTAGCTGTCCTGAAAGATATGCATTTGCAATGTCTCCACGTCAAACAGCTGTTCAGGCGGAGTAATATGAAAGCTGCTCGATGCCTAGAGTTAGCAAGGGAGGCTATGGATCGGCTGGGTTTGCAGAAAGCGGGAATTCCGGTACCCAAAAGGCTGATTGGGAGAATTATTGGAAGACTCGGGAAGGTCATGCAAGACCTTGTAAACATCTCCACTGTGGTGAGGGTGAGGATCCCGCCTGATGATGAGGACCAGGTATCCAGTGAAGAAGGTAGGATTCCCATCATGGTGGTTAGCTCCGTGGAAAGCCTGGGAAACTTTCGGATGCTCTTGGAGTATCGAGTGGGGTACCTGCAAGAGGTTGAGCAGTTGAGGCTGGACCGTCGGCGGATCAATAAAGAGGTACGGAACACCAGGTGGCGGCCGCCTTCAACCCAAGATGTAAGGACCCGAAGGGTTCCTCCAAGTAGTGACATGGCAGGTGGCCGAAGAATGTCAGCAAGTGGCAGTTCAACGGGCCGTACGAGGCTGAGAGACCTTAGCTCCTGTGAGACGCTGAATGGGTCAGACTCAGGCCAGACAGTAGGCTCGATTAAGACTTATGACCGCACCAACCGTGAGAGCCGGTCAGTGAGAGAAAGGAGTGTGGTGACTAAACAGTGTCTGATGATGCAGACAGACTGTGACTGGAGAGCCAAAGATCAGGGCCGATATTCTGACCGCTGGGGGCGGGGGAGGCCCAACGTAGAGATGAGGCCATATGCCGGACGGAGACGGTTCTCTCGACCTGTGGGGCAAGGTGTAATGAGTGCCCGGTCGCGAGATCCAGGGGTAATGTTGTGTGTTCAACCCCACAAGTTTGAACAGAGGGGGAAGGTATGTGGTGTAGTGACCACTGTGTCCGCTAGGGGGTGCTGTAAGGGGGTCCCAGGACAGGTGTATAAGCATTTCCAGTGTCCTGATAGGTGTAGGATGCTGAATGATCGTAACGTATCTCAAGGTGGGTGGCCTTGAGATGAAGACTTGTGTATGTGTTGATCAGCAGTGCCAATGCCAATGCTGAGGTTTCGTGCCAATGGGTTAGGGAGAGCTACCTACAAATCCACCCAGGGGTGTGGCTAGAACGCCATAGTAAAGAATGTATGAATGGAATGCTTGTAGGACCTGTGATGAGGTCATAGCCATGTGACCCGGTGGGCGTGGCTACAGACGATATAAGGTGGTCAGGGTAGGTCACATGGAGTGAATGCAAGGACCCGGTTGGTCCGTTTTGGAAGGTCCCGTCTGAGAGAGATGAGGCTGTCTTCCTGACAGCAAGTGAACGCTGTGTTAATGGCTGCACGTGCCTGATAGTTCCCTGGAGGGAATGGACGTCTGCAGCTTGGTGAAGCAGCCATGAGGTAAACCCAGAGAGGGGATATAACTGTGAGGCTAAGAGAGCCTGTGTGCTGGACATGGCACAACCTGTGTAACCACAGGGATATCAGAGTGAAGCTCTGTCATGGACGCTATGCTGTTTTCTATTGCTTTGATGGTTTTGACGCATGAATAAACCGCATGGACTGTTATTATTTTATGGAAAACCCGTGTCGGATCTGGTTATTTGGCTGCCAAGTGAGTATCCCCTACCTGAATGACAGCGCTACCTTACTATATATATATATATATATATATATATATATATATATATATATATATATATATCTCGCAACAATGCTACTCAGTTGATAGCGATCTGAGGTATACTTCACTCCTCATAAACCGCATCACAGGTAATTTAAATCTTAAATACAGCCCTTGTAGGGCACAGAGTGAAACACATTGGCAAGTACATACAATAGTGGGGGCTCACCTGCTTGGGTTAGAGTCCAGCTTCTTAATCCTTTAGAAAAGGTACACAATCATGGAGGCCTTCACACCTCCACACACAGACCATGTTTGGTGAGACAAACAGGCCCCATTTTACAATATGAATCACGCCCAGGGGTTGAGATATAGTGAGCAGCCATCCCGCCCAACTCTTCAGCTGCACACATTAAACCCGTCCCTGTCATGGCCGATTAACCCCTCTTAGTACTAAGTTTACTAGAGCATTACTCCAGGTTTACATCACAGAGGAAATTCCCCTCTGTGCTACACATCCCCATGCATTATGTATTTGACAGGCACCTTGCAATATACAGTGGGGCAAAAAAGTATTTAGTCAGTCAGCAATAGTGCAAGTTCCACCACTTAAAAAGATGAGAGGCGTCTGTAATTTACATCATAGGTAGACCTCAACTATGGGAGACAAACTGAGAAAAAAAAATCCAGAAAATCACATTGTCTGGTTTTTTTTCATTTTATTTGCATATTATGGTGGAAAATAAGTATTTGGTCAGAAACAAAATTTCATCTCAATACTTTGTGATATATCCTTTGTTGGCAATGACAGAGGTCAAACGTTTTCTGTAAGTCTTCACAAGGTTGCCACACACTGTTGTTGGTATGTTGGCCCATTCCTCCATGCAGATCTCCTCTAGAGCAGTGATGTTTTTGGCTTTTCGCTTGGCAACACGGACTTTCAACTCCCTCCAAAGGTTTTCTATAGGGTTGAGATCTGGAGACTGGCTAGGCCACTCCAGGACCTTGAAATGCTTCTTACGAAGCCACTCCTTCGTTGCCCTGGTGGTGTGCTTTGGATCATTGTCATGTTGAAAGACCCAGCCACGTTTCATCTTCAATGCCCTTGCTGATGGAAGGAGGTTTGCACTCAAAATCTCACGATACATGGCCCCATTCATTCTTTCATGTACCCGGATCAGTCGTCCTGGCCCCTTTGCAGAGAAAAGAGCCCCAAAGCATGATGTTTCCACCACCATGCTTTACAGTAGGTATGGTGTTTGATGGATGCAACTCAGTATTCTTTTTCCTCCAAACACGACAAGTTGTGTTTCTACCAAACAGTTCCAGTTTGGTTTCATCAGACCATAGGACATTCTCCCAAAACTCCTCTGGATCATCCAAATGCTCTCTAGCAAACTTCAGACGGGCCCGGACATGTACAGGCTTAAGCAGTGGGACACGTCTGGCACTGCAGGATCTGAGTCCATGGTGGCGTAGTGTGTTACTTATGGTAGGCCTTGTTACATTGGTCCCAGCTCTCTGCAGTTCATTCACTAGGTCCCCCCGCGTGGTTCTGGGATTTTTGCTCACCGTTCTTGTGATCATTCTGACCCCACGGGGTGGGATTTTGCGTGGAGCACCAGATCGAGGGAGATTATCAGTGGTCTTGTATGTCTTCCATTTTCTAATTATTGCTCCCACAGTTGATTTCTTCACTCCAAGCTGGTTGGCTATTGCAGATTCAGTCTTCCCAGCCTGGTGCAGGGCTACAATTTTGTTTCTGGTGTCCTTTGACAGCTCTTTGGTCTTCACCATAGTGGAGTTTGGAGTCAGACTGTTTGAGGGTGTGCACAGGTGTCTTTTTATACTGATAACAAGTTTAAACAGGTGCCATTACTACAGGTAATGAGTGGAGGAAAGAGGAGACTCTTAAAGAAGAAGTTACAGGTCTGTGAGAGCCAGAAATCTTGATTGCTTGTTTCTGACCAAATACTTATTTTCCACCATAATATGCAAATAAAATGAAAAAAAAAAACAGACTGTGATTTTCTGGATTTTTTTTTCTCAGTTTGTCTCCCATAGTTGAGGTCTACCTATGATGTAAATTACAGACGCCTCTCATCTTTTTAAGTGGTGGAACTTGCACTATTGCTGACTGACTAAATACTTTTTTTCCCCACTGTATATACTTTGCATTGCCTAATTTTACAACGTTGATGTCATGGCACAGTGTGGTACCCCGGCTTCACCCTTTAGCACAAAGATCTGGATTTACAACAGGGACCAGTGAGTAGTCACAGATCTGCAGTGTGAGCAGGGGCATTGCTAGGGTCTTAAAAGATCAGGGGCCAAACCCCAAATGATATGTCATTCCACAACACCCCCCCACACCCCACTTCATAAATAAAATATATACATACCCTCCCAAACATTGAAGTTGCAACACCATGATTTCTATTTTACAGTCTTACATTTAACACATAAAATACTGGAGATATTCTTTTTTACAGATCTATACAAGTATGTTTTGTGTTATGACCCTATACAGTAATGTTATGCGCCAGACTTATCCCACCCTTCCACAAGCTAACATTTTCCTGACTGCAGTTTCTTCATAGTTTTACTTATCAACAGAGATAAAACAACTAAAATAGAACATAGAAAATGTGTGGAATTGTTATTTTCTTTCTTTAGGTTCTTTTTTATAATGAAATCTGTCTGGATTATACTGTTTGTATTAACGTAATTAAGCAAAGACTGGTTAATGGAGCAGTGAATTGTTTCACTTTTGCAACAGATTTTCTTGTATTTCAGTTGTTTAGTTCCCAGACACCTGTCAAATCAATCTGAAAATATCTTAAAGTGGGTGATTTTATCTAGATAAAATAGATAGATCTTTAGAGAAAGTCAGAGAGGGGAATAGAAAAATATCATAGCAAAATGAACTTCTGGAGTGAGTTTGCTGAACTGAAAGTAGAGGGGCCGAATAATATTGCACTCCCCACTTTTCAGTTTTTGAATTTCCACAAAAATTTTAAATAACCAATAAATTTCGTTCAACTTCACAATTGTGTCCCACTTGTTGTTGATTCTTCACCAAAAATTTACATTTGGTATCTTTATGTTTGAAGCATGATATGTGGGAAAAGGCTGAAAAGTTCCAGAGGGCCGAATACTTTTGCAAGGTACTGTATATACAGCTCTGGCAAAAATTAAGAAACCACTGCAAAATTTTCAGTTTGTCTGATTTTTCTCTTTATAGGTACCGGTATATTTTTGAGTAAAATGTAAATTGCTCTTTAATTCTAATACAGGAAAGATGTATATCTTTGTACCGAGTTAGCTAGTAGATAGAAAAATATTCAGAATGGAGAGTCCTCAATGGTTGATACCTTTTAATGGCTAACTGAAAAGATGGTAACACATTGCAAGCTTTTGAGACTACTCAGGTCTCTTCATCAGGCATGTTGTATTAGTCAATGCCTGATGAAGAGTCCTGAGTAGTCTCGAAAGCTTGCAATGTGTTACCATCTTTTCAGTTAGCCATTAAAAGGTATCAACCACTGAGGACTCTCAATTCTGAATATTTTTCTTTTATTCTATAAACTACTGGCAACATGTCTTCGAATTTCCAAGCACTAAATTTTCTATTTATTTTCAGAAAATGAGAAATGGTCAAAATAACAAAATATGCAGAGTGCTTGCAGACCTCAAATAATAAGCAAGTTCATAATCATTTACAAACAATACTAGTGTTTTAACTCACGAAGACTTCAGAAATCAATATTTTGTGGAATAACCATGATTTTTAATCCCAGCTTTCATGCGTCTTGGCTGCTTTCCACCAGTCTGTCACACTGCTTTTGGGTGACCTTATGTCCACTGGCGTAGCGTGGGGGGGGCGGGGGGGCGGTCCGCCCCAGGCGGCATGTGTGTGGGGGCGGCGCGGCAGCAGCAATTCCACCCTGCAGTGCAGTGCAGCGGCGGGCAGGGAGCGATGCGATCACGGCAGCTCCGCTGCCTGCAAGAGTGAATAGCAGGAGCGGAGCGGCAATGGTCCGTCCTGCTTCCTGCCCGGAGGCCGCGCTTCCTGTTTCACACAGAGGAGCGCCGCTGAGTGACATCATTCAGCGGCCGCTGCTGTGTGCTGTGCTGTGTGCTGTGTGCTGTGCTGTGTGATGGAGGAAGCGCGGGCGATGCTGCGGACAGGTGAGAGGAGAGAGGTGGTGTCTTGTGTGTATGTATGTATGTATGTCTGTGTGTGTGTGTGTGTGTGTGTGTCTGTGTGTATGATGGAGCAGGCAATGATGGGAGTGATGGTCTAGAAGGCAATGATGGGGTGATGGAGCAGACAATGATGGGGTGATGGAGCAGGCAATGATGGGGTGATGGAGCAGACAATGATGGGGTGATGGAGCAGGCAATGATGGGGTGATGGAGCTGGCAATGATGGGGTGATGGAGCAGGCAGTGATGGAGCAGGCAATGATGGGGGTGATGGAGCAGGCAATGATGGGGTGATGGAGCAGGCAATGATGGGGTGATGGAGCAGGCAATGATGGGGTGATGGAGCAGGCAATGATGGGGTGATGGAGCAGGCAATGAGGGGAGTGATGGAGCAGACAATGATGGGGTGATGGAGCAGGCAATTATGGGGTGATGGAGCAGACAATGATGGGGGTGATGGAGCAGGCAGTGATGGGGTGATGGAGCAGGCAATGAGGGGAGTGATGGGGGTGATGGAGCAGGCAGTGATGGGGTGATGGAGCAGGCAATGATGGGGTGATGAAGCAGGCAATGAGGGGAGTGATGGGGGTGATGGAGCAGGCAGTGATGGGGTGATGGAGCAGGCAATGATGGGGTGATGAAGCAGGCAATGAGGGGAGTGATGGGGGTGATGGAGCAGGCAATGAGGGGAGTGATGGAGCAGACAATGATGGGGTGATGGAGCAGGCAATTATGGGGTGATGGAGCAGACAATGATGGGGGTGATGGAGCAGGCAGTGATGGGGTGATGGAGCAGGCAATGAGGGGAGTGATGGGGGTGATGGAGCAGGCAGTGATGGGGTGATGGAGCAGGCAGTGATGGGGTGATGGAGCAGGCAATGAGGGGAGTGATGGGGGTGATGGAGCAGGCAGTGATGGGGTGATGGAGCAGGCAATGATGGGGTGATGAAGCAGGCAATGAGGGGAGTGATGGGGGTGATGGAGCAGGCAATGATGGGGGTGATGGAGCAGGCAATGATGGGGGTGATGGAGCAGGCAATGAGGGGAGTGATGGGGGTGATGGAGCAGGCAGTGATGGGGTGATGGAGAAGGCAGTGATAGGGTGATGGAGCAGGCAATGATGGGGGTGATGGAGCAGGCAATGATGGGGTGATGGAGCAGACAATGATGGGGTGATGGAGCAGACAATGATGGGGTGATGGAGCTGGCAATGATGGGGTGATGGAGCAGGCAGTGATGGAGCAGGCAATGATGGGGGTGATGGAGCAGGCAATGATGGGGTGATGGAGCAGGCAATGATGGGGTGATGGAGCAGGCAATGATAGGGTGATGGAGCAGGCAATGAGGGGAGTGATGGAGCAGACAATGATGGGGTGATGGAGCAGGCAATTATGGGGTGATGGAGCAGACAATGATGGGGGTGATGGAGCAGGCAGTGATGGGGTGATGGAGCAGGCAATGAGGGGAGTGATGGGGTGATGGAGCAGGCAGTGATGGGGTGATGGAGCAGGCAATGATGGGGTGATGAAGCAGGCAATGAGGGGAGTGATGGGGGTGATGGAGCAGGCAATGATGGGGTGATGGAGCAGGCAATGAGGGGAGTGATGGGGGTGATGGAGCAGGCAGTGATGGGGTGATGGAGAAGGCAGTGATAGGGTGATGGAGCAGGCAATGATGGGGGTGATGGAGCAGGCAATGATGGGGTGATGGAGCAGGCAATGAGGGGAGTGATGGGGGTGATGGAGCAGGCAATGATGGTGGTGGTGGAAAGGGCAATAAATGGGGGTGGTGGAGGAGGAGGAAATGATGGAGGTGGTGGAATGGGCAATGATGGGAGTGGTGGGGGAGAAAGCAAAGATAGTGGTGGAGAAGAAAATGATGGAGGTGGGGGAGAGGACAATAATGGGATGCGAGGGGAGGAGGACAATGAGGGGTGTGGGGGATTGGGATGGGAGGAAGGGGGACTTATAATGGCCTTAGGAACAGGGGGAGGTGGAGGAAGACATTATCGTTTATTATGTCTAACACAGTCCCTTAGTATATAGTGTACTCACTAATTCTGTATAACACCATCCTTAGTTACATAGTTTCCTCTTTTATTATGTATAACACCGCCCCTTATTACCTACCATCCTCTCTAGTTATATATGGTGCCGTCCCTTATTATATAGCTTCCTCTGCTGTTATGTATAGTGCTGTCTCTTACATAGTGTATTTTTGTTATTTTTGTTATTCACAGCGCCCTCTTTTATTACATGGTCCCCTCTTTGTTAGATATAAAATGACTGCTGATCGAGGAGCCGGTGACCAGACGACCAGTCCATCAGCTCCTCCATTAGAAAGGAAGCTTTCCCATGCTCCATCAGCCATCATTGCATTATACAGCTAACAAGACAGGACGGTATGTAATAAAAAACAGGGCTGTATATAATCCAATATGTAAGGGACAGAACTGTACATAACAAGAGAAGGCACTGTGTATGGGACAGCAATATACATAATAAAGGAGACTATGTAATATATACCTGTATGTGTATGTGTGGCTATATAATATCAATAATCTATCTATATATATATATACACACACACACGTAGCTTTGACGCCATAAAAGGAGGGGGGCCCGGACACATTTCTTGCACAGGGACCCCAAGCTGTCAGTGTCCGCCCCCTGTCCGCCAAAATAATTTGTACTTTCTGGGTTTTTTTCTGTCACATTATTAAAAATTATTATTAAAAAAAGCCATTAGGTCTTCATCCAGCATCATCAAGCTAATACATACATATATATAGAGAACTGCAAGAAGTTGAAAGTCTAGAAATTTAGAAATAATAGCAGAGTTAGTAGCAGACTAAAAATTAGATCTTTGAGTGTAGTGTGGGCTCTTCGGATGCTTCCGAATTATCAACGACCAAAGGGGCGGCAAATTTTTCGACCGCCCCGGGCGCCACAAACAGTTGCTACGCCACTGCTTATGTCACTCCTGGTACAAAAATTTATGCAGTTCTTCTTTGTTTGATGGCTTGTGACTATCCATCGTCCTCTTGATTACCATATTTTTCGGACCAGAAGACGCACTTTTTTCCCCCAAAATTTTGGAGGAAAGTGGGGGGTGCGTCTTATGGTCGAAATATACTAACCTCCAGAGTCTGGTGCGGGTGCCGCGGGGCTCTGTAGTGCGGTGGTGGCAGCGGGCTGTGCTCCGATGCAGGGGTAGCGGCTCTCTATGCTCCGGTGCAGGGGCGGCGGCTCCGCCGGCATTTCCTCCAAGCCCGGAGACCCCGACACATTCCTTGCTGGCCACCGCCATGTTGCGGTGGCCTCCGGGAACATGGACGCCGGGAAGATGGCCGCCGGTCCGGGGACAGCGCATGCGCAGGTTCAGATCTCGTCCCGAGATCTCGGGGGACAAGATTCAAATCTCGGCAAAGAGATCTCGGAACGAGATCTGAACCTGCGCATGCGCAGTCCCCGGACCGGCGGCCATCTTCCCGGCATCCATGTTCCCGGAGGCCACCGCAACATGGCGGCGGCCAGCAAGAAATGTGCGGGGGTCTCCGGACTTGGAGGGAATGCCGGCGGAGCCGCCGCCGCCCCTGCATCGGAGCACAGAGAGCCGCCACTCTCACCCCCACAGAGCCCACCTGCTCCAGCCCCATCACAGCCCAGCTGCCCCAGCCCCAGCACAGCCCAGCTGCCCCAGCCCCAGCACAGCCCAGCTGCCCCAGCCCAGCCCAGCTGCCCCAGCCCAGCACAGCTGCCCCAGCACAGCCCAGCTGCCCCAGCCCAGCACAGCTGCCCCAGCCCAGCACAGCTGCCCCAGCACAGCCCAGCTGCCCCAGCACAGCACAGCTGCCCCAGCCCCAGCACAGCACAGCTGCCCCAGCACAGCCTAGCTGCCCCAGCACAGCTGCCCCAGCCCCAGCTGCCCCAGCACAGCTGCCCCAGCCCAGCCCAGCTGCCACAGCCCAGCTGCCCCAGCCCCACTAGCACAGCCCACCTGCCCCAGCACAGCCCAGCCCAGCTGCCCCAGTACAGCTCAGCTGCTCCAGCACAGCCAACCTGCCCCAGCAGAGAGCCGCCACCGCACAAACCTGGACCACTGAATGACCCCTGTGACCACTCCTCCACCTGTGCCGGATCCCTTCCCAGGTAAGCTGAATTCGGACTGTAAGACGGACCCCATTTGACACATTATTATTTTTTTCCCTATTTTCCTTCTGAAAATTGTGGTGCGTCTTATAGTCCAAAAAATACGGTACATTCCACAGGTTTTCAATGGAGTTCAGGTCTGGAGATTGGGCTGGCCATGACAGGGATTTGATGTGGTGGTCCTTCATCCACACATTCTGACCCAGCTGTGTGGCAGGCGCATTGTCCTGCTGAAAAACCAGTCCTCAGAGTTGGGGAACATTGCCTGAGAAGAAGGAATCAACTCAGACTGTAAGCTTGCGAGCAGGGCCCTCACTCCTCTTGGTATTTGTTATAATCTACTGTATGTGATTATTGTTATGCTGTAATGTCTATTGTCTGTACAAATCCCCTCTGAAATGTAAAGTGCTGCGGAATATGTCGGCGCTATAAAAATAAAATTTATTATTATTATTAACTGTTTTTTTCCTTTTGTGCGGCTTGATTCATACATCCTTTGCAAAGATTAACCTGCCCAATTCCAACCTTGCTGAAGCATCTCCAGATCATCACCGATCCTCCACTAAATTTCACAGTGGGTACAAGACACTGTGGCTTGTACGTCTCTCCAGGTCTCTTTCTAACCATTAGATGACCAGGAGTTGGGCAAAGCTGAAAATTAGACTCATCAGAGAAGATTACCTTACTCCAGTCCTCTATGGTCCAATCCTTATGGTCTTTGGCAAACTTCAGCCTGGCTCTCCATTACTTCTCATTGATGAAAGGCTTTTTTCTAGCTTTACATGACTTGAGCCCTGCCTCTAGGAGCCTGTTATGAACTGTTCTTGCTGTGCGCTTCACCCCAGCTGCCATTTGCCATTCCTTTTGTAGGTCACTTGATGTCATCCTGCGGTTGCTGAGTGATATTCGAATAAGATGACGGTCATCCCGGTCAGTGGAGAGTCGTTTTCACCCTCTGCCGGTCTGTAGCTTTGTTGTCCCCAATGTCGTCTGCTGCTTGACCTTGTTGTAATGGACTGCCGTCTTAGAAATTTTAAAGATGGAGGCAACATGACGCTCAATGTATCCCTCTGCTAGTAAAGCCAGAATTGAGCCCTTCTTTTCCTCACTCAAGACTTTTCTTTTCAACTCCGTTGGCATGGTTAAAAGTTATTATTTCATTCCTATTACTTTTGGGATATTACTAGCACTTGTTTTGCCATCCAGCTTTTCCGATTGCAAGAGGATTGCGAACACCACAGCAGGGTTTTTTATACTTTCCTTCGTTAAATAAGATTTGGTTCAGGTGATCATATGATCAGAAGCACATTAAATAGAATAAGGCGTACTCTGGTTGGAATTCAACTGACACTGGAATGGAATGGCTGTCAGACATGTAAAACCGTGCAGTGGTCTCTTAATTTTTGCCAGAACTGTATATAATATATATCACACACACACACACACACACACACACACACACACACACACACACACATAATATATGAGATAGGTAGGTAGATAGATAATAGATAATGCAAAGAAAGATAACAGATAATAGAGAGCTAGATAGATAGATAGATAGATAGATAGATAGATAGATAGATAGATAGATAGAGTTGTGCTCAAAAGTTTACATATTCCAGCAGAATTTTTGTTTTCTTGGCCTTTTTCAGAGAATATGAATGATAACACCAAAACCTTTTCTCCACTCATGATTAGTGGTTGGGTGAAGACATTTATTGTCAGACTACTGTGTTTTCTCTTTTTAAATCATAATGACAACTCAAAACATCCAAATGACCCTGATCAAAAGTTTACATACACTGGTGATTTTGGCCTGAAAAATGCACAAAAGTTGACACAAATGGGTTTGAATGGCTGTCAAAGGTAACATGCTCACCTATGACAAATGCCAGGAAAATTGTTCGGGATGCAAAGAAAAACCCACATATAACATCAGCTGAAATACAGGACTCTTTTAAAACTAGCGGTGTGGCTGTTTCAAGATACACAATAAGGAGGCACTTGAAGAAAAATGGGCTGCATGGTCGAGTCACCAGAAGAAAGACAAATTACCCTGCTCAAAAGTTCACATGCCCATTTCTTAATACCGTGTATTGCCCCCTCTAACATCAATAACAGCTTGAAGTCTTTTGTGGTGGTTGTGGATGAGGTTCTTTATTTTCTCAGATGGTAAAGCTGCCCACTCTTCTTGGCTAAAAGCCTCCGGTTCCTGTAAATTCCTGGGCTGTCTAGCATGAACTGCGTGCTTGAGATCTCCCCAGAGAGACTGATAAATGAGGAACAAAAAAGTGCCCTAAATCATAAACACGGAGGACCGTGATAACACCTAACACCCATGTAGAGCAAAAAGAAGTCCTCCAAACATAGTAATTTGTAAAAAATAAATTTTATTGAAACATAAACTTAAAAATATTAAAAGGAAGTGTTTTGGATATGTATACAGACTATACAGAAAAAAAGCAAAACACTGCTCTCAAAAAATAGATGGATAATATCAGACGAGTAATTATATTGCATCCATAATTATAAGCAACCTGCAACTACCTACATAATGAATTTTAGTTACAAGGTACACTTATAAAGCAGGAGTCAGCAATAATCATGTATAGAGAAAAGTGCAGAGTGCAAAAAATTTCAACATTAGGGTGCAAAATAAGTAAATAAATAAATAAATATACCTGGACACTACGTTACGTCCCTGGCTGCCCCTAATGAGGCTTACAGAGGGTTAATACTATGAATGCAATAGGTAAATACCTCAAAACATAAATCAAATAAGTAAACACCTTATGAGGGAAGCGAGAGACGAGAAAAATGCATACCATGGCTCAAAGTGCAGAGTAGAAAAATCAGTATCAATCATAAGTATATAATGAGGAGCCAGAGAGATGAATAGTTACCCAGAGTGTCAAAAGTCTCAAAAGTCCCAGTGTACCCCTTGACGCGCGTTTTGATGTCTATCTTCCTCAGAAGGGGTGCATGTCTGTATACATCTCCAAAACACTTCCTTTTAATATTTTTAAGTGTATGTTTCAATAACAATTATTTTTTATACATTACTATGTTTGGTGGCTGATAAATGGCTTCACCCAACCACTAACCATGAGTGGAGAAAAAGCTTTGGTGTTATCATTCATATTCTCTGAACAAAGGCCAAGAAAGCAAAAATTCTGCAGGGGTATGTAAACTTTTGAGCACAACTGTAGAAAGATAGAGAACAGATAGATAATAGATAGATATGGGGGTTCCCACCTCCATTGCCTTATATGGTAGTTCCCACCATCCTGATTATCTTATACTAGATGGTGGCCCGATTCTAACGCATTGGGCATTCTAGAATATGTATGTAGTTTTTTTTATGAAGATTTAAAGGGAGTCTTGTCACACCATTTTTGCCCCATAAGCTGGGGCCACCGCCATCAGGGTCTTATCTACAGCATTCTGTAATGCTGTAGATAAGCCCCCGATGAAACCTGAAAGATAAGAAAGAAGAGTTAGATTATACTTACCCCGGCGTTCAGTCCAGTCCGATGGTTGTCTCCGTCCTGTCCAGCGCCTCCCATCTTCATATGATGATATCCTCCTTCTTGCTTCTCCCTCGGCTCCTGCGCAGGCATACTTTCTCTGACCTATTGAGGGCAGAGCAGACTACTGCAGTGCGCAGGCGCTCTCTGACCTTTCCCGGCGCCTGCGCACTGCAGTACTTTACTCTGCCCTCAACAGGGCAGAAAAAGTACGTGTGCGCAGGAGCCGAGGGAGAAGTAAGAAGGAGGACGGCATCGTATGAAGAAGGGAGGCGCCGGACCGGACCGTGACATCCACTGCACCCGACTTCGCCCCCCCGGTGAGTATAATCTAATGTGTTTTTTATCTTTCAGGTTTCATCAGGGCTTATCTACAGCATTACAGAATGCTGTAGATAAGCCCCTGATGGCGGTGGCCCCAGCTTATGGGGCAAAAATGGGGTGACAGATTCCTTTTAAGACCCGCGGCAACCGTCAGGAGATCAGCGGCTAGCGCCACAGATCTCCCGACGGTAGCTGTGGCGTGTGTCGTTCGAATTCCGCGCCAATTGGGTGCCGGACATATCTCTCTCTCTCTCTCTCTCTCCCCCCCCCCCCCTTCCCGGCCAGCATTTCCATTATATTTCCTCATTTTCAGGATCCGTCTGAAAACGGATCCTGTGGCATCCGTTTGCATCAGTTCAGAACGGATCCGCTTGTCTGACTTTTTGGCAGATTGGAACTGATGCTAAAAAACTGAAGTGTGAAAGAGGCCTAAGTAACGACCACTGCTGCGTCGCTACATTGCTGTCAGATCTGCCTGTGTGGCAGCTCACTAGCGACCATTTAGCGATGCACCAGCGATCCTGACCGGGTCGTATCGTTGTCGGGATCGCTGGTGCATCGCTAAATGTAAAGGGGCCTTAAGGGTAATCTACCATACAATGAAGCTGTGGCCGAACCCTACACAACAAATGTATAATCAGTCTGATATTGTCTTATTTATCACTGGGTATATATAGAAATATTTATATTGTGAGGGAAGTGGGTATAGAGGTCTTTTGTTCTCTGCAATTTGATATACTGTATGTTAGCAGATTTTCTTTTCTTTAGGGGATTTAATGGAAGGAAAGGCATAGAAAAGATCCTACCTGCACTTGTCTTGACTTTGCAGTTCGATGGTAAAATAGTGCCCTATATCTCAGCTTTTAAAGGGGTTTACCAGAAATAAATGTTGATGGCTCCAGCCTGGATGTAGCAATGTACCCAAACACCAACCACAGCAGCCTGATAAAAGACAAAATCAAGACCAAGATAGAAGAGGGCCAAGGGACTGGAGGACAGTGACTGGAGGAACAATATGATCACTTCACATGAACTGACCACATGACAGATTCTACAGTGAGACTACAGATATCTGTACAAAATCCCGAAACCCTAGAGACTGCCAGGTTCACAGCCGGTACAAAGTAAGTGCCTACAGTCAGGACATCGGGCACAGACAGATCTACAAGCCCAGGGAGGACAGACTGTGCCCAAACTGTGATCTGAAGGCCGTGGAGGATGAGAACCACTTCCTACTACATGGCACCAAATACTCTGCAGTGAGGGACACTCCCTTTAGGAGACTCTCTTCTAAGACTTCAGCTCCATGGAGGACCAAGAGAAATGAGAGCATGGTGTAAACAGCAGCGCAGTATATGAACACATGCCATATACTGCAAGGAACAGGACATGGACATCAGTAACCTAACTCTTTGGATATGACCCTGCTCCTCAATTCCTTATTTTCCACTTGCTGTAGCAATGCTAATGTGTATATGGTCCTGCCAATAAAGCTTATTTGTATTTGATAGATATGGATGATAAAGGTGACATTTATAGATAGATAATAGATAATGGATAGATAACAGATAGATAACAGATAGATAACAGTTAATAGATAGATAATAAACAGATAAGAGCTACATACAGTGCCTTGCGAAAGTATTCACCCCCTGGAACTTTTCAACCTTTTCCCACATATTATGCTTCAAACATAAAGATACCAAATGTACATTTTTGGTGAAGAATCAACAACAAGTGGGACTCAATTGTGAAGTTGAATGAAATTTATTGGTTATTTTAAATTTTTGTGGAAAGTCAAAAACTGAAATGTGGGGCGTGCAATATTATTCGGCCCCTTTACTTTCAGTGCAGCAAACTCACTCCAGAAGTTCATGAGAACAATCCAGAGATTGTGGATCTCTGAATGATCTATTGTTGTCCTAAATGACTAATGATGATAAATATAATCCACCTGTGTGTAATCAAGTCTCCGTATAAATGCACCTGCTCTGTGATAGTCTCAGGGTTCTGTTTGAAGCACAGAGAGAGCATCATGAAGACCAAGGAAAACAATAGGCAGGCCCGTGATACTGTTGTGGAGGAGTTTAAAGCCGGATTTGGACACAAAATGATTTCCATAACCTTAAACATCCCAAGGAGCACTGTGCAAGCAATCACATTGAAATGGAAGGAGTATCATACCACTGCAAATCTACCAAGACTCGGCCGTCCCACTAAACTTTCATCTCAAACAAGGAGAAGACTGATCAGAGATGCAGCCAAGAGGCCCATGATCACTCTGGAGGAACTGCAGAGATCTACAGATGAGGTGGGACAGTCTGTCCATAGGACAACAATCAATCGTACACTGCACAAATCTGGCCTTTATGTAAGAGTGGCAAGAAGAAAGCCATTTCTCAAAAATATCCATAAAAATTGTTGTTTAAAGTTTGCAACAAGCCACCTGGGAGACACACCAAACATGTGGAAGAAGGTGCTCTGGTCAGATGAAACCAAAATCGACCTTTTTGGCAACAATGCCAAACGATATGTTTGGCGTAAAGGCAACACAGCTCATCACCCTGAACACACCATCCCCACTGTCAAACATGGTGGTGGCTGCATCATGGTTTGGGTCTGCTTTTCTTCAGCAGAGACAGGGAAGATGGTTAAAATTGATGGTAAGATGGATGGAGCCAAATACAGGACCATTCTTGAAGAAAACCTGTTGGAGTCTGCAAAAGACCTGAGACTGGGATGGAGATTTGTCTTCCAACAAGACAATGATCCCAAACATAAAGCAAATTCTACGATGGAATGGTTCACAAATAAACGTATCCAGGTGTTAGAATGGCCAAGTCAAAGTCCAGACCTGAATCCAATCGAGAATCTGTGGAAAGAGCTGAAAACTGCCTTCACAAACGATCTCCATCCAACCTCACTGAGCTCGAGCTGTTTGCCAAGGAAGAATGGGCAAGAATTTCAGTCTCTCGATGTACAAAACTGATAGAGACATACCCCAAGCGACTGCAGCTGTAATCGCAGCAAAAGGTGGCGCAACAAAGTATTACGTTAAAGGGGCAGAATAATATTGCACGCCCCACTTTTCAGTTTTTGAATTTCCACAAAAATTTAAAATAACCAATAAATTTCATTCAACTTCACAAATGTGTCCCACTTGCTGTTGATTCTTCACAAAAAATTTACATTTGTTATCTTTATGTTTGAAGCATGATATCTGGGAAAAGTTCCAGGGGGCCGAATACTTTCGCAAGGCACTGTAAATAGATAACAGATAATAGATATATAACAGATAGATAAAGAAAGATAATATATAGATAGCTAACAGATAATAGATAGATAGATAGATACTGCAATGCTTAAACCTTGTTCACATTTAGCGATGGTCACAGCATACAAAAGTGTAACCACTAAAATTCGGACCATGGCTTCTTGGCGAGGTGGTGGGTGGCCGCAGCTAACAATCTGTTATAGCCTTGAAGTGAGCATTTGTTATTCCACAGTCTCCATTTCTCCCTTGACCTGAAATTCTGGCATGCCACCAGCACACAGGAATTCTATTGGGAACCTCTTCAGGGCCTGAAATTACCCGCCTGCTGTGACATCTGGGAGATAATACAACTCCACAAGATCAGTGTCTTGACTCCTAAAAAGAGTCAACAATTAGCAACTAAAATACATTTTCATCGCTTTCATTTTCTGCCACGTCCTCTAATTCTTGTTTTATAACCTTACGTGTAACCGCTTTGCTAATATCTCACCCCCAAATCAGGCTCCTATCTTTTCCTGCGCTAGAATATTAACCCCTTCATGGCATTCTTGCAGCCCCTGATGCCTTCGCTACTTTGCTACCCCTAACCACATTTTGATGCAATGTATCTTTACCAACAGGATGTTGCATGGCTTGTATTCCACCATATAGCAAATTTACCTGGGAATGCAACATTGGGTGGATTCACATAACCTTGTCCCTTTTCCTAACTTGGACGGCCCCAACAGTGACAATATTGCATCTGGACACTCCTGAATCATTCAAGACTTTTGACAGTATTACATTAATTCATGCAAGAAAATGTGTTGAGGTTTTAGAAGTCACCAGCCGGGAGACATAGATCCCCAGACACAGAGTGACACATCGCAAAGTCTGAGGGTCTGAAACCCCCGTTTATTTATACTTTAGAAAATAAGTAAATAAGTGTTGATTCTGATACAATGTAATGTGTTTAGTAATGACATAAATGAACATATTATAGATAAACATTACCAAATATATGTACTTATTAGGTGTCGGGAACTGTGTGATTCAGCTATAATCAGTTTATCCCACATTGCTGTGGGCTTTCTTGACCCTACATATTTTGAACCTATGAGATTTTACACCACAGAAACCCCACTCATGTATCCACAGTGCATGTGTGGCGCTCCTGAGGCTTCAGTCGCCACAGAGGTACTGCACCTCACCCAGAGGTGTGGTACCCTATTCTCAGGTAAGGAGGGAGCACCACCCAGGACTCTAACACCTGCACCCAACACACAGACTATAGCAGCAGGGCACCCTGGATGTACTCTACAGGAGGATGATCTCATCCCTGGCTGGCTAGGAAAGGGTGTTGGGAGGTGGGTGGAGTTAGTAGGGAGAGAGAGCGGGAGAAGAGAGTTTTATTCAGACTGGAGGTGAAGTGAAAGGGAGCAGACATGCTGACAAGTAGCTTCTTGGAAAAGCTGAAGGAGAGAGACAGAAGGAAGCTCCTGGAGAGGAGAAGGGATCCTAGAGGCACTACGCAGCGCCCATACTGCCCGTGGGGCTCGTTCCACGCTGACTAACGTTGGGTGGAGGGATCAGGTCGCAGTGGGGTAACGCCCCCCTAGGCCAGTGGAATAATCATCAGACTCAGCTGGCAAGCTGGAGGCAGAAGCACCTGCAGGAGTTTCAGCAAAAGCCACAGTTATCTTCTCCAAAAAAGCAGCCATATAGGAGCAAGGGAACGCACAGAGGATGTCGCCCGACAAGGTCCGTGGCTGCTTGCTTGGAACACTGACTGCAAGGTGTTGGATAGGAAAAGGCAGGAAAACCAGCACAGTGAGATGGCCAGGAAAGGCACACAATGAAGGGAGTCGTGGGAAGGTGGATCCTGATCTACCTGGGAGTCTGCTGGACCCCTCACCTGGAGGACGCAGCACCAAGCGGGCATATGCGCATCAGAACAGTGAGTAAAGCTTTGGAACTGCACCCAGCTGTGTCCTTTGAATTCTTCCTGTGTCACCTGTCCAACTCTGCTACATCCATCACCATCAAACACAACATCTTTTTTATCACAATTGTCCTGGGACAAAGCTCTGCCTGTGGAGAGCTATACCAACTCTGCTGCACTACCATCAGTCGCAGAGGATCTGCTCTGCAACGCTGGTCACCGCTGACCAAAAACTACAGGTGGCATCACAAACACTTTATCACAAACTTTATTACAAACACTTATCCCTTGTAAATAACCCCTTTAATTGGACGCCCAGGGCCAGGGACCGGGTCACTGCCGCTGTGACACATCTCTTTAAGAACCTGCCCGGTACCAAGTAATCCACACTGCCCTGGCGGGCAATACACATGCCCACTACAGATAACGACTTGAGTATCAATTCAAGCCACGATTATACTATTAATTAATTAAACTGGGAAAAGAAAAGCCTAAAATGTATGTGTTAGGTATGCAGCTAGCTCAGAGCTCATCAGAAGGCTCTAATATACTGTATATAGTGGAGTATATATTGACAAACGCAGTGAGCAAAAAGTTATACTTTGGTCTCATCTGAACAGAGCACCTTCTTCCACATGTCATGAAGGGCAAACAGCGAGCATGTAGAAAAAGGTACACTGGTCAGATGATACCAAAGGAGAAGTTTTTGGGTTAAATTCAAAATGTTATGTGTGGAGGAAAACTAGCACTGAACATCACCCTAAAAACACCATCCCGACCATCACACATGGTGGTGGCAGCATCCTGCTGGGGGGAGGCTTTTCTTCAGCAGGGGCAGGGAAGTTGGTCAGAGCTGATGGGAAGATGGATGGAGCTAAATACAGGGCAATCCTGGAACAAAATTTGTTAGGAGGCTGCAGAAGCCTTGACACTGGGGCATAGCTTCACCTTCCCGCAGAACAATGAGCCTAAAAAAACTGCCAGATCTACGATGGAGGGTTTAGATCAGAGAATATTCCTGTGTGTGAATGGCCCAGTCACAGTCCAGACCCAAATCTCGGAGAATCTGTGACAAGACTTGAAAATTGAGAAACTGGGTCTGAGCAGAAAAAGTAAATTAATGTGCATGCAAAATGTAATTGCATATGAACACATGACCTTTACACAGAGAAAACCAAAAGCAAAACACAAAACAAATATCCTGGAATAAAAAAGTAAAAAAATATATTGCAAAAATTGCATGAAGGTAGTAATAATAGTAATAATAAGGGTATTTAGTTAACATAATTTTGATCAAAATAATGTAGAAGCCATCCCGCCACGTCACGGCAACCCTTGTGGGACAGTCCTAACTCTTGTATTTAAAACCTTTCCACTTGTCAAGTGACGTAAATGTGAACAAGGACAGAGGGACTGAACCACCAGTAATAGTATAGGCCAGACAGGATGGATTTTCCAACTCAGAAACAGGGTGGTCACACCCTTATATGCACAGAATGCACAATGAAACAAATGAGAAACTGGGTCTGAGCAGAAAAAGTAAATTAATGTGCATGCAAAATGTAATTGCATATGAACACATGACCTTTACACAGAGAAAACCAAAAGCAAAACACAAAACAAATATCCTGGAATAAAAAAGTAAAAAAATATTGCAAAAATTGCATGAAGGTAGTAATAATAGTAATAATAAGGGTATTTAGTTAACATAATTTTGATCAAAATAATGTAGAAGCCATCCCGCCACGTCACGGCAACCCTTGTGGGACAGTCCTAACTCTTGTATTTAAAACCTTTCCACTTGTCAAGTGACGTAAATGTGAACAAGGACAGAGGGACTGAACCACCAGTAATAGTATAGGCCAGACAGGATGGATTTTCCAACTCAGAAACAGGGTGGTCACACCCTTATATGCACAGAATGCACAATGAAACAAATGAGAAACTGGGTCTGAGCAGAAAAAGTAAATTAATGTGCATGCAAAATGTAATTGCATATGAACACATGACCTTTACACAGAGAAAACCAAAAGCAAAACACAAAACAAATATCCTGGAATAAAAAAGTAAAAAAATATTGCAAAAATTGCATGAAGGTAGTAATAATAGTAATAATAAGGGTATTTAGTTAACATAATTTTGATCAAAATAATGTAGAAGCCATCCCGCCACGTCACGGCAACCCTTGTGGGACAGTCCTAACTCTTTTATTCCAGGATATTTGTTTTGTGTTTTGCTTTTGGTTCTCTCTGTGTAAAGGTCATGTGTTCATATGCAATTACATTTTGCATGCACATTAATTTACTTTTTCTGCTCAGACCCAGTTTCTCATTTGTTTCATTGTGCATTCTGTGCATATAAGGGTGTGACCACCCTGTTTCTGAGTTGGAAAATCCATCCTGTCTGGCCTATACTATTACTGGTGGTTCAGTCCCTCTGTCCTTGTTCACATTTACGTCACTTGACAAGTGGAAAGGTTTTAAATACAAGAGTTAGGACTGTCCCACAAGGGTTGCCGTGACGTGGCGGGATGGCTTCTACATTATTTTGATCAAAATTATGTTAACTAAATACCCTTATTATTACTATTATTACTACCTTCATGCAATTTTTGCAATATTTTTTTACTTTTTTATTCCAGGATATTTGTTTTGTGTTTTGCTTTTGGTTTTCTCTGTGTAAAGGTCATGTGTTCATATGCAATTACATTTTGCATGCACATTAATTTACTTTTTCTGCTCAGACCCAGTTTCTCATTTGTTTCATTGTGCATTCTGTGCATATAAGGGTGTGACCACCCTGTTTCTGAGTTGGAAAATCCATCCTGTCTGGCCTATACTATTACTGGTGGTTCAGTCCCTCTGTCCTTGTTCACATTTACGTCACTTGACAAGTGGAAAGGTTTTAAATACTAGAGTTAGGACTGTCCCACAAGGGTTGCCGTGACGTGGCGGGATGGCTTCTACATTATTTTGATCAAAATTATGTTAACTAAATACCCTTATTATTACTATTATTACTACCTTCATGCAATTTTTGCAATATTTTTTTACTTTTTTATTCCAGGATATTTGTTTTGTGTTTTGCTTTTGGTTTTCTCTGTGTAAAGGTCATGTGTTCATATGCAATTACATTTTGCATGCACATTAATTTACTTTTTCTGCTCAGACCCAGTTTCTCATTTGTTTCATTGTGCATTCTGTGCATATAAGGGTGTGACCACCCTGTTTCTGAGTTGGAAAATCCATCCTGTCTGGCCTATACTATTACTGGTGGTTCAGTCCCTCTGTCCTTGTTCACATTTACGTCACTTGACAAGTGGAAAGGTTTTAAATACAAGAGTTAGGACTGTCCCACAAGGGTTGCCGTGACGTGGCGGGATGGCTTCTACATTATTTTGATCAAAATTATGTTAACTAAATACCCTTATTATTACTATTATTACTACCTTCATGCAATTTTTGCAATATTTTTTTACTTTTTTATTCCAGGATATTTGTTTTGTGTTTTGCTTTTGGTTTTCTCTGTGTAAAGGTCATGTGTTCATATGCAATTACATTTTGCATGCACATTAATTTACTTTTTCTGCTCAGACCCAGTTTCTCATTTGTTTCATTGTGCATTCTGTGCATATAAGGGTGTGACCACCCTGTTTCTGAGTTGGAAAATCCATCCTGTCTGGCCTATACTATTACTGGTGGTTCAGTCCCTCTGTCCTTGTTCACATTTACGTCACTTGACAAGTGGAAAGGTTTTAAATACAAGAGTTAGGACTGTCCCACAAGGGTTGCCGTGACGTGGCGGGATGGCTTCTACATTATTTTGATCAAAATTATGTTAACTAAATACCCTTATTATTACTATTATTACTACCTTCATGCAATTTTTGCAATATTTTTTTACTTTTTTATTCCAGGATATTTGTTTTGTGTTTTGCTTTTGGTTTTCTCTGTGTAAAGGTCATGTGTTCATATGCAATTACAATTTGCATGCACATTAATTTACTTTTTCTGCTCAGACCCAGTTTCTCATTTGTTTCATTGTGCATTCTGTGCATATAAGGGTGTGACCACCCTGTTTCTGAGTTGGAAAATCCATCCTGTCTGGCCTATACTATTACTGGTGGTTCAGTCCCTCTGTCCTTGTTCACATTTACGTCACTTGACAAGTGGAAAGGTTTTAAATACAAGAGTTAGGACTGTCCCACAAGGGTTGCCGTGACGTGGCGGGATGGCTTCTACATTATTTTGATCAAAATTATGTTAACTAAATACCCTTATTATTACTATTATTACTACCTTCATGCAATTTTTGCAATATTTTTTTACTTTTTTATTCCAGGATATAAGACTTGAAAATTGCTGTTCACAGATGTCTCCATCCAATGTTACTGAACGAGTGTGCAAAGAATAAGTTCATTGGATACCTTGATGGTACTTACACAACCCCATCATTTCTGCTGTTGGTACAGGTTAGTGTTTCCTAACGCGGCACACAGCCATCTGTCCTGGTTGGTGGAAAGTCTCTACTGTGTGACATTAGAGCCGCTGCGTGATCTTATTTTTGAGCAATTATCATTTATTGTAGTTTATAGCTACTGGTCTCTGACACATAATAGTCTCACTGGATTATTGTTCTTTTTTAAGACTTTAATACAGTTTTATTTAGAAGTGGCGGTGCTCCTGAACTTTTCCCCTGGTCTCTCTGTTGATGCCCCCGTGAATAGTTGCACTAAGACCTTCCAAAGTGAAACATCTTTGCTTGTCTGTATCTGGTTTTGTCTGTATCTGGTTTTGTCTGTATCTGGTTGGGTTTGCATGGAAACTAAATGACACCTGATTATCTGTAATCCCATAATTTTTATCATTTGCTTAGCTGGATTGATCTGGATCAATGTGTTCTCATAGGTATGAGGACGATAGGCGAGTATTTGGGCACCACTAAGGTATTATGTGCTTCTGTAGGTAACTGTGCATTAATAAAGGGAATCTCTCATCCGGATTTTGCCTCCTAATATGAGCAGAGCAGCATAATGTAGGGGCAGATGCCATGATTTCAGCCATGAATCAATTACTGAGCAGCTTGATGTAGTTTTGATAAAATCAGGAGATTATCACCAGAGGACTAGTAAACCTGCTGCCATGTCGTCCTCCATATTCACGAGCTCTTCATAACCGGCCCACACTACTGACTGGCAGCTTTCTGTGTACACTGTGTAAAAGGAAGAAAGCTGTCAATCAGGGATATGGGTGGAGTTATACAGAGCTCAGCATTCACAGAACTGCTAGATCAGCAGCAGATAAAACTGATCATCTCCAACAAGTAGCAATGTAAATGATATATCACTGGAATCATGGTCTCTTCCCTTATATCTTTCTTCTCTCAGACGTGGTAGCGAAAGTTTTGTGATAGATTCCCTTTAAAGGCATTTTCCAAGTTCAGAAAAAATTGGCCATGGAAGGAAATGGCATAAAATAAAAAAAAAATTTCTATCCTACACCATTGTTGCAATGATGATGTTCCCCACTACCCAGAAGAATTCTGCAGCCAATCACTGCAGCGATCATGTGGTAGACAAGGACTTAGGCTAGTTTCACATTAGCGTTTACGGCCGCAGCGTCAGGCTGCGTACGGCCGCCGCTAAGCCCCGCCTCTGCTGCGCCTCCACCGGTAGCTCCGCCTACGGACGCATGACGCTGCATGCGTCCTGCATCCCCTATCTTTAGCACTGGGGACGCAGGCTGTGCGCGGTATGCGTTTTGCGGCGCATGCGTCCTTTTGACACTGCGCCAACCAGCGCCAAACGCAACCGGTTGCAATTTGGTGCGCTTGGTGCAGCGTCAAAAGGACGCATGCGCCGCCAAATGCATACTGCGCACGGCCTGCGTCCCCAGTGCTAAAGATAGGGGACGCAGGATGCATGCAGAGTCATGCGTCTGTAGGCGGAGCTACCGGCGGAGGCGCGGCAGGGGCGGGGCTTAGCGATGGGCGTGCGCAGCCCGACGCTGCGGCCGTAAACGCTAATGTGAAACTAGCCTTAGAAGGAACCTGTCAGCAGGGTTGTGCATAGTAGCCTACACATAGTATTAGGTCGGCGCCGTTATACTGAATAAAATGATACCTTTGCTGATGAAAACCATCTTGTGCTTCTTTTTTAATCCTTATTTTTAGCTTTTAGTTAATAATATGCTCATATCCTAAGGCAGGGTTGGTGTATTTGGTGCTCTGATTAGCTATTCATAATGCAGACTGCTGACAGGTAACTGATCCCTCACTGACCTGCCCCCTAGTTTACATAATGGATATACTAATGTGTGTATTTGAAAAAAAATGTCACTTCATCAAAATGGCAGCGCCTGTTAGTTAGTGACTATTCTCTTGTGCTGTTGAGAAGAAACAAAAATTTTGTCTGCTCCTAGTTGCTGCAGACAAAATGAAATTACACTACATCAAAATGGCGCCGTGGGCTGCGGCTGTGCATTAGAATCTATTGCGCTGCTGCATACGCGCCGCCTCCGGCGCCATTTTGTAGTGTAAATTTTTTTGGCTGCAGCGACAAGGGGTGGGCAGAGGCGCTTGTGTAGTAGCATCTAACAGTACGCGATGGATGCTAATGCGCAGGCACAGCCCACGGGACCATTATGATGGCGATTTTTGTTTCTTTTCAATAGTATAAGGTAATAGGCACTAATTAACAAGTGATAGTGCGCAGGCGCCGCCATTTTGATGAGGTGACATGTTTTTTCAAATACACATGTTAGAATAGTCATTATGCAAACTAGGGGGCAGGTCAGTGAGGGATTAGTCAGCAGTATGCATTATGAATATCTAATCAGAGCACCACATACACCAACCCCCGCCTTAGGACACGAGCATATCTTTAACTAAAAACTAAAAATAAGGACTTAAAAAGAAGCACTAGATGGATTTCATCAACAAGGGTATCATTTTATTCAGTATAACAGCGCCGACCTGACACTGTGTATAGGTTACTGAGCACAATCCTGCTGATAGGTTCCCTTTATTTCCTGTTCAAGGGATTTATAAGATGAGTGATGGGTTTTTAATTACCATATATTTTGCCAAATTTCCTATTTGGAACAACCTCCTGCCGAGTTCTTTCAAATATTGTGTGCAAATGTATCTAGAAGAACTGATGCTTTGAAGAGAATGCGTTAACACACCAAATACTGATGGGATTTACATTTCTCTTTTGTTCAGTCACTGTCATTCATTCACTTTGCATTTTGTTAATTAATAAAAATAAACTATTATCACTTTCTTATTTTAATGTATTCCTACATTGCAGCATTTTTTCAACACCTTCCTAAAAACTTTTGCATATTCTTTATGTGATACCAATAAAGTTAACAGAACTTCCTTCCTGTTTTATTTATTTATTGATTTTTTCATTTTTGCTGAGAAAGGTGTTTTTTTTACTTTCTAATTTTACATAGAAACTGTACTTCAAAATGTAATGGACAAGTGGGGAAATGACTGTACATTTTATAGCATATTTTCTTATTACAATGGATATTTCCACTTTGTGATATTTCTTTGTATTGTTTGTATTGTCACAAAAAAAAAACAAAATACAATCAAGGAGCATTTTGCTTGTTTATCACTGCCCATAGTCACCAGCTGTACACAAATTTAGGGCATATCCCAGTGGAAAAAAGGGGCTTCTTTACATAAACCCTGCCCAATAGTGGGCATTCCCACTCACTTTGAGTGGTTACTAGTGATGAGCGAACATGCTCCATTAAGGTGTTATCCGAGCACGCTCAGGTCTTAATCGAGTGTTCTCGAAAAATATGCTCAAGTTGCCACAGCTCCTTGTCTCATGGCTGTTCGACAGCTGCAACACATGAAGAGATGGCTTAACAAACAGGGAATCTCTACATGTGTTGCGGCTGTCGAACAGAACGAGACATGGAGCTGCGGCAACTCTAGCATATTTTTTGAGCATGCTGAAAAGACTTTATTAAGACACGAGAGTGCTTGGATAACACCTTATCAGAGCATGCTCGTCCACCACTAGTGCCCACCTCAAATAGGCGGAAAAGGACGAAAATTATGTTTGGGAGACAGTGACTTCGTCTGCGTCATTATAGCCAGAGCATATACCTCAATCCCAGTTTTCCAGGGTTTCTTATGTAAGCTGCGACGGAGCCACTGGCAAAAGGGTAAAACACAATGTGAACATAGCCCAAGGGAGAATTCCTTTGTTCTACAGCACTATACTGGGGCATCATATGGCGGCACACATACCTGCAATCCTTAGTAATGAATACAAGGGATAATGTGTGCCCCTGTGCAGACTTCACATGTATGTTTTGTGATTTTCTATCATGCTGTTCAAGTTGTACCATTTATATAAAGTTCACAAATTCTCAAAAAATAAATAATTTAAAATGGTTAATCTGTCACTTTTTTTTATTACCCAAGGAGCCTATTAGATCAAAAAGGAAAAATTTTAAAAAAAAAATGTAAGCCTTGGAACAAAGCCTTGAGCCTTCAGTGACCTCTGCTTTCATTTCTATGGCTTCAGGACTGTCCATATATTTGGGTGCTTACAATATGTGACACTCCACAAAGGCGTAGCTCGGAGCTCATCAGACCCCAAAGGTTACATTAACTGTGTGCCATGGCTTCTGCACTGTGGAGGATCGGGATATCTTGTAAGATGAGAGATTTGCCTAGAAAAATAGCAACAAGCGCAATCCAGGTTGGTGGGGAGATGTATAGCTGAGGTCCAAAAATGGGGTATGAACAACCCAAGTGGGATACATGGAGGGAGAGATGATGGGAGATAGACTGACGGAAGGTTGGCTTTCAGGGATGTGTCCTGAGAGAGAAGTCATACCAAGGAGATGAAGGCCACACAGGTGGCATAACCAAGAAGCACTATGTGAAGGGTTCCTTTCTGGCAACCATGACATTATGTGAATGACCGTAAATTTAAGGAATTAATGTTTCTTGGTTGTAATGATGTTATGGCTGTTTTTGTTAATTTTATATTACACATTTGGTTTGAGATATTAAATAGTTTCTTTTTTATACACTTTTATTTCTTCAGGCTTGTGACCACATCAAAATGCCGATGGCCGAAAAGTTAATCAGGTTGGAATAACAACCAAAAACTGAGTGAAATCCTGTGCCTGTGTGTTCATCATTGTCGGCGGTACATGCGTACAAAGTATCTCTGACCTTTCCTAACTTCAAAGTGATGGTCCAGTGTTCCGCTTCCCTTACGAGCCAACTGCACCCTTTCAAATTTGATTGACAAATACACAAAACACAACTGGTGAATGAAATCCCGCACCTGCACATTCAACGTTATCAGCGGTGCATGCGCACAAACAGGCCCGGACTGGCAATCTGCCAAGGCAGGCATATGCCCGGTGGGCTGACGGCTCTGAACTGCAAAGTTGGCCACCGGTCCTTTAAAACTTTTAAATTAAGCCCCTCTTTGCGCCTGCTATCTCGCTTGCACTCGCTTATAAAGTGCGGTGGCCCTTGTCTGTGCATGCACGCCACAAAAGCTATTATCATCATGCATTAAAGCGCGCACGATGGCTGTGGTGGCGCTTGTTATGACATGCATATGGTGGTCGCGCCAGCCCTTGTCAGCGCGGGCAAGCAAGATCGCGTGCACATGCAGTGGCTTTATTCAAAAGTTATTTTTCTGCTCACCAGTACCAGGGAAATTTGGGATACGCTCCTATGCATGTACAACACTTCACGTGCTGCAGCTCTTCATCCATTCCTCCACACCTTTCATCTCAGGGATCTGGGTTAGTTCCAACATGGAAACATTTACAGTTGAAACCAGAATTTTACATCCATTGTATAAAAAAACACATCTGCAGGTTTTTCTCAATATCTGATATGAAATCAGAATAAACCTTTCCCATTTTGGGTCAATTAGGATTACCATAATTATTAATATTTGCCAAATGCCAGAATGATGAGAGAGAGAATGTTAAGGCATTTTTATTACTTACTGCAAAGTCAAAAGTTTCCATACACTAAGATTACTATTTAAACAATTCTGGACTGCCCATATGATGATGTCATGTGTTTGGAAGTTTCATTTTTATCAAAAGCTGACATCAATACAGCGCATCCTCTGTGCTGAGCAGTGTGGATGGTCAGAAGATGCTGAGGAGACCTGAGCAATGGGGAACCGGGAGAAGTGAGTATTTGATTATTTATTTTTCATGAATGGAGCATTATATAGGGCCCATTATACTGTACGGAGTAATATATGGGGCCCATTATACTCTATGGCGTAATATATTGGTCCTATTATACTGTGTGGATTCCATTATACTGTATGCAGTAATATATAGGGCCCATTATGCTGTATGGAGGAATATGTGGTCCCATTATACTGTATGAAGCAAAATATGGAGCCTAAAATACTGTATGGAGCACTAAGTGATGCCCATAATACTGTATGGAGCACTATGTGGTACCTATAATATTGTATGGAGGACTGCATTGCCGATAATTCTGTATGGAGGACTATGTGGTACCCATAATAATGTATGGAGTGCTAGGTGGTGACCATAATACTATATGGCGTGCTATGTGGTGCCCATAATATTGTACGGAGGACTATGTGGTGCCCATAATACTGTATGGAGGACTATGTGGTGCCCATAATACTATATGGAGGACTACATTGTCCCATCAATATTGATAAGCCTGCAGTTACTGTGCTGTGCACTGCAAGGGTTTGCCGGTCTCTGAGCTAATGTAAAATTTACAATAGATATCACTCATGTAATGTAAAAAGTAAGTGAAATCTTTGGCATTGTACTATATCTATATTTCTCTGCTGCATCTGTGCATCATATACTGTATATGTTATTTTCATCCAGAAAAGTGGGACGATTATCTTCTCACTTGTAATCCGTGTGCAGTAAGGTTTTTTTTCTCAGCAGTCAATTATTTACAGGATCATTTAGAGTTTCCTATGTTACAGAATTGTAAAGTATCCGTAAATATTGGATGCTATACTGTAGTATCTGATTTTTCTTCTCACACCTATACACTTGAATTGGTGAGTCTCATTCAATAACAGAGTCAAATCGCAGCATGATACAAGTTTTTTTCTCACACCGAATCAGTGCATAACATCGGTCAGTGTGCTATCTGAGAAAAGAATTGCACTCACCTGATTTATATGCTTGTTTGCACAAGCCCTTGGCAGTATTGGACTTCTAGATTGTCATTTTTGGTTTATTATTTTCTACATTCCTATGGGCAAATAAAAATAAATCTCAAAAAACCTGTTTAAATAAGTTACCCCAAGTTTGAAAGTTATACCCTATCTTCTGGATGGGGGATTACTTTCCATTTCTTCTGGATCTGACTGCTGGGACCCCCATGATCCTGAGAAATGTAGCTTTGCAGAGCACCATATAAATAGAGCTGTGGTTGATCATATGCAATGCAGCGCCATTCACATGTGGCTCTTCAAATAACTCCTTTAAGAGAATGTGAGGGGTACGACAAGGTAAAAGCAAAATTCGCTGATCGGGACTGATGTTATAGTATGTGGGCTAGTGGGGTTTGTATTGCAGGGCTGTTTTTTTGTCCCTGTCCTTCCCTGCGCACAAAGTATTCTTAACCTTTCTTGACCTCACAGTGATGGTATAGCGGTTCAAATTTGATTGACACCCATAAAAGACATGACTGGCGAATAAAATATTGCGCTTGCGCATTCAACGTTATCAATGGCGCATGAGCACTAAGTATCCATAACCCTTCCTGACTTCACAGCAATAATCCATTGTTCAACTTCCCTTCTGAGCTAGCCACATCTTCTCAAGCTTCAATGACAGCTGCAGGGTCTCCAACTCCTAAACAAAATCCCGTGCCTGCGCATTCAACGTTATCAGCGGCGCAGGAGCTCCAAGTGTCCCTCCGGGCTTTAGAGTCATAGTGCACATGTATCGCTGTAGCATGTTCATTTCATATCTAGGTCCATATCTAGTTATTTACACACAGCAGGGGAAAAATAGGAGACAGTTCAGAGAGATACAATGGCACTATCCCAATGCATTTGTGATCGGAAGGTCATGTTTTTAGGTAAGGTTTTAACATATAAACTTTGTATGGGGATCAAATATAGGTGAGAAAGTCCCTTTAAGTTCAGTTATTGAGTAATTGTTGGAATGCACGGTTCATCGGCCAATAAGCTTTATACAATCATATACTGTCACAAAGAGCAACCATGAACCTTTCCTATGAAATATCTGCACAGCTTCTCGCCTCAACATCCAAATTTGATTTGACATTTTCCTTCCATCACCAAAAACTGCTCACTTCGCCTCCTTTTGCTTTTACATTATGCATGAAGGTAAAGTGACTTCCTACAGAAAAATCACCTTGATTTTAGTCCCTTTACATTTATTGAATCAAAATCCCATCTATAATCGCAACCCAGCCACATACGCATCCAACCTTTCCATGAATAGTCTGTAGGACTGGCAAAGGTAACCAGAATGTTGTATTCCGTTATCTCCATTCTTATGGACATTTCTAAAGCAAGGTCTCGGGAGTCAGTCGGATCCCCAGCGATCAGCATGTTTTCATCTATCCTGTGGATAGGTGTTAATTTTCTAAGTTGGGAAAAACCTTTCATATATGATGTGTAGATTGGTGACATAGTATTATACGAGCCTTGTATTTTCGCATGCACGCATGTTGTACGTGTAGAAGCCGCATCCCTAGAGCCTCGTTTCACAAATCATTAATACTGAATGACAAAGTTCAAAGGAAAGACTATAGCGTGACTTTCTTTCTCTTTTATCCCAAAGCAATTAAAAGAGTTCCCAAACTTGTATGCCAGATTAAACAAATTTTCAACATACCAGAACCATTGAGAGATGTTAGATTCTTACAGGAAATCTAATTGCTACATGTAGGAGTTAAGAGGTTTTAGGACGGCGGGGATCCTCACCAATCTCAACAGGGGTATAAGGCTCTATTCACACATCCGAGGGACACGTCCCAGTGCGGTGAGGTTTTTCTCTCAGACAGCACAATGACCCACAGAGTTTTAATACATCAATATTAAAACGGATCTGAGAGACTCAAAGTGGGTCCTACTCTAATCCAATTGGCAGTTTAGACTCCACCATTACAGTCTATGGGGATCCACGCAAAATGGAAAAAACACTAAAGACACTTTGGACTCCACCCAAATTTCATCTGTTTTTTTTTTTTAATAGATACATTGCTCAGACTCCATGTATAAATCAGCTTCAGTGTTAGTTCTATAGAGACCCAAGTATCACCTCACCACGGTTATTCTGCCACTTTGGATTTCACCTAACATTGGCTTCCATCAAGTATTCCAACTATGGTCTGAGTTCTCTTTTATTGTGACACCAAAATAAAGAACATCTAGCCAAAGACCCTATCAATATAGGTTGGGAGATGGAAATCGATCCCATGTAGCCAACAAAGACTATGGTGACATATAGTAACAAAACCCATCATGGTCCTTGCAGTGATAATCATAATCATCCAAACCAAGAGCATACTAGAAGAGTAAGAACCGTAAACAAATAATGGTATTTCTAGATATAGCCAAATAGGCAAAAAAGGGACACTCCACTGTACATGAGACCGAGAAGCAACTGGGAGTCAGCAAAGTCTAGAGAATATTTACGTAAAAAATTATCACAAATTATTACAAAAATAAAAATCACAAGAACAGTAACAATGGAAGGTATAAAGAATAAAAGTAAACCAGCAAAAGGTGATGGCACAGGATGTCACAAAAATGCAATCTCACACATAAGTAGAGAATCCAGGTAAGTCTAAAGACCTATGTCGACATAAACAGGGTATGCAAAGATCCTAGTGTCCATAATACAAGCATATCTCCATAAAATTTGCAGATAACGTCACACAATGGTAACTTGTGTATATATCTGATCACTGCATTGGATATACTACCCGTACATCAATTAGTCTCCAAAGTAAGGGCCCCGTCACACATAGCGACTCACCAGCGATCCCGACAACGATATCAACTTGTCAGGATCGCTGGTGAGTCGCTACATGATCGCTGGTGAGCTGTCAAACAGGCAGCTTCACCAGTGATCAGCACCAGCGACGCCGAGCGCACGGCGTCGCTGTATACGTTAGTTACCAGCGTGCTGATGCAGGGAGCTGGTAATTAAGGTACACATCAGGTTTCTAAGAGGCGTGCGTCACTTAGAAACCCGATGTGTACCTTGGTTACCAGCTCCCTGCACCAGCTCGCTGGTAACTAAGGTACACATCGGGTTTCTAAGCACCGCACGGTGTTTAGAAACCCTGCGTTTACCTTAGTTACCAGCGCGCTGATCGCTGGTCTCCCGCCTGTCACACGCAGTGATGCGTGCTGGCCAGCGGGAGACCAGCGATCAAAAAAATGTCTTGGCTATTCCAGGACGATCAGCGATACCTGGCAGGGGGCCGGTCGCTGGTCAGTGTCACACACAGCGATCTCGCTGGTGAGATCGCTGTTGCATCAAAAAACTTGTGACTCAGCAGCGATCTCGCTAGCGAGATCGCTATGTGTGATGGGGGCTTAAGGTAATTTAAAGATATGTAAGCGGCATAGTGTGTACACTGCTCAAAAAAATAAAGGGAACACAAGCAACAGAATATAACAAGTAAATCAAACTTCTGTGAAATCAAACTGTCCACTTAGGAAGCAACACTGATTGACAATCAATTTCACATGCTGTTGTGCAAATGGAATAGACAACAGATGGAAATTATTGGCAATTATCAAGACATAAAAAAACACTAGTGTGGTTATACACCAAAAGAAAACGTGACAAATACAAAACAAAAGAAAAAAGTGTTCAAACAGAAAACCCACAATTGGGACAACTAGGAATCCCTGATAATTCTGAGCTTATACCTGCCTGGCTGCGGCGGTTGGCACCCTAGGGGGGAACGTTGTGGCGCCCCCGCTCAACGATGGCTGTCCCTAGGGGCCCTGATATACCCTACAGCCGCTAATGATACCCTCTACCCGATAGCTGAGGGGACCCCTAATGCTAGACAGAGATATACCTGCTCTAAAGAGGATCCTGTGTCCCACAGAGATTAAAAACAATAGTAGAACCCACTTGGCATCTGGTGGTACATATGGGAAACATACTGCATAAAGCTACTCCACATGAGATTTCAATCAGATGATATAATGCATCGATGGAATGCATATATAATAAAGGTAATGAGATTAATCACCAAATCCATGAAATTCATTCAGTGATGCCCCAGCCTCACACAAAGATAGTAATCTACTGATGCAGATGGAGATCCACCTTCAATATCACCAGCGGCTTGGTTCAATGGCATCTCATTAATTAACATATCTTTGATGCCCCGTTACAATCTGGCATAGCTTATTGAGCATATACTATTCCCATCCATGAGTAATGTACACAAAGTTGCAACAGCGATACTCATCTTGTGTCACCTGCCACCTGCCATCAAATGGCATCAAGGCGGTAACCATTTGATGGCAGGTGGCAGGTGACACACCATTGTGACAAACTATTTTGTTTTTGACAGGGCTTTCTTTAGGCAAATATCTGGGACAGCCATGGGGGCTAAGTGTGCGCCCTCCTATGCCAACCTCTTTTTGGGTTGGTGGGAGGAGACACACGTTTATCAACAAGATGGCTTTTCTAAATGGGTCTTCAAGTGGTTTCGGTATATAGATGACATTGTTATCATCTGGCTGGGATCTGAAACCCAGTTAATGGATTTTATAGCAACGCTAAATGAGAATTGTTGGAACATCAGGCTTACCTGCACCTTCTCTTCCAGCTCGGTGGATTTTTTGGATCTTAGGATTGGAGTGTGCCAAAATCGCATTACTACAACGCTGTTCCGTAAAACAACGGCAACTAATAACGTATTACACTTTGAGAGTTTTCACCCTGCACATTTACGCAAGGGAATCCCGAAAGGACAATTTATTCGCATTAGGAGAAATTGCAGCTGTACGGAAGATTTTTTCAGGGAATCACGACAATTATCCAACAGATTTCGTGAGAGAGGGTATCCAAGGAGGATTGTATCTGGGGCCTTTGAGTTTTCCAGGAACAGACCCAGGGAGGAATTCCTCAATCCACGGGTAAGGGGAGTGCGCAATCGAGTTAGTCTCATCACGAGATTCCACAATCAGTGGAATGATGTTTACCAAATTCTTGGGAACAATTGGGGCATCCTGTTGAGTGACTCTAAGTTACGTCGCTTTATAGATGAACGCCCAAGTGTGGTGGCTAGAAGGGCGCAGAACCTTAAGGATATTCTATCCAATAGCCATTTCAGACGCCCAATTACCAAGATTCGTACTGGTAATGACACTAGGGGTACGTTTCCATGTGGGGACTGTTCCATCTGTCCTCGAATTTTGACTAACAGATCTTTGTCGGCGCTTTGTCTGCCCTCACAGATACAGCCGAAGGCGTATTTCAACTGCCGTTCTAGCAACATGGTCTACGCCCTGGTTTGCGGATGCAAGAAATTGTATGTGGGGCAGACAACGCAGGAACTACGACGCAGGACACAGCAGCATCTCTCGAATATTATGACAGCAAGGGCTGACAGAGGTAAGGGGAAACCGCTGACCTCTGTGGCCACCCATTTTCTTGACAACCATGGTGGCTCCCCTGACTCCCTTAGGGTTATGGGTCTGGAGGGGGTTCGTGTTAACATTAGGGGGGGTAACATCTCAGAAGAACTCCTCCGGTGGGAAGCGAGATGGATATATGACCTGGATTGCCTTTCACCACGTGGTCTTAACGAGGAGCTGCTGTATAATGGCTTCTATAAGAAACTATAGATTGGGCTGTTGCATCTCATTTACTAACTTTTTCTGCCGCCCTTTTTTTGTTCTTCCTCCCCCAGGTTTTAGGTCCGGGATTTCCCTTATACTGGAGCCTGTGACTGCTCTCGGGTTTTGGATTTTCAATTCTCCTTTATGTGGCTGTCTTCTAGCAATACTCCCTTGCCATGATGCTACAATTCACCCTGTGAAAAAAGAAAATCTTATGAGAAAAAATCATGAGGACTGCCCCCCTTTTTTTTTTTTTTTTTCTTTGGGATTTTCCGTTTTTGTCATTATAACGATGCTCGGTCCTCCGTCGTTTTAGATCAACTCTAATGCGCTCCATACTGTTGCTGTTCCATATGACATCTTGGTGTGGCGTTTTTGACCACTACCTTTTTGAGTGTATAGATCTAGGTGAACATCTCATTAAGCGCTGCCCCTTTGTTACAGTAGCACCGGTGCACTATGTGTGTCTTTCTTGACACCCTGATCTAGGGCCAACTAGTATACACCCTGATTGGTGCCTAGCTACTATTACTTATGTTGCTTGTATGGTTCAGTCCACTTCAAATGCGGATCTGGCTGATGGAATAATACTTGTCTTTATTGTCTTGATAAACATTCTTGTGGGGGAGTGTGCATGCGTGTGCTTCACCAAACAGGTGTGGGTTCCTTTGTTTCAATAAATTGCTGTTACACCTATAAATGCTATTACCCATAAATAATTAACTTAGTTCCCATCTTGCTGCAGTGTGTTTCTGTGGGATACACATCCCCCACAGGTTTTGAGCTTGTACTATTTTAACATTTACTCATCATGCTGCAAGGGTGTTTGCGCATATGTATGTTTGATACTTTGATTGCCCTCTCATCATGGCCATCTAAGGGTTGAATTGCGCATGCGTGTGATTCGCTAATCTTATGAGACGTTGACCCTTGATGGACGCTGATAGCGCTCACAAGATTGGTTGTGGTTATCCGTTTGACCGTACTGCGCAGGCGCGTGAGACTCCAGTCTCATGAGACTTCAACCTATATGCTTTGGTTGCCACGCGACGGCGCCTGCGCAATAGATATGTGTCAACCTGTGAGGTCACATCCGCCTTCATGATTCTCCCTGCACGCGTGGGATACTCTAGTCTCATGAGACTTCAACCTATACGCTCTGGTTGCCGCGCGACGGCGCCTGCGCAATAGATACGTATCAAGCTGTTAGGTCACATCCGCCTTCATGATTCTCCCTGTACGCCGCCAGCCGTCACCTGGTTTGGATTTATTTGTGATTTCTCTGACTTAAATAAGCGGCGCTTAGAGGCTGTAATAGCACTCACCTTGAGAAAGACACCTAGCGGTGTCGGAACGCGTGGGTCCTTGTATACCGCGGTGGCTGCTGGCACAATACACAGACGCTGGGGCGACCTTTGACTGGACTTACTGACTGTGCCTTTGGGTGATGTATTTTATGCCTGTTTGGGATCTTCAATTGCCATACATTACTAGCCCTCCTCCACTTTTTTTGGGCTACTGACTTTATTCTATGGGGAGTTACATCTGTTATTCATATTCCTCATATTAGATATATTTTTCAAGCATTACAGGGCTCCTTTCAGGAAGGTTTGATTGATATTCTGGGTTATGTGCTATGCACTTTACATGTTGGTATAGGATCTTATTGAACTGGCCAGTCATCAGTGTGTTGTTTTCGTCTCCATCATATTGTCTGTATTATATGTTATGATATTGAGAACGTTATTATTCGATATTGGTGCCTTTACATTCTGCAGCCAGCGGTCTACATGTTGATCAGATTTTTTTTAATTGTTTTTATGTGTGGTGTTTTTTGCTGCTTCCTTGCTGCTTTTTGTATTTCATAATAAAAATTATATTTTTATAAATACTGGTTTTGGCGTGGTGATCCCACATTTATGCATAGTCCCTTTCTCTTTTTTGTACAATTGTCTAGTTAACTTGCATGTGGTGATCCCTGCATGAGCATTTATTTGGTTGGTGCCCGCTCACCTGCTCTTTAATTATTTGTACTGAACTATTAATAAGGATTAATGCATCCACTGTAAGGACCAAGAGACCTATAAGCGACTGGGAGTAAAAAAAAAGTCCAGAGAATATTTATGTAGAAAAGGATCAAAGTTTATTACAAAAATAAAAATCACAAGAACAGTAACGTTGGAAGGTCTAAAGAATAAAAGTAAAACAGCAAAAGGTGATGGCGCAGGGTGTCACAAAAATGCAATTTCACACATAAGTAGAGGGTCCAGACAGACACAGCAAACCTTCTTGCCACAGCTCGCATTAATGTGCCATCCTGGATGAGCTGCACTACCTGAGCCACTTGTGTGGGTTGTTGACCGATGCACAGTGACACCATCTGCAGCAAGATGATGCTGCAGGTCTTTGGAGGTGGTCTGTGGATTGTCCTTGACTGTTCTCACCATTCTTCTTCTCTGCCTTTCTGATATTTTTCTTGGCCTGCCACTTCTGGGCTTAACAAGAACTGTACCTGTGTTCTTCCATTTCCTTACTATGTTCCTCACAGTGGAAACTGACAGGTTAAATCTCTGAGACAACTTTTTGTATCCTTCCCCTGAAAAGCTATGTTGAATAATCTTTGTTTTCAGATCATTTGAGAGTTGTTTTGAGGAGCCCATGATGCCACTCTTCATAGGAGAATCAAATAGGAGAACTACTTGCAAGTGGCCACCTTAAATACCTTTTCTCATGATTTGATACACCTGGCTATGAAGTTCAAAGCTCAATGAGGTTACAAAACCAATTTAGTGCTTCAGGAAGTCAGTAAAAAGTAGTTAGGAGTGTTCAAATCAAGAAAATGATAAGCGTGCCCATACTTTTGCACCGGTCAAATTTTGTTTAAATGCTGATTGCACATTTTCTGTTAGTACAATAAACCTCATTTGAATCCAGAAATATAGCTGAGTCCATCAGTTATTAGATATATGAAACTGAAATACCTGTTGCAAAAACCAAAATTGCTATTAAGAAAAAAGGTTAACATTAATAGGGGTGCCCAAACTTTTACATATGACTGTATATCCAGGGATCTCTTGCAGCTTAGTCCAGATTCCTATATAGCGGTTATAGGGTAAAAACCTGAAAATACCTTAGAGCTAAACTAAGTAGTGAAATATAAGTCAAACCCATTGCAACTCAAAGGATCCACATCTTCCAGGTAAGTCTCTAGTGAAATATCCAATTAACCGTCGACTAAATATACATACTGTCAAACAGTGTCAATAATAGATATACTGTAGAGGAAGACTGCTGGGGTCTCTTGGACAGTTGAGACCTGTTTTCTACTATGTGGCAAAAATCAGTCCTGAATTTCTATGTCCAGAAAAACTGCACAGTAATGAATATTGGGGTGGTAAATTTACCCAAAGGTCTTGGAAATTAGAAATAAAGTTTGAGAGGCTAATCCCATTCTGATATTTGCTATAAAACCCCTCACTTTTCTGTAGCCAGAAGCCAACATAATACACACCCAAAGCTTTAGCACTACAATTGGAATACACGGGTACTGCCTTCTAAAGGATGTTCAATAGTTTGTATTACATGGGCAAAGATCAAGGAAATGACCTAGTGGGACATGTGCCCTTTATACTAGATGTCATCAACAAGTCACTCTTTGTAGCCCAGGGTATTTAGATACAGATCTAGGGAGAGCACTTTATATCTTTGACCCAAGTAAAGAATAGTTTAGCTAGAAGCTTGTACCCAGACTAGGTATGACGTATCAAGGTCAGATTATTGTATATTATCAGCATTGTTACTAAAGTCAGATTGAGGTCAGCAGAATGCAGGTAATCCTCTAGAAAGTAGGCCAACCTAATGCCCCTTACCAGGTCATGTGGCGAGAAGCCAAAAATTTATCACGTATTTACGGTACCCACAAGCCCTTTCTCTAGGTCAAAACCTATATGGCCATTCTTTATCAGTTTAAAGGCCTTGAGGAAGAACACTTTTTGTGTTCGAAATGAGTCAACATGTTGTTTCCTGTCCCCGGAATGTGCCATGTGCCATTGAATTGTTGGAATTTTAAAGTATCTTTAATAAAGGATTTTAATATTTTTATGGATTGTTGTCAGAAGCTGGAATTTTTTCTACTTGTCTCTATAAATTACTGAAGTCAAATTTACATGGCTCACTACAATGGAGGTAAATGAACCTGCCTTTCTGAGATGGCTTCAATGAGAAAGTCATATAGGGCACTCGTTGCCCATACTATCCTGTCTGAGCAAACATGTCAGTTTTCATATATCCTATCTGCAGCTCCACTTTACCGGAGATAAAATCAACCTGGTGCCCCATTATTGCAGATGAGTACTGTGGATATGTGTCATAGGAAAAATCTCCTAAGGGCACAGACATTTGTTGCCAATAACGCCATAACAGTAGACACCCGGTTCGTCTACAGTCCTGTTTAGATGGTCAGCAGAATAGGAATTGTGGTTATATCAACAGTATCATGGCATGTTAACTGGTTTAATGGTTGAATTTTAAATAAAAGCTGTGGCCAACCCCCATCCTACAGAATAATTCATGGGTGTTGTGTGTTATTGGGCTAAGGGCAGCCGTTAGTAAGGTTTAAAATGTTGGTCTCTGCAGTCTAGGATTCGTAGTTATGTCTACAGTATCACTCACTACGGTATCATTGCACTGTATGTAATACTTAGTGCTTTAGATCCGTGACTGGGGCCTCTCTAGCTCTTATCAGGTGGAAGGTGGTATAGCATATTGACACAGCCTGGTCTAGTGCCTTTGATCATCTAACCATCCCCTGGTGTGCTGGCCCCAGCTGCCAAATTATACCCAGCCAGCTCCCACAATCCCTCTCTCCTGACCCTGTAGTGTGGTCTATATATGTAGTAGTTCCTAAGGGGAAGCACGCAGTGTGGTGTGCAGCGCGCAAGCATCCCATAAGCAAAGCATCACAGAAGCTAAGCATCAGGAAAACGGCAGTTATACATGGCAGTTAGGGCAGGAGTCAGGTAACCCACACTTTGCTCTCTCTTTTATCCATGTGCTTTATTTTTATCCTCCTGTGTTCCCTTGCCATCCACATTCACCACCCTATCCCCCCTCCATCACGACTCATACACATCAGCCCCTCTATACTTCCCTTTCCCATGTACAGCTCCCATGCACTCCTCACCTTCCTGAGAAACCTCAGCCCATCTTGCCCAAACACATCGCAGAAAAAAACTACTTACAATTCCAACAACTATTTGCTCTTTATCTTCCTACCTCCTACTGATTTCAGGGGACATCTCCCCCAACCCTGGTCCACCATCCCCCAACCTCAACCCCTACCCTTCCTCATATCGAAACCTTAATAATCTTATTAATATTACTTGCACTCCCTCATCTCCATCTTTTAATTGTGCCCTCTGGAATCCACGGTCTGCTTGTGACAAGCTTCCTTTCCTACACAACTACTTTCTGAACAACTCTCTTAATCTGTTGGCCCTCACTGAAACCTGGATTCAGGATTCTGACACTGTCTCTCCTGCTGCCATTTCCTACGGTGGCTTACAATTCTCTCACTCCCCGAGACCCACAAACAGACATGGTGGTTGAGTCGGCATACTCCTGTCCCCACAATGCACTTTCCAGGTCATCCCCTCAGTTCCATCACTCTTATTCCCTTCTTTTGAGGTCCACACCATCAGGCTCTTCCGTCCCCTCCCCCTCAGGGTAGCGGTCATATACCGGCCCCCAGGCTCACCCACCCACTTCCTTGACCACTTTTCAGCCTGGCTGCCGCACTTCATGTCCTCAGAACTTCCAACCCTCATCCTGGGAGACTTCAACATCCCCAATATCAGCCCTACTTCCACATCTGCATCCCAGCTTCTACAGTCATATGTTAAAGTTTGGGCACCCCTATTAATGTTAACCTTTTTTCTTTATAACAATTTTGGTTTTTGCAACAGCTATTTCAGTTTCATATATCTAATAACTGATGGACTCAGTTATATTTCTGGATTCAAATGAGGTTTATTGTACTAACGGAAAATGAGCAATCTGCATTTTAACAAAATTTGACCGGTGCAAAAGTATGGGAACCTTAACATAAAAGTGACATTAATATTTCTTAGATCCTCCTTTTGCAAAAATAACAGCCTCTAGTCGCTTCCTGTAGCTATTTATGAGTTCCTGGATCCTGGATGAAGGTATTTGTGACCATTCCTGTTTACAAAATAATTCCAGTTCAGTTAAGTTTGATGGTCGCCGAGCATGGACAGCCCGCTTCAAATCATCCCACAGATGTTCAATGATATTCAGGTCTGGGGACTGGGATGGCCATTCCAGAACATTGTAATTGTTCCTCTGCATGAATGCCTGAGTAGATTTGGAGCGGTGTTTTGGATCATTGTCTTGCTGAAATATCCATCCCCTGCGTAACTTCAACTTCGTCACTGATTCTTGCACATTATTGTCAAGAATCTGCTGATACTGAGTTGAATCCATGCAACCCTCAACTTTAACAAGATTCCCGGTGCCGGCATTGGCCACACAGCCCCAAAGCATGATGGAACGTCCACCAAATTTTACTGTGGGTAGCAAGTGTTTTTCTTGGCTGTGTTTTTTAGCCTCCATGCATAACGCCTTTTTGTATGACCAAACAACTCAATCTTTGTTTCATCAGTCCACAGGACCTTCTTCCAAAATGTAACTGGCTTGTCCAAATGTGCATTTGCATACCTCAGACTCCTCTGTTTGTGGCGTGCTTGCAGAAACAGCTTCATTCGTATCAGTCTCCCATACAGCTTCTCCTTGTGCAAAGTGCGCTGTATTGTTGACCGATGCACAGTGACACCATTTGCAGCAAGATGATGCTGCAGGTCTTTGGACGTGGTCTGTGGATTGTCCTTGACTGTTCTCACCATTCTTCTTCTCTGCCTTTCTGATATTTTTCTTGGCCTGCCACTTCTGGGCTTAACAAGAACTGTACCTGTGTTCTTCCATTTCCTTACTATATTCCTCACAGTGGAAACTGACAGGTTAAATCTCTGAGACAACTTTTTGTATCCTTCCCCTGAAAAGCTATGTTGAATAATTTTTGTTTTCAGATCATTTGAGAGTTGTTTTGAGGAGCCCATGATGCCACTCTTCATAGGAGAATCAAATAGGAGAACTACTAGCAAGTGGCCACCTTAAATACCTTTTCTCATGATTTGATACACCTGGCTATGAAGTTCAAAGCTCAATGAGGTTACAAAACCAATTTAGTGCTTCAGAAAGTCAGTAAAAAGTAGTTAGGAGTGTTCAAATCTAGAAAATGATAAGGGTGCCCATACTTTTGCACCAGGTCAAATTTTGTTTAAATGCAGATTGCACATTTTCTGTTAGTACAATAAACCTCATTTGAATCCATCAGTTATTAGATATATGAAACTGAAATAGCTGTTGCAAAAAACAAAATTGTTATAAAGAAAAAAGGTTAACATTAATAGGGGTGCCCAAGCTTTAACATATGACTGTATCACTAACCACCTCTCTAGGCCTCTCGCAGCTTTCAACCTCTGAGACACACAAGGACAGTAACACCCTTGATCTGGTCTTCGGCCGGCTCTGTTCAATCTCCCACCTAAATAACTCACCGCTTCCACTCTTTGACCACAACATTCTCTCCTTCACGCTCACAAATCCTCGCCCACACCAGCTCACTCCTACCTACCACACAGTCAGAAATATACAAGCCATTAACCCTCAGACACTTTCAGATTCCCTACACTCATCACTGTCCCCAATCTCTTTTTCCTGTCCTAATCTGGCTGTTCATCACTACAATGACACTCTTAGAAGCACCCTTGACCAAGTAGCTCCCCTCACCCTCAGAACCTCCAAGCACAGAGTAAAACAGCCCTGGCTCACATCGCAAACTCAACTTCTCCAGCGATGCTCTAGGAGTGCTGAACACCTATGGAGAAAAACCTGCACACCAGAAGACTTCATCCACTTCAAATTTATGTTAGGAACCTATAACGCTGCCCTTCACCTCGCCAAAGACCTACTTCACCACCCTGATCTCCTAACTAGCCAACAACCCCAAGAAACTTTTTGACACTTTTCACTCCCTCCTCAGGCCAAAAGCACAAGCCCCTATCACAGACATTTGTGCTGATGACCCGGTCTCCCACTTTACAGAAAAAATAGATAATATCCATCAGGAAATCTGCTCCCAACCGCCAAGTGCTGTGACTCCCATCCCTTCCTGCATCTCCCCTGACTCACTTTCCGCATTTGATCCCATCACAGAAGAAGTCTCCAGACTCCTCTCTTCTTCTCGTCTGACTACATGCACTACCGACCCCATTCCTTCACATCTCCTCCAGTCTCTCTCTCCAGTCGTCACAACCCACCTAACTACAATCTTTAATCTCTCCCTCTCCTTGGGCATTTTCCCATCCTCCTTCAAACACGTCATTGTTACTCCATTACTAAAGAAATCCGCTCTCGACCCATCCAGCACAAACTACAGACCAGTCTCCAATCTGCCCTTCATCTCTAAACTTTTGGAACGCCTAGTTTACTACCGCCTTACCAGTTACCTCTCCACTCACTCCTTTCTAGACCCTTCACAGTCCGGCTTCCGCCCCCTACATTCGACTGAAACTGCACTCATCAAAGTGACCAATGACCTTCTGACAGCAAAACGTAACAGTGACCACTCTCTGCTCATTCTTCTTGACCTATCTGCAGCTTTTGATACTGTTGACCACCATCTCCTACTCTCTAGGCTCCAGTCACTAGGCATTAAGGACAATGCTCTCTCCTGGTTCTCTTCCTATCTCTCTGACTGCTCCTTCAGTGTTTTGTTCTCTGGCTCCACGTCATCTCCTCTTCCTCTTGCTGTCAGGGTACCTCAGGGCTCAGTCCTTGGCCCCCGTCTTTTCTCTCTCTACACGGCCCCAATTGGACACACCATCAACAGATTTGGCTTTCGGTACCATCTTTATGCTGAAGACACAGAACTATATACGTCTTCCCCTGACCTTACCCCGCTGTACTACAGAACGCCAGTGACTGTCTGTCCGCAGTCTCCAATATCATGTCCACTCTCTATCTGAAACTCAACCTCTCCAAAACTGAACTTCTGCTCCCGCCGTCTACTAACCTCCCTAAATCTGACATTTCCCTCTCCATGGGTGGTACCACAATAACACCCCGGCAGCAGGCGCGCTGTCTGGGCGTTATGTTTGACACCAATCTCTCCTTCACATCCCATATACAATCTCTTGCCCGCTCTTGCTGCTTACACCTAAAGAACATCTCTAGAATCCGCCCTTTTCTCACCAAGGAAACAACAAAAACCCTCACTGTAGCATTGATCCACTCCCGCCTGGATTACTGCAACGCTCTATTAATTGGCCTCCCCGTCACTCGACTATCCTCTCTCCAGTCCATACTTAATGCAGTGGCCAGGGTCATCCATCTGGCTAATCGGTACTTGGACGTGTCCGCTCTTCATCAGTCATTACACTGGCTGCCCATTCATTACAGGATCCAATTCAAAGTACTTGTTCTCACCCACAAAGCTCTCCACAGTGTGGCACCCCCCTACATCTCCTCCCTCATTTCTGTCTATCGGCCTAGCCGATCGCTGCGCTCTGCAAACGACTTTCGACTAACCTCTGCACTAATCCGTACCTCCCACTCCCGACTCCAAGACTTCTCCCGTGCTGCTCCTATCCTCTGGAATGCTCTACCCCAAGAAATTAGGACTAACCACAATTTGCATAGTTTTAGGCGCTCCCTCATAACACATTTGTTCAGAGCGGCCTATCACGTTCACTAATCAAAGTTATTCTATGTGTAAGTGTGCGTGTGCAGCCCATTCACTATCTCCAGCCATCCTTCACTCCCTCAAGATGGCTGGACCTTCATTGTAAATACACAATTGTAAATACACACCTGTACTTTGTATCTCCCTCACCTCATTGTAGATTGTAAGCTCTCACGAGCAGGGTCGTCTTATTTCGTCTTATTTTGCTTTAATTATTGTATTGTTAACGTTGTTACTTATGACTTGTGTTTTGAAACTGTTAAACTGTAAAGCGCTGCGGAATATGTTGGTGCTATATAAATAAAGATTATTATTATTATTATTGATTCAAAATTGGGACTCGCCTGTTCATGAAATGTTTTCCCATATTCTTATTGGAATGTGCATATTTTAGAATTAGACTGAAAGCAGAAAAACCAAAAAGGAAAACATGTAGAAACAGAGTAAAGAAATGTGTGAAACAAAACAGAAAATATGTTACACTGCTTACGCCGATAATGGCTTTATACCCCAGGGCATTCTCTCAAGCAGCTTCATCAGGTCATCACCTGGAATGGCTTCCAACAGTCTTGAAGGCATTCCCAATTGTTTGCTTCTTTGACTTTACTCTGTGCACAACTCATTTCAAACCCTCTCTCTATTGGATTGAGGTCAGTAGATTGTGGAGGCTGTGTCATCTGAAGCAGCAATCCATCCCTATGGTGGTTGCTGCAGAACGCTGTGGTAGCCGTGATGGGTAATGTGCCTTTAATTTGGCATAAATAACAAACACTTTCACCAACAAAGTACCCCACACCATCTCATCTGCACCACTGCATAATTTATGAGGCTTTTATCTGAGGTGCTGTCAATTTGCCATTTCTGAGGTTGGTAACGCTGATGAACTTATCCTCTGCTGCAGAGGTAGTTCTTGTTCTTCCTTTCCTGAGGTGGTGCTCAGGAGGGAAAGTTTTATCATAGAGATTAATGGTTTTCATGACTGCACTTGAGAATATTTTCAAGGTTTTAGAAATTTTTTAGATTGACTTTCATGTCAAGTGGTGTAAAACGGTCATCAGAGTAAGAGGGGTGTACTTGGAGGAATATAAGGTTTAACGCATATTCCAATTTGTTTCACACGTGTTTTCTTGCTTCTTGTTTCAATGTGTTTGTGGTTTTGCTTCCTTCAGTCTGAAACTACAATATGTACATTCTAAAAAAAAAAGAAAAACCACAGCATGAACAAGTGTATCCAAACACATACTGGTACTGTATACAAATGTATGCACGTAAAGTATAGGTTTTATATAATTTGAATCAATGATGAATAAGTGTAAAGCTACTGTATAATAAAGGACGCTGCATCTGTATGATAGAGGTCATGTGGGCACAGATCTCGACTCTCACAGAGCAGCAGGACTGAACAGAAATCGGTTTTCCATCAACAAGGGCAAACATACAATTCGTAACCCTGGCACCGTACCTGATCAAGTCTCATTGCCACCTGTCCATCACTGAGCGCGTGGGGGGCATTCCCCTCCAGATATGCTCCCCCTAGTTCAGGAAGATCCATGCATCTGGATAAATCAAAGCACAATAAGTACCTTGAATGTCATTCAGCCTACAGAGGATGTCTGAGATTACACGGGTGAATTACTGAGATTTCCAGCATTATGTACATTCATACGTCTATATGAAAGTCACTGCCACAAATATTTAATCTGGAATTAGTAATTACACAGTCAGATTAATCAGTAAATATCATTCATGGAAGTCATCTGTCATCTCTATTACCTAATCATAAAACCAATCCAATAATAGTCTTCTAAAGGGGTTATCCCACAAGCATTAAAGGGGTTTTCCAGGACTTTGATTTTGATGACCTGTCCAACTCCTTCCACCCTCACTAATCAAAGGGACTGTGGCAAAATGGCTGTAGCAGAGCTCAGTGCACTGTATAGTGGTCGTAAGTGGTACTACAATATTTCTCATACAGGTGAATTCAAAGCCACAACCATGGATTCTCCAGCGCAGCCCACTGTGCGCCAAGGATGAGCAATGTGCAGGCAGTGATAAAACGTTAATGTGCAAATTCCCCAAAATAGGATGTATTTGTCACATGCACACTCAGAATAGTAGCTCTGCACAGCGATACACATTATCTGCGCATGCATGACCGCCAGTCTGTATACCCGCTGGTCAGTATGACACCACCCCAGTGGTCTTTAGCAGTATTACAGGATTATTTTCTGTCATCCTTTATTTGCTTTTTTTTTGCTTTCTTCTATTTTTATTTCATTCTACAGTTTATTTCATTTATCAAAAAGCAAAACAGACATAGAAGTAATTTATATAAGATTAGAAAGCTGAGCTGAGGGGGGCTATGGCTTTACACATTACCAAATATGGATATATATGGGCTCGATGTTTGGGGTCATTGTCGGTCTGCAAAATAAATTTGGAGCCAATCGGACGCCTCGTGATTGTATCACATGATGGATCAGTATCTTTTGGGATTTCTTAGCATTGAGGACAACATTAATAGTGACCAAATCCACAACTCTGTTTGCGGAAATGCAGCCCCAAACCTGCAGAGAACCTCCATTGTGCACCACTGCTACCTGAAGACACTCGTTATTGTACCACACTCCTGCCATTCAGCGCAAAAACTGTCTTCTGAGTGTTATACGGTTCCAAAGCTGTGGGTCTTTTTTTTTAATGTTATTTTTTATGGTCTTTATCAAGCAGGTGGTGCTACCAGGATTCGCTGGAGGTGCGTCTTTAGGTGACTTTGCATTAAATACCTTGGCGAAGACCATAAAAATTAAAGATGTCCATATGTCTGGAACCGTATGGTATAAGAAAGCAGAAAGCTCATGGATGACATTATACTGCAGTACTCTACAGTGTAGGTGTGACTCCAGTTCTGGGGTGAGATAAATCACTTACTTGAAATCAGTAACAGTATGGAAGATATTATTCAGCAGTACTAAGCAGTGTAGCTTTGAAACCAACACTAATTTGAGAAACACGTACTAGGAAAGAGCAACATCATTGAGGATATTATTGAGAAGTGTACCTGTTAATACAGCTCTGGGATGAAGCAAAACACTTTAACACAGATAAGTGTAAGGTTTTGCACATGGGAAGGAGAAACAGATGCTACAATTACTTACTAAATGGGAAACTGCTGGGGAAATCAGACATGGAAAAAGACTTAGGCATCTTAGTCAATAAGAAGCTAAATTGGAGTGCCCAGTGTCAGGCAGCTGCCACCAAAGCAAATAGGGTCATGGGATGCATTAGAAGAGGTCTGGGGACACGAGATGAAAACATAATTCTCCCTCTGTGCAAATCACTCGTCAGACCACACTTGGAGTATTGTGTGCAATTTTGAAAGGGTTCAAAGGCGGGCTACTAAAATGATAAATGGAGTTGGTTCACTACAATACCCAGAAAGGTTATCAAAACTAGGTCTATTTACTCTAGAAAAGAGAAGACATAGGGGAGACTTAATATATATGTACAAGTATATCAGAGGGCAATACAGAGATCTCTCCAATGAACTGTTTGTACCAAGGACTGTGACAAGAACAAGGGGGCATTCTCTTCGTTTGGAGGAAAGACAATTTCTGCACCAGCATAGAAGAGGGTTCTTCATGGTAAGAGCAGTGAGGCTCTGGAATTCTCTTCCTGAGGAAGTGGTGATGGCCAACTCACTGAATGAATGAATGTAAGAAAGGAATGGATGCTTTTCTTGTAACAGTATAGAAGGTTACAAATAACATAATATTATAGGTAGATGGTTGACCCAGCTTAGGGGAAGGAATTTTTTTCCCTATGGAGAAAATTGGCTTCTACTCTGTGGGTTTTTTGCCTTCCCCAGGATCAACAATGCAGAACAGCTGCACTAAAAATAGGCTGAACTAGATGGACATGAGGTCTTCCTTCAGCCTTCAAAACTATGTTACTATGTTACTATGTATGTTACTTACTGATAGCAGCAGTAGCATCTGTGTATCGTCGCTGACTTTAAAGGGGGTTTTACACATAGCGATATCGCTAGAACGTCACCGATTTTGTGACGTTTTAACGATATCGCTAGCGATATCGCTATGTGTGATACTTACCTCCGACCGGCTCCCCCGCTGTCCATCGCTGATTGCGCGAGAATGTCCGGCTCCATTTCTCGTCGTCAGCTTCCTGCTGGCGCCAACGAGCGACGCGTGGAGGTGGGCGGGAGGACGTCAGGATCGCTGTGTGTGAAAGGTGAGTATCGCGCGCTGCGTCGCTGCTGCATCGCTGTGAGGTCTGCCTGTGTGACAGCTCACTAGCGATCATTTAGCGATGCACCAGCGATCCTGACCGGGTCGGATCGCTGGTGCATCGCTAAATGTAAAGGGGCCTTTAGTCTCACTCTGCATTTCCTGCCTTTGTCTCCCACTCTTTAATACTCAGCTGTAATCTGATCTCTCAGTGAGATGGCACTCCATCTTGTTTTTACCAAGACGGATTTGAGCACTTTTTCAAATGAATGATGAGCTGAGGCGGGTTACATTTAAGAGAGGTTAATTATTTTGTCTATTTTATAGAGTACAATTTTTGGCTGTGGGGTGATCTAGAAGATGCTGGAAAATGTGGAATGTGTTATGACACTTGGATTAGATTCAATCCCATTGTTCTCTGTTTATGGGGTCAGGGCCCTAGCTTATGCACCTGCTGGACCATCTGTGTTTCTACACTCCCATGGCAGGGAGCCATCAGGCATCAACTCAATAGCTGCAAAGTAACGCCACATAAAGCTAGGATGATAGCAGAATGCTATCTACTAGAGAGAACAGGTGACAATTGGGCCAGGTTGTGAGGATACAGAAATGCCATAAGACAGAAGTATTGTCCAGGTGTATAACATCCAGATCCCTCCCTCCTCTGAATAATATCCGCACCCCCCCCCCGGTAAATAACATCCACACCCTTGACCGCAGTGAATAACATATGGTCCACTGTGTATAACCTCAGTCCTCCGTCATGCCGTCTGCCTTTACCAACATGTTTGTTTGGCCGGTGGTGCAGAGCTCACGGATACCAGCGTGGTCCTATAATAGGAGCCTCCAAGGTAACAAGTCTGTACATGACATTTCTTCCTCCTAAATCTTCCTCCATCATCTGTGAGTGATATTATTGAGAAATAGAAGGAACCACAGCAACTCAGCCATGAAGCGTGAGGCCAAGTGCTGAGGAGCAGAGGACGGAAAAGTCACCACCGCTCTGCTGACCCCATAACTACAGAGTCCAGACCTCCTCTGGTATCACTGTGCCCACGCTGGGCGCTTCATGGCCAAGCAACTGTATGCAGCCGTACATCACCAAGCACAATGCTGAGCGTCAGATGGAGTGGTGTAAAGCCGCCACCACTGGACTCTGGAGGAGACGTGTTCTGTGCAGTGATGGATTGCACTTCTCCATCTGCGTTTGATGGAGGAGTCTGAGTTTGGTGACTCCAGGAGGACGTTACCCCCTGACTGCATTGTGCCCCCTGTACAGAGGGTGGAGGGGGAAAATGCTATGGGCTGTTATCAGGGGGTGGCCTCGGACCCTCAGCTCTAGTGATAGGAAATCTTAATTTTCAGCACAAGACATTGTGGACTATTGTAGATTCAGCTTTATGGGATCAATTTGGGGAAGACCATTATCTGCCCCATGACTGTGCCCAGTGCACAAGGTCCATACAGACAGAGGGGGATAACATGAGAGGCTGCACAGAACCCGGACCAAATGACATGCTCTTCTGGATGAAGGGGCAAAAATTCCCACAGATGCCTCCAAAATCTTGTAGAAATCCCTCACAGAAGAGTGGGAGCCGTTATATCTGCAGAGTAGATAACTCCATATTAAGGCCTGTTTCACACATCAGTTTTTTTGGTCAGTCAAAATCCGCTAAAATGGCGGATAACGGATCCGTTTCTGTACTGACCACAACGTTTGGCACCAAACCGTTATTTTAACGGATCCGTCAAAGGAAGAATTTTAAAGGAACCACTGCCTGGGGAAGGGGAGAGAGAGGGGGAGAGAGAGAGAGAAGAATTTTTCTGCTGCCAGAAGAGAGTTTAGGGTTAAATTTGTGGCTGAGTGAAGTCTTTCGGGCATGCGCACTGAGAAATGCAGATCCGGCTGCCCGAAAAAAACGTTGCATGGTCCGTTCGGGCATGTCGGCGGACGTCAAATTTTGGCGGATCCGCAAAAAAATGGATCCAACGGATGGCCATCCGTCAAGTTCCGCCGGTAATGCATCTCAATGGGAAGAAAAACGGATCCGCCAAGAAAAATGGCGGATCCATTTTTTTTGCAAATCGGCGGATTTTGACTGATGGACACAAATGGATATGTGAAATAGGCCTTAGGTCTATGTAGAAAGTGATGATATAAAAGATCCTGGAGGTGAATGTGGAGGTGTCCTAATGCTTTTCTCCATACAGTGTATGTGGCGGTAGAGAGGCGTCCTCTACATGTGTATTAGATAGTATGATAAACATCTCATAGTGACCTTTAAATCTCAGATCTGTGCCGAGCTCGGCTCCGTCAGCTGCTCCTGTCCCTCACAGTCCCAGCGTGCTCTCACAAGGTCATCATTTGGGGAAACTCTTCTGGAAGCAGAGCGGTGGGATTTATTGTGCTTACCCTATGGATGTGGCAGCATCAGTGATAAAGCTTAATAGTATACACACCGGCGCTTTGTGCTCTGCGTTTATAAGCAAGACAGGCGGCTCTTGCTCCAGACAACAGAGACAGGTATTTCTGTCTGATTGACGCATGAGAAACACAGAGGGTTCAAAAATAAAAGCCCTCCTGCCACCTATAGACTTTTCTTCTGTACACAGAACATCAAATGTACACAAGGACATCTGAGACGTCCATGTATTTGCTCTTGTTATGACGTCCAGATATTCCAGACTGAGATGTTGTGGTCATGCTTTATGCTCACAGCTTTTATTTCTTCCTATATTCACCTGCCCCGAACAATAGACAAGAGTCTTCTGTCTGCCTAAAATCACAAGCAGCCGCTGCAGAAGAGGAAAGCCAGAAAAATCCAGATACTGGACTCGTCCATCATTACAGAAACTGCATCAATAGACTTCAATTACCGAGAAAGGTTTTAGTTTATTTTGAGAACAGATAAATAGATAGATAAAAGAAAGATAGATAATTGATAATGTATAGATAATAGATACATAATACATACATAATAGAAAGATAGATAGATCAATAGATAGATAAAAGACAATGTAGATTGATAGATGAACGAATTTGCAAAATTCAAATTAAGCAGATCGCTTGAATTTCGCGAGGAATATGATGCAAATTGAATGTTTCACATGAAGACCCCAGAGCATAATAAACATAGGGTGTAAAAAGAAAATCAATTAATATTCACCTTGCCACTTCTTTCTTTCGTCCTCATCGCATAACATCCTCTTTGGCCTTTTTCACTCCACACCAGGGTTTCCGGTGGCAAATAGGCTCCTGCCATTACGGCGCACGCCATGACATCTCAACGTTAACATGTCTGTTGTCTGATGTGAACTTTGCACTGGGGCTTCCGGAGCTGAGTAGGGTAATAGAAGAATGTCGAAGATAATGTTGCTCGGTGGGGAAAGAAGGATGGAAATCTTGGAGGATGCCACAGCAGGTTGTAGCAAGACAGGCGAGCGCCGAGGAGAGTATTATTTTTTTTAACCCTAATTATAATGCACTAATAGTGCATAGGAAAATCTGCATCTACCCTAAATCAATTGCATCTAAGGGAACTTCAGGTAGGAGAATTCAGTAGATGCCCAGAGACCTGCTCTGGACAGCCTAACTAGGACATCCTACTAATGGAGTAACCTCTCAAGATAAGTAGGTCTGCATACATTGAGTAGTTGTGGACTGCTCCATGACAGCTACAACATACAGTACAAGAAAAACACCCTGATCGAAGTTGTGCCCCCTGGGTAAGTACTAAGTGCAACTTGATAAAGTGACCACATCAGTCTGCTGGCCCTGCAACCAGCTTTGGTGAGGTTGATGTGACCTGAGACATGAAAGGAGCTACAATGTCTGAAGAAAACCTCTGCAGACACAGTGAGGTAATCGATGTGATCTAAAAGAGTGAGGAAGTCTTGCGTGTTACTCCAAATTATAATATAATGCAAGGGGTTTTGTGTCAACTGCCCTGAACAGAAAGCTGTATATATATATATAGCTTTACACTTTGCAAGCAACAACTGACAAGTGTATAAGACATTACAGAGTCTTTGTGTAACTGTCAAGCTCAACGCCTCAGTAATGTTGCACAACCGACAAGTCCCAGGGTCACAGTGTTGCACTCAAGCTCAGTGCTAACATGTGTGAAGGGGACTCTGTCAGCCCCAAAAGAGTGTTCAAACCAATTGGTTAAATACACCTTCCCACCTGCTTGTTTTCCACTGACCTCCTCAATTCTCTATGAAGCTAGAGCGGTCAATCAAATAAGGTGGGGAGGGAAGCGATAAAGGGAAACAAGCTGGTGGGAAAGTGTATTTAAATGATTGGCTCCACCATGAAAGGCCGGCACTTAGTTCGTATAGTTATTCTGTGCTGACAGAGACCCTTTAAGTAACTACCAAGCTAAGTGCCTCAGTGCTGAATTGTAACCATCAAGCTCTGTACCATTATCTCATGTGCAACTATCAAGCTTAAGGCTACATGGTGAAGCAGTAATCGTTACGCTTTCCTGCATCAAGTTGAGTGAATCAGATTAGGCTTAACCCATCCTCATGTCGGGAGCACCTTACCCGCCTACTCTCTCACCTAGGCTTCCTTAGAAATGCATTATTACAGCTCTATTCATTTTCCTGGTCCCTACTAATCTTTCTGTGGCCTTTTCTGCTCTATACTGAAGTCAGTGCCACTTGGATGATCTTATTGACATAATCATATGAAATCTCTTACCTCCAGGAAGAAGAAAGCCCTGTCTCTATATGCGCAAACGTATGCAAATGGTGCATCCTACCCGAGCCCTGTGTCTAAATACCCTGATCACGGCTTCTCTATGGCCACCTACAGTTTGTTATCCTGTATGTTTTTGGAACATATGCCCTCTCTTGCACAATCAAAGTTAAACATTTCTTTTCTATCCAAGCCTTGGAACCTGACCCCTAGGGCCCTGGCATGTTGGTATCTTCCTACTGGCCAGTCCCCATAGGCTACACCCGTGCTCTCAAAAAACATCACTTAAAGGACAAATAAATAATAGTATGTCAGAAAATTAGAGCATGATTCCAATCATCCTAGGGACAAGGACAAACTGTGCAGTGATACAAAGTATATCATATTGAAGCTATGTACAAGAAGTCCCTACATACTGAATGCGTCCTACAGATGTGCATATAGGTGCTCCTCACAAAATTAGAATACAATCAAAAAGTTAATTTATTTCAATTCTTCAATACAAAAAGTGAAACTCACATATTCTAAGGAGTCATTACACACCGCGTGATCTATATCACGTGTTTATTTCTGTTAGGCTGTGTGCCCACGTAAGCGTTTTTTTCGCATTTTTTAAGTGTTTTTCCCTGTAAAAATGCATCAAAATCGCATACAAGAAGCATCCCATTCATTTTAAAGAATTCCGCACTTTTTGTGCACATTGATGCGCTTTTTTCCGCGAAAAAAATCGCTTTGCGGTAAAAAATGCAGCATGCTCATTGATTTTGCGGAAAAGTTCACGTTTTTAGCTATTTTCTATGAGACTGAAGACACGTGGAAAAAAACGCATAAAAACGCGCGGTTTTTACGCAAAAACCACGTGGAAAACATGCAAAAAACGCACGGAAAAAAGCGCACGTTTTCTGGGAAGGAGTCCGATTTTCAAGCAGAAATTTTCTGCATACGTGGGCACATTGCCTTAATGTTGAGGATTATGGCTTACAGCCAATTAAAACCCAAAAGTCATTATCTCACTAAATTAGAATACTTTATAACACCAGCTTGAAAAATGATTTTAAAATCTGAAATGTTGGCCTACTGAAAAGTATGTTCAGTAAATACACTCAGTACTTGGTCGGGGCTCCTTGTGCATCAATTACTGCATCAATGCGGCGTGGCATGGAGGCGATCAGCCTGTGGCACTGCTGAGGGGTTATGGAAGCCCAGGTTGCTTTGATAGCAGCCTTTAGCTCGTCTGCATTGTGGGGTCTGGTGTCTCTCATCTTCCTCTTGACAATACCCCATAGATACCTTTTTGGTACTTTTCAACATTTTTATTTGCAGTCTATTTTGTTTGCTTTTTTATATATTTGGGTTATTTAAGGGTGTTCTCTTATCAATTTATTTTTTATCGTTTTTATTTGTGTATTTTTGAAAAATGTTTGTATTTTTGGTCTTTTTTTGTACATTTGATCATTTTTATATTTTTTTGTCCATTTTTTACTTAATTTTTAGTTTTGTTTTATGTACACTTGATCCTTTTAGGTTTTTTTTTCCTTTTTATGTATTTTCGGAATATTTTATGTACATTTGATCCTTTTTATGTGTTTTATGGCCATTTTTTTTGTCTTTGTTATGTACATTTTATCCTTTTATATGTATTTTTGTTCTTTTTTAATACTGGTTATTTTCCCAGTTTTCTTCCATGTTAGTATCAGTTAACATTGATTAATGTGAATGTTCTTTATACTGCATTTTTAGTTATCTGCACCTTTTTCTACCACACATTTCCTTCCACTCCACTTTCTATTAATCTGCTTGGATACAGCACTCTGTGAACAGCCGGCTTCTTTAGCAATGACCTTTTGTGGCTTACCCTCCTCCTGGAGTGTGTCAGTGACTGCCTTTTGGATATCTGTCAGGTCAGCAGTCTTCCCCATGATTGTGGAGCTACTGAACCAGACTAAGGGACCTTTATAAACGCTTAGGAAGCCTTTGCAGGTGTTTTTTGTAAATTATTCTAATTTACTGAGATAATGACTTTAGGGTTTTCATTGGCTATAAGCCATAATCATCAACATTAACAAAATAAACACGTGAAATAGATCACTCTGTAATGACTCTATATAACATATGAGTTTCTCTTTTGGTGTTGAAGAACTGAAATAAATTAACTTTTTGATATTCTAATTTTGTGAGAAGCACCTGTACAGTACATAGATGTGATATCTCACTACTATCCAAAAAACTACAGATATATTGATACATTGTGCTTTATAACAATCTCATCTGTGCTGAATCTGAATTGCAATGTATCAGTAAATTCAGTACATCAAGTAAGTTGCAAAACATATCCTAAATATCTCAAAACATTACAAAATATATACATATGCAACCGTCTTATAGTAAAGATGTTCCTACAGAAGACCTTAGAGGAGCTTGTAGAAAGTCATCCAAGAGACAAAATGTTTAGAAAAGATCCTCTCGCTGGGGACCTGTCTAAATATTTATCAGAGTAGTGGCAGTAAAGGCTGTGTATCTCATTGCCACTGACACATAGCGTCGCCCTCTCCCCCCTCCCGGCCATAAAGATTCTGCTGAGTACTTAGAAAAGTGTATAGAGAATGTGAAGGCTAGGGAGACAGAGGACTGGCAAGCGAAGGGAAAGGGGGGCAAACTGCACAGCAACAGGATCCCATAGACCTGGAGGAAAGAAGACCTGCAAAGTACCCTGAGGGGATATGAAAGCTCCAAGGCAAGTGTGATTGACTCAGCTGGTGCATGAGGAATCTGGATATTAGTCACAGTCAGACCAAGGTGATGTTCCTAGTATGGGACTCTGCTGTGTCACTTGCTGAGTGCTGCCCTATGACAGCCCTGACTATGCCTCTGATACATGAGTCACTATCTGACTAAGGACACTGCTCACCCAGGCACTTTTTGATCTCCTGCTCCTCAGTGTCCCACTTGTGATTTGTAGAGGTGCAAAAGAGGGTGGGAACTCGACTAGGGATGAAGACACCTGAAAGTGTCACATTTGTTTACTTTTTTATAAAAGCCCTAAAAAAGGAAACTCGCTGATCACCAGCTGTGACTCGATCTGCTGAAGTCTCAGGATGGATGAGAAGGAGCCTGTTGACCATGAAGTACCTCTTAACATGGACGTGTGGTCAAGTGCAGGTCAGTACAGGACAGGATGGACAGGACTTGATGAACTTTGTCTCATACTTTACATTTATTGACGCGAGTCATTAAATGACTAGAATGTAACAATTTTTGATTAGTCGGTCTACATGGTGTTTTTATTCCAGATGCTCAAAAAATATTCCATGTGATTCTGAGTTGTCTTATTAGATACTAATATTAGTGTATAACATTACATTGTATTATTGTAATTTAGAGATGATGTATATCTGATGCTTAGGTGTTTATGATGTGTGAGAAGTAAAGCAGCCCTTTTGTTCCGCTCATCACAAATTTTGTCACTTTTCACAATTTTTTAGGTTTCAGTAAAAGGATTTAATTGTTATTTTTATTATTGGTATACAAAGGGAACCATGTTTTATAGAAATGATAATACATTTTCTTAAAATGCTATCGAGATAAAATATATTGCACATACTTTACTATTCCAGATGACTACTTATATCCAATTGTGAAAAGATTATGCAGAGAAAAGGATCTATTAGAATAAATGAATTCTGGTCAAATTTGCAGAGTAAAAATTTTGACACAAAATCTGCAGTAGTGATAAATCAGCGCCAAATAGTATGGATTTTGCGGCAGATTTTTTCTCAAAAATATAATAATCAAATATTCCCTGCAAGATAAATTTCCTCCATTAACGTTTAAGTCAGTTTTCTTTGTGGCTGCAGTGACGTGTTTTTTTTTCATTGATCTATCAAAGTGTCCAGCAATGTTCAAGAAATTTGGCGCACCTTAAGATATAAAACTTTTGTAACTGCCCTTTTTAGAACACCCCTTTGCTAGAATGTATGTGCAACTTTTTCACATTTAAAAAAAGTCACAAATTATAACTAAGGCTAAAATGGGGAAAATGCAGAGGACCTTGTTTAAAAGGCTTAAAATAAAAATTTCAAACTTGCCATAAAATTCCATAAAAATGGTGCACAGATTTTATAATTGTTCCTAAAAAGTAAAAAGAACACAAATCGCACCAAAAAATTGGCGTATAATATAATAAAATCTCCTAAAAATGTTCCAAAATTCTGGATCAAAATGTGATAAGTTCCTCCCAATGGGTTTGGAAATCCACAATGGTGGATATTGTTTGGATCTTCAGTAAAAAAAGAAAAAAATCTCAAAATATTTAACTGTGGATTTATTGCGGATTTTGAAAAAAACAAACAAATTTGCAACATAAATTAACGTGTTGGATATTTAATAACCAATCCGCAGATTAATTTCTGCACAATGTTTCTGTAGTGTTTATCTCATGCAAGTAAATGCCCTGTGGATTTATTGTGCACAAATCTGCATGGTAAATGTGCAGCATTTCCATTAAATGTGCTTTTTACCATTACAAATTAAAATGCACAAAATCTATCAAAAATGGCAGACATGGAACGAATTCATTTCTTTAGACACTTGTCTTCACTTAAAAACAATATTCCCCACTTATACAGTCGTGGCCAAAAGATTTGAGACTGACTCAAAGTTTTGATTTTCACAAAGTTTACTGTTTCGGTGTCTTTAGATAAGCATTTCAGGAGTTTTTAAACTTTTATTGACAAATACATTAAGTTTTTGCAGAGCCTCAATATTTCCAGCACTGCCCTTTATTACTCCAGACTTCTGCTCCTCGCCCCAGCAGCTGGATATTGGTTTGTTGGCCAAATTCTGACTGATTCCTGCCTGTTCTTGCCTAATTACAATTTCTGTGTTTTTTTTATGCCCACCCACTTTTTGAGGATTGGCCACCGGTTCTCAATGGAGACTTGGAGAGTTTTCTTGCCATTGGCCCAAAATTTCAATATTTTGATCACTGAGGCATTTAGCTATCACTTTTGCCTTTTGACATAGTCTCCATCATGCTGGAAAAGCCTCATCACCACATTGTCCTGGATGATGGGAAAAGTTGCTCTTGGAGAATGTTTAGATCTTTCTTTATTCATAGCCGTGTTGTTAGTCAAAAATAGGGAGTGAGGACCCGCCATTGATGAGAAGCCCCCACACATGAATGGTCTCAAGATGCTTTACTGTGATCAGGACACAGGACTGATGGCAGCATCACCTGTTCTTCTCTAGACATTCATTCTTCAAGATGTCCGATGGGGCTTCATCAGAGGAACTAATTTTGCAGGAAGAGCAAGGACCGGACCGCAGAGGATGGGGATAGTTATTTCCTCTGGTGAAGCCTCTTCAGACTATTTGGAACATCTAGAATAATGATAGTTTGGTGAAGAAAAGGCGAGCACTGCGTGAGTCCTGTGTCAAGCCAACAGCACAGCATCCCGAGATCACATGTGTGTGGATGCTTCTCATCCATGGAGAGGGCTCACTCACAATTTTGCCTAAGAACACTCCCATGAATAAAGAATGGGATCTAAACTTCCTCCAGGAGCAACTTCTCCCAATTATCCAGGAGCAATTTTATGATATTCAATGCTTTTCCCACTTTGATTGACCACTGTTAGGCGTTCCTGCAACTGCACAGCAGGGATCCTGAGCCTCACATTCAGGGGTCTCCCATTCTCCATCGACCGCAGAGGAGCCTGCTCAGCAGTCCCGTCGTTCCCAACGCTTTGCACAGACCAGCTCTGTAGGTCTGGTTGTTGCTGCCACCTCTGGGCCAGCAATAGCAACGCATGCTGCACAGCAGGAAGCCATTCCAGAGGCTAAGTCCTTCCGTCACTCCACTGAGCATGCTCACGAGACGATCTCCCATTGGAGATCGGGAGACACATGCACAGGTCCTTCTCCAGATCTGATTGGTCCATCTCAGGGATCGGGAGGCTTTAGGGAAGGTCACGGCTATAAAAGGTTGGCATGGCCGCTCGGATCATATATATTGTTTAGGAGGATTCTCTTCTTATGCGGTAGTATAGACTCTAGTTGCTACCTGTGTGAATGATGACGGATGCATGGACTTTCAAATGACTCATTAAGATTTCCCTCCTTCTGATATTACGTGTCAGTCAGTGCCAGTCAGTGGCAAGCTACAGGCCACAGTGCATATCATCCACGGTACTAGCATCCGACAGTGTGCCTGCTAAAGGGCATTGTCGTCTTGCGGCAGTGTCTGTCGCCGCGCTGCAGTCAGCAGTACTTATTGGCGTCCGCGGTTGCGATGCCATACGCACGGTAGGTCTAGAAGGACGCTGACCCTGTGTCTTGGGCCCGAGTCCTGTGACCATATACCGTGCGTGCAATCCGCTGAGACCTGTGAGTTCAACAGGCTCAGCATTTGTGTTTAACACCTTGGCGTCTCTGTGAATTAACAGAGTCCGCCCAGCGCACACCAGGTGACGTTCAAGCCGCATGCGCAATACCGCCATATTGTGCGTCTGCCATTACATAGCAGCAGTGTAACACCTCTGCACGGTGGACCCTGGGCGGTGAACGCACTTTCTATTATTTATTATTTAGTGCGTTCCACCGTCCATAACAGAGCACCATGTCACAAGGTCAAAGTGATAACTAAATGGCATTGAGAACAATACATTGAAATTCTGGGTCCGTGGCTGGTAAATGACACAGATTTAAATCGGTCCATACTATGGCCATAATGTCGGGCCGACTGCGGGTTTCTTGATCTGAACTGACAGCTTGATAGTCATATATGAGGCTGATAGTTTAGGTCAGGGAACCCATGGTCAGACCAGGCATTGCAACCCAAACATTGACCGTAATGCTTTACAACTGAATGGTCCTTGATATACATACTGGTGCTATTTGCATCTATAGTGTAAAAATAGTGGAACCTCAACATAAACCTGACAAAGTCAATGGGATTCATTTGGATCTGCCTATATGTGGTCAAAACCAGATCCAGCGTGGCCTCAAGGGCTCTGCCATAAACATAATACAGGTAATTATACCTGTGATTTAATGCCATGATACATGACACTGGGAAAGATTTATTCAAATTAATTAAAAAAAAAAAATCACAAATAGTTTTACAAATCAATCATATTTTTAATTTTTGACATTTTTATTTGCAGTCTATTTTGTTTGCTTTTTTATATATTTGGGTTATTTAGGGGTGCTCTCTTATCAATTTATTTTTGATCATTTTAATTTATGTATTTTTGAAAAATGTTTGTATTTTTGGACTTTTTATGTACATTTGATCATTTCTATGTCCATTTTTTATTTCATTTTTGGTCTTGTTTTCTGTACACTTGATCCTTTTAGTTTTTTTCCTTTATGTATTTTTGGTATACTTTATGTACATTTGATCCTTTTTATGTGTTTTATGGCCATTTTTATGCAGTTTGTCTTTTTTTTATGTACATTTTATCCTTTTATATGTATTTTTGTTCTTTTTTTAATACTGGTTATTTTCCCAGTTTTCTTCCATGTTAGTATCAGTTAACATTGCTTAATGTGCATGTTCTTTATACTGCATTATTAATTATCTGTAATTTTACTAAATTGACCCCGATGATGCGAGTCAGCAATTATAGAAACGAGTCCCAGGAACTGATTGTACTGTACATGTTTAATGTACAGTATGAATGCAGCTCTGACCAGGAAACTACCATGTTCCGAGCTCTTATTACAGCGTAGCTCTGAGACTTATCTCTAGGAAACCCGATGAATGAAGCGGAGTATCCAATACCTAGTGGCAATCCACATGCTTTACATATGAATGTTTTCTAGCTGAACGCACTGATCTGTAATTATCACATGTATGAAAAAATGATCCAGCTCAACAGCTTCTACGTTGCGTGAGGGAATTAGAAACCTGGAAGACACATTTGGCTGTCATTGCAGTACCAGTCATAATTCTTCTTGTCATGATTGCACGGCGAAGCTAATCTTTGAGGATTTCCAAATTTTAATGGACCAAATTAAATATGTATATATTCAAGATGCTAGCCAATAAATTGGATCCAATAAAGACTTCAATGATGCTGAAATAAAATGATGGGATTTGGAATGGCTGCTAGTAAATAGGGGGCATCAAAATGATATAGGACAGCAAAGGAAATTTGATGTATTTTTTTTTAGGATTTTTTTGCATCTTGTACAGTTTTAAACTTCTGGAAACCATATAAGAATTGGTTCTCAAGAATATTACATTTTTACATTTTCTTATTGGGTCTGAATCCAATAAGAAGACATATTGTTAATGGTCTCATTGGTGGTCACCTTTTTGGTGGTCTTGGTAGTTTTGGTGGTTTTATTTTTTGTCTTCTTTTTGGTGAGTTCTCTGATTGTATTCCTCCGTTAGTTTTTCTCCTTCAACCTATCCTTGGTTTGCCTCCCAACAACTACTAAAAGTTTTCTACCTAAAGTCTTATAAGGGTTTTCAATCTTGTATGTAAACAAATTGGAAAAATGACACAAAGGAGACAACTTTTTTTGGAGTCACATCCAGGGCAGAGATGATGGGCCACATGTAAGTAGATACTACATATTCTGCCTTCAGGCACGCTGACACGATGTGCAATCCAGCATACGGTATAAACCACAGCTCTGTCTTCCAAAATAAGCAGACTGTCCTCTGTAGTCTAACTTGTTTATTTGTGAAGAGTATAGAACATGCGCGGTAAAACTACAAGGAATACAAATAACATGCATAAGTATTGGGCAGCTAACACAATCACAGGAAGTGTACATTGTGATGCAAATATTACATAGGAATACATTAGTTTATGATTACATTTACTGAGAACTGGCAACTAAAGGGTTAATGACATCTCTTGGCTGCTAGACAGTAAATAACACCTCTCTGAATCACTGCATTGCAAGAAAACACTGACTCTCACCAGATATGCTTTAGCCGGGTAGTGACTCAAGTAGTGAAGTTGCAGGAAAAACAAAGGTTACGCTGGAGGACAAAATAACATGTGCATCCTATGAGATCCACAGAAGCAAAATGGCCCTTCTTCATCCCAGAATACATTGCTTCCTTCCCACAAAGCACTGCTTTAATCCCATAGTGCATTGCTTCTGTTAAAGTCACAGGCTTTATAATGCTATTGAAGACACTGCTATAAACTCAGCCACCACTAGATGGTGCTATAATTAACCCAGCAATAATAAAACATTATTTGCCGTATTAAGAGGGCAGAACACTACAGATGGAAAAAACATCATGCACATAGCAATGATGTATGCATGCACCCTGTACATCAGCAAGGAGAGTCTCTACTCATCTGAATTACAGACTACTAGGCATTCTGCGTGCCTCCATGAAGCATTGCATTCTTCTATAGTGCCCCTGTGTTAGAATGTCACCAATACCTGCCATGCAATGGAGCATGCTGGGATAAGGAAACAATAAGAAAAAAACACATTGATTAACACTATTGTTTGGGGCCAAACTATATCAGTGCAGTTTCTTGCTACCAAACAGGGGCCTTGCTTTATGAGGTGCGCAGATTGCCATCGTAGGTGGGCAATCTTTTTTTTCTGTCTAAATGCATTAGGGTTAGTGTTACAAGTTGTACAAGGGTTAGGTTTAGATACACCCCGAACTTCTGTCTTTTCCGCGCTATCCCGTAGAATGTAAGTCCGCAAGGACAGGGTCCTCTCCCCTCTGTACCAGTCTGACATCGTAAATTAGTTTACTGTAAACGATATCTAGAACTTTGTATGTAACCTCCTTCTCATGTTCAGCACCATGGAATTAATGGTGCTTTATAAATAAATAATAATAATGTACAAGAGTAAGTTTGCGCATAACAGGTCAGAGCTTGGATGTTTACTCAATAGAATCTTAGAACTTTCCGCTGGCACAAAATGCTCATCTAATGCCCCTCGCACATGCATCTCCATTTACACTATAGCAAGTATTGCTTTGTACGGGCACAAAAAGTCCTGTAGCTCCAGAGCAGCCGCATTGTTATTGCATTTTCTTGGGACAGCGGCTTCACAGAATTATAGAATGAGGGTCTCAGACCTGCACCTATCATGTTTTAAAAGGGTTGTCTCATGACAGACATTAATAGAATATCCACAGGTTTCACAAAATGTGGGATAATCCCAGCAAAGTTGGCACATTTAGCAACAAGGCATGATTACCCATGACAGGCCATGAGTTTAGTGGTCCTCCTTGGCATCTGCCAATGTTTGCCTATGGTTTACCCCAGCCTTGATTTTGGAGAAATATATGGTCTCTCTATATCGGTGTTTCTCAACTCCAGTCTTTAAGACCCGCCAACATGTCATATTTTCAGGATGTCCTTAGTATTGCATAGATGATGGAATTAATGCTTGAGCAGGTTATGAAATTATCACCTAAGCAACACTAAGGATATCCTGAAAACTTGGCCTGTTGCTGGGTCTGGAGGACTGGAGTTGAGAAACACTGCTTTATATGAAATATTTGAATTTCCCCCCTTTAATAGAAGTTACTGAAAACTGCCAGTGATCCAAATAGCTGCCAGATGCTTTCACAGGGGAAAATAATACTGGTCAGGGCACCAAATGATTGCTATAAGACATGTAAGCTGGGCTGCATTCAGGGTATGTTCACATAGTGGATAAATTACATCCTCTTCTCAGATGAAAAGCTTAAGACTCGTGTGATTACAGCCAAAGGCAAGAAATCAGTGAAGGTGAAATTAAGGCTTCGAGTGTATTTGGAACCTGCTCTGTAAAATCCTCACTACTGTGGGATTCATACATGTGACAGAACTTGCAACCTGATGCCATCTGTCCTTATATTAGCCTGATATTGAGAGATGTTATAATGGTCAAGAAGACATCTGTGGTGTGAACTCTATGGGCAGGATTCATGCTATGACTGTTGTGCAGATCAGGAAGAATTACTGTATTTTGCAAACTATAAGACGCACCGGACCATAAGACGTATCTCAAATTTTTGGGAGGAAAACGGGAAAAAAATGTTAAAATAAAAAGGTGGTGCATCTTATAGTCTGATTATACTGTAGCTTACCTAGGGAGGGCGGCGGTGGAGCTGGGTCACAGGAAACAGGGTTGCTGCTGCCGGAAGCCGGCAGAAGCGGCAGGAATGGCGCGATGCTGTTGGCCCCGGGCTAAGAGGAGTGGGTGTCCCGAGAGTGTGAGGCTGCAGGCCCTAGGCTTTGATAAGATGTCAGCGGTGAGCATAGAGTCCCATTTCCATTGATTTCCCTGCTGTGGGCTATGGGAAAATGGCCACCAGAGATGGCACATGCACCGATTGAAATTTCTGGAGACTGCAGCATCAAACCTATCCTCTGCCTCCACTCACATTAGGGACACCCACATCACGTGGCTCTGCAGACTGATCAGACCATGACTCCTAAAATACACGGCTGAAAAAAATAAAATGAACACTTAAACAACAGAATATAACTCTAAGTAAATCAAACTTCTGTGAAATCAAACTGTCCACTTAGGAAGCAACACTGATCGACAATCAATTTCACATGCTGTTGTGAAAATGGAATAGACAACAGATGGAAATTATTGGCAATTATCAAGACACCCACAATAAAGGAGTGGTTCTGCAGGTGGGGACCACAGACCACAACTCAGTTCCAATGCTTTCTGGCTGATGTTTTGGTCAATTTTGAATGTTGGTCGTGCTTTCACACTCGTGGTAGCATGAGACGGACTCTACAACCCACACAAGTGGCTCAGGTAGTGCAGCTCATCCAGGATGGCACATCAATGTGAGCTGTGGCAAGAAGGTTTGCCGTGTTTGTCAGTGTAGTGTCCAGAGGCTGGAGGCGCTACCAGGAGACAGGCCAGTACACCAGGAGACATGGAGGAGGCCGTAGAAGGACAACAACCCAGCAGCAGGACCGCTACCTCAGCCTTTGTGCAAGGAGGAATAGGAGGAGCACTGCCATAGCCCTGCAAAATGACCTCCAGCAGGCCACAAATATTCATGTGTCTGCACAAACGGTTAGAAACTGACTCCATGAGGATGGTCTGAGTGTCCAACGTCCACAGGTGGGGGTTGTCCTCACAGCCCAACACTGTGCGGTCCTCCAAAGAAATGTCAACCCACACCATTATTGACGTACTGCCAAACCGGTCATGCTGAAGGATGTTCCCTTTATTTTTTTTAGTGTTCCCTTTATTTTTTTGAGCAGTGTATATAATACATTAGGTACAGCAGTGCAACGCAGGATGTACTGTAAATGTTTTCAGAATAATTTGGGAAAATTATGAAATGTGCTATAAATGTGTGTCTATTCCTGATGTAAAGATCTTGGCTTTTAGTTGAGATGAATCTGTGCTGCACTTTATGTACATGCTCAGTAGTGACCAGGGCTGTTGAGTCAGAGTCAGAGATTTGGCTTACCGACGCCACAGACCTGGTGGAGACCAGAAAATATTGAGACCTTGTAGAGACATTGCACGATCGGTCACTTAGCGGTCTTTGGGCAACACATCAGCTGAGGATTACTTACCCTGATATTGGCAAGAAAGACTTAAAGAATGTCATGGATAGCAGATCGGAGACCACTCAGCCACCTTCCATCTGCATGGCACACAGTCTCTATCCATTATCAGCTCCTGCCCTTCACACTATCTGAAGCAGGCATCTGTGCTTTTAGATTTTGGCCTTGGCAAGTTGCATGATTGAGGTTTAAAGTAGTGGGCACGCTAATGGCAAGATTAATGGGGTATTATTTCAGGACTTGCAATAAGATTCTCCATCTGGCACTATTAATGGAGGCACTTCAGTGGCAGAAAAATTTAAAGAAGTGCTCAATTACGAGTTTCACTGATATGCATTAAGAACTAACTTCCCTAGATAACAGTCAGTACAAGGTATGAAAATGTTCAACTTGCATCTTGAGTAACCAGGTTATGACTGAGAGCTTCTCGGTCTTGCCTTGTAAATATTTCACATAGTAGGAGACTGCATGTCAAATTAACGTAGTTTTAGATGTTAAACTTTTATAAGGTCAAGCGTTACATCATCCTAAATATTTCTGAGGGGCTCGATAGGAAAGTGAACAGTCCATTACCAAAAGGTCACCCCTGCAGATTATTGCTACAGATGTAGCACTATGAAGTAAAATGATATTCATAACACTACTTACCGTATCTTGTACTAATCTTGGGGAACATTCTGTATTATACTACAGAGCTGCACTCACTATTCAGTTGGTGCAGTCACGGTGTACATACATTACTGATCCTGAGTTACATCCTGTATTATACTCCAGAGCTACACTCCCTATTCTGCTGGTGCAGTCACTGTGTACATACATTACATTACTGATCCTGAGTTACCTCCTGTATTATACTGCAGAGCTGCACTCACTATTCTGCTGGTGCCGTCACTGTGTACATACATTACATTACTCATCCTGAGTTACACCCTGTATTATACTGCAGAGCTGCACTCACTATTCTGCTGGTGCAGTCACTGTGTGCATACATTACATTACTGATCCTGAGTTACAACCTGTATTATACTCCAGAGCTGCACTCACTATTTTTCTGATGCAGTCACTGTGTGCATACATTACATTACTCATCCTGAGTTACCTCCTGTATTATACTGCAGAGCTGCACTCACTATTCTGCTGGTGCAGTCACTGTGTGCATACATTACATTACTGATCCTGAGTTACACCCTGTATTATACTGCAGAGCTGCACTCCCTATTCTGCTGGTGCAGTCACTGTGTACATACATTACTGATCCTGAGTTACCTCCTGTATTATACTGCAGAGCTGCACTCACTATTCTGCTGGTGCCGTCACTGTGTACATACATTACATTACTCATCCTGAGTTACACCCTGTATTATACTCCAGAGCTGCACTCACTATTCTGCTGGTGCAGTCACTGTGTGCATACATTACATTACTGATCCTGAGTTACAACCTGTATTATACTCCAGAGCTGCACTCACTATTTTTCTGATGCAGTCACTGTGTGCATACATTACATTACTGATCCTGAGTTACATCCTGTATTATACTCCAGAGCTGCACTCACTATTCTGCTGGTGCAGTCAGTGTGTACAAACATTACATTACTGATCCTCAGTTACATCCTGTATTATACCCCAGAGCTGCACTCACTATTCTGCTGGTGCAGTCACTGTGTACATACATTACATTACTGATCCTGAATTACATCCTGTATTATACTCCAGAGCTGCACTCGCTATTCTGCTGGTGCAGTCACTGTGTACAAACATTACATTACTGATCCTCAGTTACATCCTGTATTATACCCCAGAGCTGCACTCACTATTCTGCTGGTGCAGTCACTGTGTACATACATTACATTACTGATCCTGAATTACATCCTGTATTATACTCAAGAGCTGCACTCACTATTCTGCTGGTGGAGTCACTGTGTACATTACATTACTGATCCTGAGTTACATCCTGTATTATACTCCAGAGTTGCACTCACTATTCCTCTGGTGCAGTCACTGTGTACATACATTACATTACTGATCCTGAATTACATCCTGTATTATACTCCAGAGCTGCACTCACTATTCTGCTGGTGCAGTCACTGTGTACATACATTACATTACTGATCCTGAGTTACATCCTGTATTATACTCCAGAGCTGCACTCACTATTCAGTTGGTGTAGTCACGGTGTACATACATTACATTAGACAAAAAAATGGGGAAAGATTCTGGCACAACCATCTAGAGATAAAACGGATTCTTTATTCAAACATCGTTAAAACATTAAAAGAAGAATTTACCAGTTGCTCTCCTGCAAATTTTAGCTGATCTAAGGGGATATGCCTGTAATAATAATAATAATTTCTATAGCACCAACGGAATCGCAGCACTTTACATTTTAGAGGGGGCTTGTAAGACAATAGACATTACAGCATAACAATAAACACATAGATCAAAACAGATACCAAGAGGAATGAGGGCCCTGCTCGCAAGCTTACAATCTATGAGGCAAAAGGGGAGACACGAAAGGTGGGTGGTAACAATTGCTTTCGTTGTTCGGACCAGCCATAGTGTAAGAATCGGGTGTTCATACAATGCTGTATTGACCTCAGCACTTGTGGAGTGTCACAACTCTAAACTGAAACCTTGCACCAAACTTTAATGAGACAGGCAGACTCTTCATTGCTATTTACGACAAGGTTAGAGAACGACCAAAATCTAGACCATGAAATAATTGAGCAATTTTGATTTTACAATTATCGTAGGAGAAATTAATACTTGCTGCTAGGTTCCCACAGTTTACAAATGATATAATCGGGCCCCAACCCCAGGACAATCTGTGATCAAGTTATAATCAGGGGACTCTTCTATTATTATTATTATTATGCATTTATTTAGCGCCATTTAGTCCATGGCGCTTTACATGTGAAAAGGGGAAATAAAGACAAGTATAATAAACGTGTGTAAGACAAGGGACACACAATACATAAGGAGAGGGGACCCTGCCCGCGAGGGCTCACAGTCTACAGGGATGGGTGAGGATACAGTACGAGAGGGTAGAGCAGGTCGTGCGGTGGTTCAGTAGACCGAGGATCATTGCAGGCTGTAGGCTTGTCAGAACAGGTGGGTCTTCTGGTTCTTCTTGAAGATTTCCGTTGATGGGGAGAGTCTGATGTTGCGGCAGAGAGTTCCAGAGTATGGGGGAAGCACGGGAGAAGTCTTGTATGCGGTTGTGGGAAGAAGAGATAAGGGGGGAGTAGAGAAGGAGATCTTGAGATGATCGAAGGTTGCGTGCGGGTAGGTACCTAGAGACCATGTCACAGATGTACGGAGGAGACAGGTTGTGGATGGCTTTGTATGTCATGGTTAGGGTTTTGAATTGGAGCCTCTGGGCAATAGGAAGCCAGTGAAGGGCCTGGCATAGGGTGGAGGCTGGGGAATAGTGGGGAGACAGGTGGATTAGTCAGGCAGCAGAGTGTAGGATGGACTGGAGCGGAGCCAGTGTGCTAGAGGGGAGGCCAGAGAGTAGGAGGTTGCAGTAGTCGAGGCGGGAGATAAGAGCATGCACTAGTGTTTTTGTGGTTTCGTGGTTAAGGAATGAGCGGATCCGGGAAATATTTTTGAGTTTGAGGCGGCAGGAGGAAGCGAGGGCTTGGATATGTGGTTTGAAAGAGAGAGCAGAGTCGAGGATCACCCCAAGGCACCGAGCATGCGGGACTGAGGAAAGAAAGCAGCCATTGACATTGATGGATAGGTCTGGTGGAGGGGTAGAGTGAGATGGGGGAAAGATGTTGAATTCTGTTTGTCCATGTTCAGTTTGAGAAAGCGAGCAGAGAAGAAGGCTGAGATAGCAGACAGACATTGTGGGATTTCAGTCAGTAAGGAGGCGAGGTTGGGTCCAGATAGGTAGATCTGCGTGTCATCGGCATAGAGGTGATACTGAAAACCGTTGGATTCTATGAGCTGTCCCAAGCCAAAGGTGTAGATGGAGAATAGTAGGGGTCCTAGGACAGAGCCTTGAGGAACACCAACAGACAGGGGGCGAGGTGAGGAGGTGGTGTGTGAGAGGGAGACACTAAATGTTCGGTCTGTTAGGTATGATGAGATTCAGGATAGGGCCAGGTCTGTGATGCCAAGAGATGAGAGAGTCTGTAGCAGGAGGGAATGGTCTACGGTGTCGAAGGCAGAGGACAGGTCCAGGAGGAGGACAGAGTAGTGTTGCTTGCTCTTGGCGGTTAGTAAGTCGTTAGTGACTTTAGTTAGGGCAGTTTCAGTTGAGTGATGCGGTCGGAATCCAGATTGTAACCAGTCAAAAAGGGAACAGGAGGAGAGGTGGGAGGACAGTTCAAGATATACCTGCTGTTCCAGTAGTTTTGAGGCGTAAGGGAGAAGAGATATCGGGCGATAGTTAGACACAGAGGATGGATCAAGGGAGGGCGTGATTGAGGCATGTTTGAAGGATGAGGGAAAGACACCATTTGTAAGTGAAAGGTTGAAGAGGTGTGTTAGAGATGGGATGAAGACTGTGGCCAAGTTAGCGATGAGGCGAGAAGGAATTGGGTCGATGGCACAAGTGGTGAGGTGTGATCTTGACAGAAGGGTGGAGAGTTGATCTTCTGTCATGGTGGAGAAGCTGGCCTTTGCAGAACAGACCTGAGCAGCTAAGAGGGGCATTGGGGGCTGCGGGCCAAAGTTTTGTCTGATCTTGTCGATCTTCTGCTTAAAGAAGGAGGCAAAGTCTCCATCAGAAAGGCTGACCTTCGGCCACAGATGGTTGCATTTTCAATCAGCAGATTGCACTGGATTCTGCTCCTGACACAATCAAGGTGCTACTTTAGGGACATCACGGACAGATCGGTTCCTTATTCTGGGTCAAAATAGGTGAACCTCTTGTAGTAACATAGTTTTGAAGGCTGAAGGAAGACCTTATGTCCATCTAGTTCAACCTATTTTAAGTGCAGCTGTTCTGCATTGTTGATCCTGGGGAAGGCAAAAAACCCACAGAGTAGAAGCCAATTTTCTCCATAGGGAAAAAAATTCCTTCCCCTAAGCTGGGTCAACCATTTACCTATAATATTCTGTTATTCGCAACCTTCTATACTGTTACTCACAAGAAAAGCATCCATTCCTTTCTTAAATTCATTCAGTGAGTTGGCCATCACCACTTCCTCAGGAAGAGAATTCCAGAGCCTCACTGCTCTTACCGTGAAGAACCCTCTTCTATGCTGGTGCAGAAATTGTCTTTCCTCCAAACGAAGAGAATGCCCCCTTGTTCTTGTCACAGTCCTTGGTACAAACAGTTCATTTGAGAGATCTCTGTATTGCCCTCTAATATACTTGTACATATATAGTAAGTCTCCCCTAAGTCTTCTCTTTTCTAGAGTAAGTAGACCTAATTTTGATAGCCTTTCTGGGTATTGTAGTGAACCAACTCCATTAAACATTTTAGTAGCCCGCCTTTGAACCCTTTCAAGTTCAGTAATGTCTTTCTTGAGCACTGGCATCCAAAATTGCACACAATACTCCAAGTGTGGTCTGACGAGTGATCTGTACAGAGGGAGAATTATGTTTTCGTCTCGTGTCCCCAGACCTCTTCTAATGCATCCCATGACCCCATTTGCTTTGGTGGCAGCTGCCTGACACTGGGCACTCCAATTTAGCTTCTTATTGACTAAGATGCCTAAGTCTTTTTCCATGTCTGATTTCCCCAGCAGTTTCCCATTTAGTAAGTAATTATAGCAATTTAGTAATGTCCTTATGTCTTAAAGAAGCACTCCGGTCAAAGTCTTTATCCTCTTAATACATTGCAGTCATCATATTATACAGCATTGTGTACTTGCAATTGCTCATTTTGCCTTTCTACCCAGATAATTATTCTCTTTTCCATTAGGTCTATGACATCACATGATTAAAAACTGAGGAGCTGAATCCTTCCAAGCTGTATAGAGAAACAGGAAGTCTGTTTTCTCTGCGTGAGTCATCACTGCAAAAGTCCATGGCAGGGGGGAGGAAGGAGCAGCTGTGTCAGGAGTTGAAGAAGGGGATGACTCATGCAGGGAAAAGAGACTTCTTGTTTCTACATAGAGCAGATTAAAGAGATTATTTAACTGGGTAAAAAGGCAAAGTGAGCAATTTTAAGTTTGTAAAGACCCCGTTCACACGAATCAATGTCCCAGCGATCCCACCAACGATCCAACGTGGATGGGATCGCTGGGACATAGTTAGCTGATCGCTGGTGAGCTGTCACACAGACCCACCAGCGATCAGGACCAGCGAGCAAGCTGGTTTCCAATGTAAACAGCGGGTATCCAAGAGCTGCGCGGCTGACAGCCCCGATAGTTCCGGCCTTAAAGGGCACCGCACACAGATGACTCCGTCTTGACTCATCGTCTTACACATACACAGTTCTGTATAATATGATGGCTGCAGTATATTAAAAGTATAAAAACGTTGATGGGAGTGCTTTTTTAATACTCACTCACAGAAAGTGGACACTCACACTTGTTATTTCCTTCCATCATACTCATTCCTCAATATTTTCCATAGATTCAGATGGCTATTTTGATTTACAACCACGTCACAAGCAGAACAAATGAGCAAGCAGGAGGCAGAGGAGTAACTTTTAGCTTCTTGGCCACAATGCACCAATTAGGACCCTTGTGCACTTACGACTGGGCGTGAATGCTGCCTCTGCACCCCCATCTTTAGCCTCCTAGCACCGAATGCTATAGTGATTAACATAATCAAGCACTACTACAGAGACATAGAAGCTGTGCCCCAGGTGATGGTCAAGCATTCAGCAGCCGTTCTGCATGGCATTGAGATGACTGCTAGATCCCATGGATGATACAGAGCTCTATAAATAGACTCCATCTGTGTCATTCCCATGTTTTCCAGTTAAAAGAAGCCTTGGCTAAAAATAGAGCTGGGGAGCCCTTGGAGCTGCTAATTTCCCATCTAATTCCCACGGAGGCAGCAGTTCCGATGAGCACTTGTTTAAACAACTATACTCTAGCTCTGGATCCCAGTCTCTGTGCACAACATCGGGCAGTCACCACCAAATGCACGGCAGCCAGAGCATCTCGGAGAGGAAAAAATACATTCTTAAGACATAACCCAGACATGAAGCAGCTGGTCTAGGAACTAAAATATGATCCGTTTATTGTACATGTCCACCGGGTTTAAGATAATATATTTATAGAGCATAAACTAACTCCAAATAAGACTCGCCGCATCCTCAGAAATTGCACAACCTGATGAATATCTCCGATATTAACAAAAAGTGTGAGCGGGGAGCAAGTTGCCAGATGGGACAAGTGCACAGATGCTATCGAGACGTATACGCTAGATATTTACTTGGAACAGGTACAAATCTGCTACATTCATAAGTTAAAGGTACATACAGGATAGCAATACAGAGATGTTGGAGCTGTCCTCTTAGCTATAGGGGGTGTAATGGTAGCAGTAATATCCAGTTCTTCATATTGCCTAGACAGTCTGGAGGCAAGAGGGGCACTCACTGTTTTGGAGAACTGAGCATTCCCTGGGTGAGGCTTAAAGGGAACCTTGTCACTTGTCATACATTTGTAATTTTTTCCCCTAGTGTAAATGCCACTTTTTTCCTTAATCTGGTATTGTTTTTCTTTTGTTCCTGTGCCTCTCGAATCCTGAGATATTGCCCCCTCTTCTCTGTATTTAAATATTATGCAACTGGGGATGGCCCTCAAAAAGACACCTACAGAGAAGAGTTAAGGGCCACACCCACTTTACTGAAAAGGCTAGATTTATACACAGGGAACAGGAGGCCATATCTCAGGAATGGAGAGGCGCAGGAACAAAAGAAAAACAGTACTGGATGCAGAAGAACAGCTGCATTTTACCCAAGGAAAAAATACAGATTTATGATAAGTGACCGGTCTCCTTTAAGAGGGTTCTGAACTAAATTTTAAGACATTTTAAAACCATCTCTAATGTCCTTTAATAATTAAACAAAATCTCTCAGGTACCGATCTCGTCTTGTGTTTTTATTTCTTCATATAATCTGATCCTTTCCCTCTCTCCCCTCTTATACTGTTTGTTGTGATCCCAAAATTTCCCTTCCTCCCGAATAAGTTTTCCGCTATCACTTACTTTGGCCTCTAGCAGTCTGGAATGCCTACTGTCACTCATCCATATTCATTCCCACTCACTTAAATGCCATTGTTACACTCACAGCATGGAAAGCAGTGCAGAAAAAGCCCATGCTAGACCCAGCCCCAGGTGACTGATACAGCAGTGATATTCTGTACAAATCCAAAGCCAAGATGGAGGTCACATCGAACATGACATCACAGAAAGGAAGGAAAGATCATGTTTGGATACAAAAGTGGTGATAGACAGTATTTAGAAAACATTTATTTACAGCTGCTTGGATTGATACAGGCAAAAATAAACCATATTGGTCCAACCCTTTAAATGTCCAAATTTCGCCTAGTAGAATGTCAGTAAATAGGAGACCCTAGTATTATAAATGGCACATTCTAGATCAAGGGCCCTGTTAAAGATTTTGCATTGGAGCCCAGGAACTGTAAGTTATCCTTTGGTATCCAATAGCTCTGTTACTCAGGTAGGAATTAGTAAGGATCACTACACAGGATAGGACATCAATGTTTGATCAGGCAGGGTCCAACACTCAGCATCTCCACCAATCAGTCGCTATTGGTGGTGGCAGCGGCAGGCGGCCGGAAGTACTTACCTGCGGAGCTTAGCCGTCTACTTACGGTGGCCGTCGCAGTTTGCTCCACATCCGCCTCCTATTCAATTCAATAGGAGGCTGATGTGCAGTAACAAGCCCCGGCCACTACAAGTAGACGGCAAAGCTCCGCAAGTAAGTGCTTCCAGCTGCCTGCCGCCGCCAGCACCAATAACAGTTGATCTGCGGAAGTGCCGAGTGCCAGACCTCAGCCGATCAGACATCGATGCCCTATCCTAAGAATAAGTCATCAATGTAAACATAGTAGACAACTTCTTTAAGTTTACCACAAGTCTGTAACATAATTAGGCCTCTCAGCTTCTGTGTGAAGTTGAGCACATAACAGTGAAGATCTGTGATCAAGATTCATAATAATTAACTTTTGTGAACTTTGACCAGACCTACTTGTAGAGTGAGATAATGGTTGTATCCACAGTAAAACATGAGCTATATGTGGTGATTTCCTAACAAATTGTCTCTTCTGGTCAACCATAGTAATTGGGTTGGTCATTATTGCAATTACTTGCTAAGAAAGTCTTCATATTTCCTTGGCTAGGTCAGTGTCATAATATTTTTGACATATCCTACTCCTTATCATTTGCCCTGCAAAGGTTTTGTATGTCATGTCAAGATACTGTTATTTAGGGTTTTGAGCAGGTCCGTTTCGATAAAAATGGGGCCAATGACTCAAGCAATGAAGAACCTTTTTAGACAGTTATTTCAGTTTGACATATGGTGCCAAGAAAAGCCAGCCTTCTCTGGACCGAGAAGTCATGGCCAACAGTCACCAGAAGACTGAAGCCACCAATAGGCTGCAGGATCAGGCGAGGGTAGTTAAAATATAACCCTCTTCTACAACGGCAGAGATAGATGGAGCAAAGGGTGAATTCTGGGAGTAAGTATCCTTCCTTTAATTTGGAAGCGTACCTTTCCATTGCTAAATTTTAATCAAGACCGAAAAACCTCTTTAAACGGGATCGGCCAATGAACAACATTTAGGATTGGTGGGTTTGCCACCCACGGAACTTTCAACAATCACAAGAACATGGATCCTTTGCTTCCCTGCTAGGAGGATCACTGGTTTTGCAAGATACCTATTATGCCATATATAAATGATGGGATGATTGTAACGGTATTATTTATGTGGGTCCAACACTCCTTTGAAATGGAGGGTATGAAACAATTAAAGCAAATGGGGAACATACTTCACCACTTTGTCATCCAAACACAGCACATGAGGCCATCACTCTTTTGATCGTAGAAGTCCTACCGAAGGGACCCCTATCAATTCTGATCAATGAAGCATTCCTGCATAAATGTTGCTCATGGACATCCCTCTTAAGACCTCAAGTAGTTGTGGCCTACAGGTAATATGTTCAACTTGGTTTACTTTCCTTTTTAGCTCAGTCTTTTTGTGACTAGTCTGCCAGTATAAATGGATGTTCATGGACCCTGCACATCTTCAGCCGATAGGATTTCAACCAAATTGCCTCTTCGTCCAGAAGTACGTCCCTAACAGAGGGGTTGAATATATTTAGGTGTTATGGAAGACAACTACTTACTGACACCCCAGGAAGCCATACTACTTATTCTCCACTTATCCTAAGTGTTTACTAAGTGGCCATACCATTGCTCCCTCCTGTAAAGACGTTGGCCAACCGCAAACCATAAATAAGCCAAGCCGACTGTGTCTCCAGAGAGAATGTGGAAGTGGTTTTGCTAATCACAATATTTTTCCCATTTTACGCATCTCTTCTTCTTTAGATATAATCCTGTGGTGCCTTTTTTCACTCAGACTGTAAACATTTTAGCTGAAGCAAATCTGGTAATACATGGCTTAAAATAAACCTGTCTCCTGCTTCACTGGGATTTATTGTCAAGAAAATATTTGTCGCATTCCTAATGTGTGTTTGGTCTAACCTGCGCGCTGTTAGGGGGAAGAGGGCAGCTTGGTATAAAACATAAGGTAGACCATTATAAGCTGCAATAAATAAAAGGTGGAACAGATTGAGCCTGAGCATGCTTTATAAAGGGACAATTTAGAAAATGTTCTCACTCCAAGACAATATTGAAAAATCTAGTTTAGGATAATCAATCTAACAAGAAGTTAAGACAGCTGGTTTCGCCGTGATATACAATGTATATCTGGTGAAATATCTGGGGTCTTCTAACCTCTGGTGGTCCTCTCACCTGGTGGCATTATGCAAAGAGAGCTCAGTACTATGGCACAAATAACTAAGCATTAGTTGATTCAACCCCAACTTCGTAAAGACAGGTGTGGCACTCCTGAGGGTTCAGTCACCACAGAGGTACTGCACCTCCTCCTGAGGTGTGGTACCCCACTATCCAGGTAAGGTGAAGAAACCTGACCACACTCCAACACTCACATCCCACACGCACACCAGTAGTGTAGCAGAGCAACCTTTGTGGCTCCCTGCTTGGAACACGAAGAGTGCTGGGAGGTGGGTGGAGCTTAGACTGCACAAGAGAGAGGGAGAATATTAGGAAAGGGTCAGTCTGTGAGAGGAGATCCCTTGAGAGGGATGGAGGGAAGGAAGTGCTGCAGCAGACTCCTGTGACCTGGAGCTGCTGGCACAGGAAAGAGCCATAGAAAGCCTGATTCTTCAGAAGGAAGAAAGATTAGTGCGGAACGTAAGGAGAAAAGAACTAAGGACTAGGGTCAGAGCAGAGCCCTTCCTCAAGTATGAAGCGCACTGCCGGAGTCCGGTCTCCGAGGTTGTATGAATACTGATGTTCCTGCAGCAGAAACCGGAGGAATAGAAGTCGTCACCACTTTATTCCCATCTAAGACTCGGGGGCACAACAGCAACTTTGGTGAGCCGGGACATGATAGCAAGGAGTCCCCGAAGCAGGCTACAGCTGTCTGCCGTACAAATAGAGTTCTAAAAACACACATGTGACATGCACACATGTGAACACGTCGATCAGACAATGCTCACACCACCTACTAACTGAGATACAACAAGAAAACACAGAATGACAGATTTGCAAAAATACTCTGCAATAAAAAATGGCAGTAATCAGCTAGTGCTGGATAACAAATACAGGGTATTTAGTCGATACTTTTTTTGCGCAAAAAAAATGTACACCAAGCTGCTCCACCACGTCAAGGTAACCCTATTGAAGCAGTCCCTATCTAATGTATTAAAAACCTGAACATGTGAACAGTGTCTAATATGAACAGGATTCAGACAGGCCGCTCCCTAATATGGGCTTGTGGTCTGAGACAGCTCTTATGTGCATGTCACACAAGAGAGGGGTGGGGTCTCCCAAACCATGCCAAGCTAGGAAAAAAATACAGATTAAAAACACACGTGACATGCACACATGTGAACACGTCGAACAGACAATGCTCACACCACCCACTAACTGAGATACAACAAGAAAATACAGATTTGCAAAAATACTCTGCAATAAAAAATGGCAGTAATCAGCAAGTGCTGGATAAGTATTTGTTATCCAGCACTTGCTGATTACTGCCATTTTTTATTGTAGAGTATTTTTGCAAATCTGTCATTCTGTGTTTTCTTGTTGTATCTCAAGTAGAGTTCTAAGTAACATCAAGAAGGAGGAACTTGAGTTTAATACGCAACTACAAGTACTTCAGATTAGGCGCTAGTGTGGAGACGTTCAGAGAAGGCACATGTTGGAGGAGTGCTGGAAAGGTGTACTTTACCTTGCCTGGGAGTTGGCTGAGCCCCTGACCTGGAGGACATGGCACTGAAGTGGGCATCTGTGCGCACCAGACTGTGAGTAAAGCCTTTGGAACTACATGCCCTTGTGTCCTCCACTTATTCCTGCGCCTTGCACCCGGCTCTGCTGCATCTACTTGTTTACACCACCTCCCCATTTACCAACCTCATATACTCTGCCCTGGGACTACAGCTCCACCTGTGGGGAGCTTCATCATCATTGCGGCACCACACCATCTGTCCCAGAGAAGCAACTCTGCAGCGCTGGTCAAACTGACCAGAAACCACAGATGGCGTCACGAATCATCCACTTATAAACTTTAATCAGCCACATTTCACCCCTTTTACATGGACGCCAAGGGCCACGGACCGGGTCACCACTACTGTGACACTTCCCTCTGAGATACCGGCCCAATACCGAGTACCCCACTGCCCTGGCGGGCGATCCACAGGCACAATGGGAAAACTCATGTCCAAATGGCGTTGGTGGGAGCTATTCAAGAAGACAGGACTTGGTTCAATACCACTTGTTATGGTCTTAGGCTGGCACCTGCCTAATAAAGCCAAGTATCAAGACAGTATTTCTAGACCAAGTTCTGCGCCTTCGAATATTTCCCTTCAGCGCCAACTGGACCTAATATTTATGTGTCTTCTTTAGGTGAGGTAACCTTTTTGCACCCACTTTGATTTGCTTGGTTAAATTTTAGGTTTACATTGGAAACCTAAAGGGGAGGTTATAGCCAATTATACAGTATATATGGAAATCGCCTATAAAGCCCTTCAGAGGCAGAACTTGAAACTCCTGGATCCAATGCATAATCAGTAAAAGGGTTTCCGCCTGCATGTGCCATTTAAAAAATTAACTATAGGAGAAGGATCGGCGGTGGTATCCAGGCGCTGCCAACAATGTCACAAGTATTGCAGCTGTGTGTAACTACTAACCCTCTACCCCATACCTCTGCATATAGCTACACCCTGATAACAAAAAATATGTACGTTAGGAAAATGCTATCAGGTTTTTCCCCTTGTGAGCAGTAACCTTTTAAATACGAAGACCATATGGAGACCAATTCCCAGTGCTTTTCCTGTAGTCAGAACTTCTGATCTTTGGGTCTATGGGTTCACCAGAGGTGAAGTCATGCATAGGCGCATACATAGTGGAAAGGCCAGCTCATAGCAAAGTTCAGCACAGGTCTCTAATTTGTGCTAGTCGTTCTCTTTGTTGCTTTGATTTTTGGTATTTCACCTTTTGTTTGCCAATATTATTGGACTTGTGGAGAGGAGAATGTTCTGTCCTCTAGTCTATTCCCTTTACCTTACATAAAGAAGTCAAATATTTGCAATGATCAATCTAAGAATCGATATTAGTAGTAGCTAGATAACGTTGAAGGCAACTACATTGGTGCTTCAAGGACCAGTTGGGACTCCATGCCTGCTCAAGCCTACTTACAAGCTATGTGAATAAGTAGACTATGATGACATGATACGTAAATGTGATAGGCAGATTCTCAAAAGTCTATTTTTTTTTTTTCTTTTTTTAACAAAGCCTATAAGTTTTCTTCAGAGTCTATGGAGAAGACTAAACAGACAGGGTGGGAAAAAGAATGAAAATGTTCCAAACTTGGGCATGAACTGGAAAGTTAATAACTTCAAAAATATTTGTTCAAGTGTCTGCCTTGAGATGATGAAAAATATAAGTAGAGAAATATGTATAAAAAAGAATCCATGTAATTGATACGGTCTAATCGTCTAATCTTTCTCACGATCTAGACAATGTGATGAGCTGCAAGCGATGAATGATAATTTCTCATATGTTCTGTCGCAGAAACCTTTCACAGTGTTAAATACCATAGAAATCCATATTTGGAGTCTAACATGGTACAAAAAAATAGAACCCAAATGTACTTCTTTAGTATTTTATATTTTGTTTAACTCTATCCTATATAGGTCACCAAGCCGAGCAATAGCTTGAGGCCACCGGAAACCAACTTGGCCAGTCCATTTTTGACAGGTGACAGTCGGGTGTTGGCCATCTAAGGCCTATTTCACACATTAGTTTTTTTGGTCAGTGAAAATCCGCTAAGAGAGAGAGAGAGAGAATTTTTCAGCCGCCAGAACAGAGTTTAGGGTTAAATTTGCGGCTGAGTGAAGTCTTTCGGGCATGCGCAGTGAAAAATGCGGATCCGGCCGCCCGAAAAAATGTTGCATGGTCCGTTCGGGCATGTCGGCGGACGTCAAAATTTTGGCGGATCCGCAAAAAAAAAAAGATCCAACGGATGGCCATCTGTCAAGATCTGCCGGTAATGCAACTCAATGGGAAAAAAAACAGATCCACCAAGAAAAATGGCGGATCCGTTTTTTTTTTTGCAAAACGGCGGATTTTGACTGATGGACACAAACAGATGTGTGAAACAGGCCTAAGCGTTTAGTCAAAATTTAAAGGGGTTGTCTGGTGAAATTAAGATATCACCCATCAATAAAATGGGTAATAACTTGTAGATCGGTGGGGTCTAACTGCAGGAACCCCCACTTATAGGCAGGGCTGAGCACATTTATCCCTGTTAGAATGGAGTCTTCAGGACTTCTGCGCCATTTCATCTCTTTGAACTTGCCAATTTTTTCCAGCAGCCCCACAGAGAATGAATCGAGTGGTGGTCAAGCATGTGTACTGCTGCTCCATTTTGTTGATTTGTGGGAATCCCATCAGTCAGCCCCAATGATCCTCTTCACCATCTCAGCACTAGGCATGAGAAAGAAAAGGGCTGGCTTAGCTACTGAAATAAACCAGGCAACAAGTCTAACCATTAAACCATTAGCAACATAGAGAGAAAGAAAAAGCTCTCTGGCTGTGTCTGATCAACAATTGTTACATTTCCAGGACCATAAAACACAGTCTGATATCAAATGTTTGGTGCAGAGGAGAGAGAGGAGAGAGGAAAAGTAGAGGAAAGGGAAGAAATACAGAGAAGAGGGGAACTGGAGAGGAGAGAGGATAAAGAAGAGATGGTAAATGGAGAGAGGAAAATTAGAGAAGAGAGAGAGGAGATTGGAAATGGAGAGAAAGAAAGAGGAGATGGGAAATGGAGAGAGAAGAGAGATGGAAAGGAGGGGGGAAATGGAGAGGAGAGAGAGGAGAAAGAGGAGAGAGGAGATGGGAAATGGAGAAGAGAAATGGAGGGGAGAGAGGAGAAAGGAAATGGACAGGAGAAGGGAAATGAAGAGGAGAGAGGGGTAATGGGAAGTAAAAGGGAAACAGAGAGAGGAGAGGAGAAATGGAGAGGAGAGAGGGAAAATGGAGAGGCGAGAGAGGGGTAATGGAGTGTAGAGGCGAAATGGAAAAGAGACAGGAAATGAGAGGAGAGTGGAAATGGAGTGGAGAGAGTGGGAGAGAAGGATGGATGAGAAGAAAGTAGAGGAGAGATTATACGTTCTTTGCTATACAGCTTGGAAGCACTGTTCTGAAGCTGGCTGGATCATTGGATCCGGTTATCTTGAGCGCGCCAGCCAGGAGGCAGGAAAGCAGCGTGCTTCTGAAAACAGAAGATGCAATAACCCCTTTAAATGTGAATTATATAAGGATACATTTTCCCTGGGATGGCACTGCTGGAGGATTGGGCATTTGCTGCTTGGTTTCTCTATTGATTATTGTCGATCATTAGGGTTCTAGCAGTGGACAAACCCTTTAAATATAGTTTGAAAACACTACTTAGAGACCATGACAATCACACAAGAGTAAGAGAATAAGGTACAACTACATCCATGGGGCTGAAGCTTTGACCCAGTTTCGTGTCCACCGTACATGACTTTCCCACCCAGTTGCATCTGATTTCTGTTTATTATTAGACACCAATTGCTTCTCTGCTGTGGGAGCCTCCCGGATGTTGCCTCTTATTTTCTTCTACTTGTGTTTTCTTTTTTTTAATGCTTTGCTGTTTATGTCAAAAGATTTGTTGTTTGTAAAGAGATTAAAGACTTGTTGGAAAAATATTTAAGAAAGCAATCTGTAGAGAAAACACAAAAATACAAAGTAACACAATGTAACATGGCATAGGTCGCTCGGAGTGTGGTGTGATGGGCAAGATGAAATTGAGCATGCTTTCTGAAACAACGTATACAAACTAGGAAAAAGGAGAAAATATTGGGTCATTTATGATGGCAGTTTATCCCATTTTAAGGAAGATCATACAGGCTGCAATTTATTTTTGTGACATTATTCTACCCAGAAACAGGACGCGAAGCTAAAATCAAAGCAAAATCTGTAACTGTGTGGCCAAATAACCATGTGCCAATAATAACACAAGAGCCTCTGGAGCTACAGAGGGGCTTTGGGACCAGGGCTTGGGTGCCACTGCTAACTCTACTTTGGGTTGACTTGTTGGGAACATATTCTATTCTAGTTTAAAAAAAAAATGTTGTACTACATTAAGATATAATACGGACATCTGCTATTTACCTACATAAGCACATAGGTTGTGATTTAGATCTATACAATGACAATAGTTGCACTATAAAAAAGCCAGACGGTCCCACTAGAGGACCCTCCTCCGGGGCAACCTGAGACCTGACATTACAACATATCTCACCAATAGCAGACGTTGTATCTCGTTTTTGAGAGTGAAGGATAAAGTGGGCAGCATGGTGGCTCAGTGGTTAGCACTGCAGCCTTGCAGCGCTGGAGTCCTGGGTTCGAATCCCACCAAGGACATTATCTGCAAGGAGCTTGTATGTTCTCCCTGTGTTTGCGTGGGTTTCCTCCGGGTTCTCTGGTTTCCTCCCACATTCCAAAGACATACTGATAGGGAATTGAGATTGTGAGCCCCATCGGGGACAGTGATGAAAATGTGTGCAAACTGTAAGGTGCTGTGGAATATGTTAGCGCTATATAAAAAATAAATATTATTATTATTATTATAAGTGATGGTTGCTGGTAGTCTGACTCCTGGAACCTCCATCAGTCTTTCAAAAACTGGTCTCTGAAATGCCCTTTTACAATAGATAGATGGCTGTGTATGCAGTCTATGGGACCACCCAGTGATCAGCAAATCATCATCGCTACTAAGGATGGCTGATGACTTGGGACTTCTCCTGTAATCCTCTTATTCAATTTAGCTTTGTGTTTCCCCACTGCAGGTATTTTCATCTTCTGTGCTGATCTGGTACATGGAGAAACATCAAATGCAATCCCACCCATTTTACGACCGTGACCCAGTTTATTTCTTGCAGTCCAATAAAACTCAATCAGACTAGCTTGGCTGCCAACCAGTCCTCCAGAATATCGCTAGGCCTTCCCAGTTTTAGATCTTAGGTTGATATGGGGTGTAATTCTTATAAAGTTGCATTCAATTATTATTTTTATTACGAAAAAAATAAATAAAGTAACAATTAAAGCATTAAATATATAAAACTTTTAAAATGACATGCAATATTGTGCAATCGTCATGTTGTGATGAGAGTTCATTTCATATTTCATTTCAAAGAAGATTTCTATTCCTAAATTGCAGAAAATCATTGGGAAAATAATGTGCATGCTATATTGCGGTGCAATCTTTCATGATAAGTTGCACAGGGCAGAGCCATGTACATCCCGTGTTTGTAAGCTAGTTCCATATTACAGAGTTGTAAGCACCCCATGTTCCGCTCTTTGTAGCCATTTTATACAAGTATTTTCCCTTCAACTCCTGTTGTTAAAAACCCTTATTGTGTATTCATATTTTGACAGATCAGACTTTCAGAAACATTACAATACCAAATATGCTTTTTTGGGATAAGGGAAATGAGGGGTGATTTTATTTTATTTTTAGTCTGCTATTCATTGGCTCTGCTTAGAGCTGTGCTATCACTGGTATAGCACATATGGGGAAAACATAAATCTGTCATCTCATCCATTTAGCCGCCTGATGTCTGTCCAGGACATAGTGCTTTATATAAGTCAACATAGATTTGGGAAGAACAGCTTAATGTAGCAGGGAGCAGTTTGGAGCTTTCCGGGGTCAGATGAAGGCTTTATACCTGTGTACTACTAATAGTATGAAAAGCTGGTGAGTATTTCTAGGTATTCACCATCGTGCTGGCGCAGTGAGGACTGCTGACATAAGATGGGAGATTATGAGACTTTTATTTGTCAGATGGATTTGGACATTATTATAAATAAAAGTCATCCAAGCGGTAAATCAACAAGATCTCCTAAAGTGAATGAAATGAAGCATAGATAGATATCACCAGGGATAAGGATTAAGGAGAATTGCCTATACATTATAGTCATTACATAAACTACACAAGACTGGATTAAAGTAAACTAAGTAGCAGCGCTCAACACCAAGCAGCAGCTACAAAAGCAAATGCTTTTCAGGATAACCTATGTGCGTACAAGAGGAATAAGACTATTTCTAATCATTTTCTGCAGGCTCTCTCTCTCTTATTTTTAGTTGTCTCTGAGCTAGTGAGTGTAAACTACCTATTATTATGACTCCTATACACAGCACACACATACATGAGGGAATCCTGTTCTCTTGTCTCTATGTGAAACATGTCCAGAAGCAACATGGAGGATGTTATGCAGCAGTACTGAGCAGTATAGATGTGAATCCAGCTCAGGGATAAGATAAACACTAGAGAGCAGCAGTCTGGAGGACATTCTAATTGTGGTACTTAGCAATGAAGCTGCAAATTCAGCTCTGAAGTGAGATAAAACAATTACTAGAAAGTAGCAGCTGGAGTTTGTGGGACATTGCCTTCCTCTTTCGGAGGCTGGGGTCACATGGCCATTGATTCTCTCATGCGAGAGAATCGGGACAATTATGCTAATGATGCTCGGCTCAAATTCGGTCAGCGTTTGATCCAAGTGTCACCTTAGTGTGATCCAATTCTCTGGTATGAGAGAATCGTAGCATAAGTGTGGAGAATACAGAGAACTTAATTTCTACATTTTAGGTGTCTGCAGATGTCGGACTGCACTCGGATGACATCCAATTGCAGCCCTATTTCACACACACCCATAGACTTGTATGGGTGCATGTAATCTGATTACTGAATGCACTCTCGGCATGCTGCGATTGTTTTCTCATGCTGAATAGTAAAGAGAAAAAAGCGCTGGTCGGTACTATTCCATACTAGTCTGACTGCTATGCAATAAAGCATCGGTCAGCATTCGGTCATGTTATATGCTCGTGTGAGCGATCCCTCAGGTTAGATTGTCCACCTTCTCCATTATGCATTATGTCAGACCGTGAAAAATCGGACCGCACTCAAATGACATCCCATTTTTTTCACGGACTCTTTGAAATTAATGGACGTTTCCACCCAATTCTCGAGGCAAATTGTACATGCTGCAGTTTCTTTATTCGGACCATCCGGACATGTGCACATAGAATAACATGGATATGAGTGCTAGCCGTCAAAACCATGGAGAGTACACTTCTGCACCTCTGCAATAGGCAGCTGTAATGATCTCTCAGTGAGCTGGCAATCCATCTTGCCTTTTGTAAAATGGAGTTTACCAGTTTTTCAGAGTGAATAATGAATACAGGAGGCAGAAGAGAAGTGGCTTATGTTTGGGGAAATGAGCTTATATAGGCATAAATTATATATTACAAAGTTACTTATATTTGTTTGTACTATTGATTCATGAAAAGTCTGTTGAAATGACAGCGACCATTGAAATCCTTTAAATGGACATGTCCGGTTGTCTATAAGCATTTACATTACTTTATTTTACTCTTTACGACTCAGTACATTGTACCAATGTGTTACCGCTTAGCAGGACATTCGCTATCAGAGATTTCTTCAGAAAACAGAGAGGAACAGAAAGTTTCCTAGTGTGGAGATCATTTCATTAGGGGGTTTTGGTAGAGAGGTGTGAAGATTAGGGTAAGTCAGTGATAGACTTGCAGGGGCAGGTGCTGGTCACTTTGTATTTGTGCCATCTCGGGAGGTTAATAACTGGATTGATCTGACTTTTAGTCAAGTTTCTTCATCTGCATCTCAGCTGTGAGAAATGTAAAATGATCAAAGCGCAAAGTCTTCGATGAGGGGATCGGAAACTCCAAGCAAGTGCAATATTACATAGCGGAAAAAGTAGCAATGTCTGATGGAAAAAATGTAGCGTAAAGGCTGAATTGGGGGATTCAGCTGCAGGGGGCATAATCAGAGGGTAGTGAATATGAGAAAGAGCCGGGCAAATCCTATCATATCTGTGTCCTCCCCTTTGATCGTGTGCCATGTTCAGAGGGTAGTGAATATGAGAAGAAGCCGGACACATCCTATCATATCTGTTTCCTCCCATTTGATTGTGTGACATGATACCCCAGGCTGGGTCTAGAGTATAGAGGCACTATATCAGAGTTCACCGATCATTGATACCTTGCAACCAACATTGCACTATGAATGATGGTGGCCAAATGCAACAAAAAATGGAAAAAAAGCAGTAATAGGGGCCACAACTTGTCCTCGGGAGGTCGCTGCACCTAGATGCCACTCCTTCCATTTTTCTAGCCAACAGTGAGTGTTGCACCTAACTCCTAAACATCATAAAATAGATTAAGGTTATACATATGTACCACAACATAGGAGTTCTTTTGTAGACATGGGAGGTGGTCTTAAAGCATTACTGGCTTTTCACACAACCAGTAGAAATAAAATCTTGGGATAACTGCCCTCAAACCCGCACAACATCCCCCAGACTTGTTTTGGTGCACATACCAGTGTGATGTGTACAGGAACTTGTCCTGATTCTCATTCTCTCTAACTTGCCATGCAATCTCTTTGTGAGTGGGCAGTTCCTCTTTATCAGCATTCTGCCAGTACTCTAGTAACTGGAACTGAACTTACTGTTTGTCACTTGTCAGCATGCATTGGTCCAGTCATTGTCCAATGGTCTCATTTGCACAGTTTGAACAGTATGCAGTTTGACAAACAAAAAAAAAGAGCAGTGAGACAAAGCCCCCCACTTCCTGTAGACAAAGGCCTGCCATCACTTCCTTTAGCAAAAGAAAATGTTCTTACTTCCTGAAGTAAAATGCTTCACTTGCAAAAGAAAGACAAAGACCCTATCCTGTTTCCTGTAGAAACAATGACCCAACACCACTTTCTCCAGATACAAATACCTGCGCCCACTTCTTGTAGAAAGAAAGAAGCCCCACTTCCTACAAAACAATAAAGACCTGTGCCCACTCAAAGTAGAAACAAAGATCCACCTTTACTTCCTGTAGAGAGACAAAGACCCGTCCCCTACATCCTGTAGAGACAGACCTGCTCTCCTATAGAGACAAAGAACCGTCCCCACTTCCTGTAGAGACAAAGACCCAATCCCACTTCATGAAGAGACAAAGATCTACTCTCATTTCCTGTAGAGACAGACCCGACCCCATTTCCTGCAGAGACAAATATCCACCCCCACTTCCTGTTGTGACATAGACCCGACCCCACTTCCTGTAGAAACATAGTCCTGCCCCACTTCCTGTAGTGACAAAGATCCACCGCCACTTCCTGTAGAGACATAGACCCGCCCTCACTTCCTATAGAAACATAAATACTCCCCCACTCCCTGTTGTGACATTGACTGTCCCCCACTTCCTGGAGAAATATAGTTACACCCACCCTTCCTGTAGAGACATATCCATTTCCTGTAGAAACATAGACCTGCCCCCACTTCCTTTAGAGACCTTCCCCCTTCCTGTAGAAACAGATCCACTTCCTGTAGATTCATAAACTCGCCCACTTCCTGTAGAGGCACAGACCCACCCCCACTTCCTGTAGAAACATAGATCCACCCCCATTGCCTATAGCGACAGACACGTCCCTACTTCCTGTAATCCTTGGCATAACTGCTGATACACACAGATTACACTTGACAACAGGCAGCGACTAGCAAGCTAGAGAAAAGGAGACCTTTAGTAGCTGGAATTTTGGGGAGATTTTTTTTTGGTGGGAAAGACAACAGAATTATAAATAAAGTGATTTGCAGATTTCATATGATAATGTAATAAATAGACAATCAAGATCATTAGTGGCACAGAGACCATTTAAAATTAAATGGATCAGATTTTAAATGTTAGGATGTTGGTCTAGTTTTTGGTTCCCAATAAATGGCTACAATTGTTTACCCTTGTTAAGCTAATTTTATCCTAACGCCTTCAGATCTTTTAAGCTATTTCAGGACAATTCCTGCTCTACTTGTACATGGGTCAATGAAAACTTCTCCCCCTTATACTGTCACCAAGTGGTTCTAACTATTACCAAACAACTGTTGCTGTCAGCGGAATCCCCTTGCACAACAGGAAGTGTCCACGTGCACGTGAACCCAATCGTCCAATCTGTTGCTATTTATACTGTTATCTTCTATGGGAAAATGGCTATGAATCAAATCCATAAATCAATCTGGAATGGACATCCTATTGGGGCCTCTTTGTGGCCAGACCGGAATGTATTTGTCCCTTCACTAATAAGCAAAGATAATGGTCTTTTTTTCTAGTTTCCAGTGGGACAATATTGCAAAATTCAACAGTGTAACCTGAATACAGCAGAACAGAGTATGACAGAGGGTTTATGGTGGTAGAAGTAACAGTAATGAAAACTTCTGTAAACTCTCCAGTAGTCCGAGGTCAAACACAGGTAGAGGTTTTCTCACCCTATGGCACATATAGGCAAGAGACTTTTCTGTTTACCATGAATCTATACAGTGCCCCCCATAACATCGTAAAACACATTCTTCCCATAGTCGTAGTTACAGAAGTTTGATGTAACTATTTAGCTAACAGGAAAAGTGATAAGTGATCTTTTTTGTTTTTAAACTGTAAATTTTAATTGATGATACATCAGTTATTGACAAATACAGAACGGTCACAAACATCTTTTGCAATCAAAGACAAAGAAAGTTGAAAGAGAGTCAATACCTCATCCAACACATCTAAAAAAAAACCTAAAGCAGTTTGACAAAATTGTAACCTTAATATGAACAGACAAAAAGAAAAAAGACACATCATTGGGAAGGAAAGGGAAAATGGGGGGAAAGCAAGCACCCGAAGGAGGGGAAGATAATGGTCAGATATCTATCTATTCTGATCTTTGCACCCAGAAGTAGTCCCAAGGAGCCCAGACCGAGTTAAAGGATTCCATCTTTGCATTGAGTATCGCAGTCATATACCCCATCCGTCTAATATTATTAATTCTGTAAAGTAGATGGAGGAAAGGCGGCAAGGAAACCTGCCTCCAATTGAGGGCAATCAACCACCTTGCCGCTGTAAGAATGTGAAGTAACAGCTTTGCTGCCCTTTTCCCCATTCCCCTAGGGGTAACATTTAGCAGATATATAGTGGGATCTAGCCCAACTTCAGCATAAAGCACCTTGGAAATCAGTGAACTTCCTTCCAAAAATTCTGATTCTCTGAACACATCCAGAAAATATGAAACAATGTACCCCCATCCCGGCCGCAATGCCAGCACACATTTGGAATCGCAGGGTTCAGTCTATTCAGAAGACCGGGAGTGTGATACCAAAACATTAATATCTTGTACTGATTCTCTTTATAGAGGGTACACATAGATGATTTTGCCGCCTTCTCCCAAATGATATACCATTTTTGGGGCGAGAGTTCCCTACCCAGAACAGATTCCTATCTGCTCATGTAGGGATGTTTTGGTTGACGGCCGTCTTGAGGGGAACAGAGAATTTTATAGATTTCTGAAATCAAACCTTTAGTCATCGTCCCCTTGTAAAGCCTCTCAAAATCAGTTGGGAGGGAGATTCCCGAGGAGCCAAAAAGGGAAGAGGCAAAATGCTTGATTTGTAAATATTGGTAGGGTACAATTCTTTATTAGTAATGGAGAATTTAGATTTAACTTCAGCAAATGAAAGCAGCCCAAGCGTGTCCCTGTCCACCACATCCGTGAATCTATATAGGCCTGCAGGGACCAAGGATGGGCAACTGCATGTTCCAGACTGCTTGGTAACAGGGGTTGGAGAATGAAGGAAATCATAGGCGAATTTGGAGAGGCTAAACCAAACTTCTTCATACATGTATGCCAAAATTCCCTTGTATATCGAATTGTGCCCAAAAGGGGCTCCGGAATTATCACAGTCCTTTTGGACCATAGCAAAGAATGATGGATTGGGGCCAACCACAACTTCTCTATTTCTGTCTATTTATTGTAGGCCAAAAATGAGGCCCTCAAAGGGATTCTACGAAGATGAGCAGCCCAATAATATATAGTTATGTCTGGAACCGATAGTCCTCCCTGTGACTTAGGGGAGACGAGGACACGCCTAGAGATCCGATGACGACCATCTTTCCAAAGGAACCTCATCATAGCCGCCTGGAGAGACTTGAGCTCACTCATGGGAACCTTGATTGGCAGGGTCTCAAAATAATAGAGTAGTTTGGGGAGGAGGGACATCTTGAGTGAGGAAATCCTACCCAAAAAGGATATCGGGAGCAGCTTCCATTTATCTGGCAATCTCTTCAGCTCAGTCAAGAGTGGCGGGAAGTTGGAACTATATAAGTTGTTGTAAGAGGAGGAAAGCTTAACCCCAAGTATTGAATATTTTCAACTTTCCACCTGAATTTAAAATTCATCTTCAGGTGATCCAGTAGAACTGGGGGGGGTGTTCAATGGGAGGGCCTCAGTTTTTGACGCGTTCAACTTATACCCCGACAAATCACCATATATTTTAAGATCATCCAAAAGATTAGGCAATGTAACATGAAGATTAGTCAGAGTCAAGAGAATATCGTCAGCAAATAAGGAGATCTTAAACATCTTATCCCGAACCTCTGTTCCTGAAATGTTTGGATTTTGCCTGATCATAGCCGCTAGTGGCTCAATGCATAAAGCATATAATAGGGGCGATAGAGGGCAACCCTGACGGGTCCCATTGGATATTTTACATTGGGATGTCGTATGGAAGGGGAGCTTGATGGAGGCAATGGGAGCGTTGTACCGTACTCTTATAGCTGCTAGGAAGGGGCCCGAGAAACCAAAGGCCATTAAGGTTTCAAACATGAAGGACCATTTAAGGCGGTCAAATGCCTTTTCCGCATCTAGACTCAATATCAGAGACTGTAGTTTATTTTTGTTAGCTACATCAATTAAGTCTATCGCCCTTCTAGTGTTGTCTCCCTCCTGCCGGTTAGGATCAAAACCCACCTGATCCTTTGTTGATGAGCTAAGGGAGCCAACAGTTCAACCTATTAGCCAACAAGTGAGTGAACACCTTAAAATCAGAGTTCAACAGCGCTATTGGCTGGTAGTACGAACACTCTAGGGGATCCTTCCCCACCTTTGGGATAAGAACCAAGTAGGAATGGGCCAATGTTTCCGGCATGTGGGAGTCCTCCAAGAAAGAGTTAAAGAGAGGGGAGAGCTCTTCTGCAAAGGTTTTGTAGCACAAATATGTCAGCTTGTCAGGACCGGGAGACTTGCCCGAGGGGAGGTCAGCTAGTATGTCGAGGATCTCCTCCCGCGTCACACTCCGGTTAAGAGACTCCAAAGCTACCGAGAGAAGAGTTGGTAGAGTTAAGCTTGAGAGATATTGGCGCAGTAATCCCCTTCAATCAGATTTGTTTGGGTATATCAGTATCTTGTAAGTTGCATAATTTGCTATAGAAACTATAGAACAGATCTGAAATTACAGCAGGATCATAGTGGATCGTACCATCAGAACCTCTCAAAGCCTGAGCATGGGAACTTAGCGCTCTATCCTTTAACATCCTGGCCAAAAGAGTGTGGGCTTTGTTACCCTTTTCATAATACTTTTGCTTAGAGTAGAGAAAGAATGTTTTTCGATCCAGCATAACGTTATATCTTTCAATTTATCTCTGAGCGCCACAACTCTATTCAAGGCCCCAACTGATGGTGAGGCTACCAACAAACGCTCCTCAGCTGCCAACTGAGTGGTCAATTTATCATATTCCGCACTGACGTTTCTTTTTAATCTAGAACCTTCTTTCATGCAGTGCCCCCTCATAACTGCTTTATGAGCTTCCCATAACACTGCTGGAGAAGAAACCGAACCCTCATTTAGACGGAAAAAGTCAGAGAGATAGTTCAACAGGGTCCTCCGAATTGTTGGATCCTAAATTAAAAACTCGTTCAACCGCCAGTGACATTTCCTGAAAATCGGATGAGAGGACTTAAAGTCCAAGATCACAGGAGTGTAATCAGACCAGGTAATGTGACCCATCTCCGACTTCGCCATCATCTATTCTAGAGTGGGTGCAATGAGGGAGAGAGTAAAAAAGAGAAGGTTCTGTCCCTGGGGTGGTCTATTCTCCATAAGTCAAACAGAGAATTAACCCTGATTAACTTTCTGAATTCTCTCGTTAAACTAATCAAACTTTGTGAAGGGGGTTTACCATTAAAAGAGAATCTGTCAAATTGTTCCAAGAAAGGGATGTTAAAGTCTCCCCCCCAACAATAAAGCAGGTGGCAGAAGTTTTTGGATTAGGTAAAAAAAAACTTCTCAAAAATTTGATCTGTCCTGAATTTGGAGCATAAAGCTTGCATAGAATTTGCTCGTCACCTGCATCTTAAGAACATCTCCAGAATCCGACCTTTTCTCACCTTTGAAACTGCTAAGATTCTTATGGTCGCTCTTATTCATTCTCGTCTGGACTACTGCAACTCTCTTCTGAGTGGTCTCCCTCTTACCAAACTTTCTCCTCTCCAATCCATCTTGAATGCGGCAGCCAGGGTAATATTTCTGTCCAGCCGCTTGACCGATGTCTCCATCTTGTGCCCAATGTCTCCATCTTGTGCCAGTCATTACACTAGCTTCCTATTCGCTACAGGGTCCAGTATAAACTTATCTGTCTCGCCCACAAAGCTCTCCACAGTTCTGCACAGTCATGGCCCACCTCCAAAACTACCAAAAAGAGAGAGCAAATTCAAATGGCTCTCCCCCAGACATTAAACATTATCTTGTTACAGAACCCCCTTGCAAAAAGGGTAAAATGAGAAACGGCTATTAAGCTATTATAGGACAGTATAGATACGAGTCTGCACCGGCAAATGCAGCTAAAGAGTCATAATCGTTAATTAGAACCAAGTTCTGCATCAATCCCCTCTTTATGCAGGGAGGGGCGGAAAAAGAAAAGAGTTCTGTCCCCGAAGTCAGCGGAGATCTGATATTCCCCTCTCCACCGCCCCTCTGTCGGCTCTTCTTTCTCTTCTGGGTCCAGACTGGGGGTGGAGGCTGTCCCGGTGGATCCGGGGTGTCCCAATCAGGAATCTTAGGGTCCGGAGATCCTGTTTCTTGCAGAAAGGAGGCAAATCAGCAATGGAACGCAGAGTCGAAGACACTCCATCTCTCCGGGCAGTCAGGGCGAAGGGGAACCCCCACTTGTAGGGGATGTTGAGGTCCTTAAGAATAGACAACAAAGGCCGGAGAAGTCTCCTCTTTTGTAGCGTTATACGAGACAGGTCAGGGAACAATTGCATGGCTGTGTCTTGATTCAAAATCTCCTTCATGGTCCTGGCCTTTTTCATAATCCGTTCTTTGATTTTGAAATTAAAGAACGGATTATGAAAAAGGCCAGGACCATGGGCTGCCAGCAAATAATGTTTCTTGGGAAGGGGGAAGATGCCTTAGACTGTAGGGCTCGATGCGCTCTATCTAGCTTAAAGGGGATGGAGGCTGGGTCATCCAGACAGAAGTGAATATCTCCTGAAGAATTGATTTAACATTTTCCTGACCGTCTGATTTAGGAAACCCCCGTTACTCTAATATTACACCTCCGACCTCCATTATCCAGATCCTCCTCTTGATCCTGTAGGTCTCTAACCATCTTTAGCTGCATAGTAGATGACTGTTGCAAGGTAGCCAGATAGGATCTAGTCTCATTGTGCTCTCCATCTAAAGAATAAATTCTGCCTGCCAGAAGCTGGAGGTCCGGTCGCACACATGCAATTTCCGATCTACAAGCATCCTTGACCTCTGAAATTAATGCCTTGAAGTCATCTCTTGAAGGAAAGTGGGAGAGAAATTTCAGCCACTGAGGGGGCAAATGGTCTTCTGGGGAGCCCTCCTCCTCCTCTTCAGAGAGCCCCTCCATGCAATCTGACCCTTCATCCACACATGGGTAACCAGGGGTTAATTTAGCAGAGTTCTCTTTTGAAGCACAGTCCTCTGGGTTTATATAGTGAGACTGATATGACAGGGCTGCAGCCTGGGAGAGATCAGATGGGACAGGGTGAAAGGCTATTCCTCCCCATGTGCTGCTCACCGCCTGAGGCTGCCCCCTGACGACTAGGAGACGAGGGCTTATGTTGTGATCCAGCAGGGGAGCACAGGATTGTGGTGTCCCCCTGATTTGTGGCCCCAGCATCAGGAGATCCGGCTGCTGTCCAACCCGAGGGCCCCTCACCGCACCACCTCACACACTCCCAGCCAGCATCCTCAGTGTTGGAAGATGGCTCCTGGACTCCCGCGGCACCCTGGTCCCAGTCAAGGAAGACATCCAGGACCGTCGCAGGACCGCCGAATGCCGTTCCCGACTGCGCCAGTCTTTTGTGCTTTCTGGGCCCCATCCGGTGAGTAGATAAAGCGCCGGTGCAGGGTACTTTGGCCGCTATAGCAAAGTGCCCGGCAGGAGCTCCTCTGCAGCGCGTCCTCTCAGAACGGCATCAGGCCACACCCCTCATAATAAGTGATCTTTAAGGATCCCACCACTGAGATTCTCATTGATCACAAGAATGAAGATCCCAAGTAGCCAGTTTGGATGGGTTTGGGGGCGCTCAGGTGCACTGCTGCTTTATTTACAGGCTGATGGAGACGGCTGACTAAATGGCTTGAGGTGCAGTGTACATGCTCAGCTACATCTCCAATCAGAAGGAGCTCAGATTCCTGGCCATTCTTTGACTTATAACTTGCATTTATCACCAGTTTTCTCCACCCCTACAGTCGCTTTCTATAATTTATAGCTGTCCCTGAGCTAGTGGGTAGAGAGGAGCTGCTATGATGTCTCCCAGACACAGCACATGCAGACATGAGGGAGTCCTCAAAGGAGAGAAGCAGCAACAGCATGGAGGACATTATACAGCAGTATCCATTGTGATTGATAGGTGTCCCAATATTTGGCTCCCCAGTGATCAAACATTTATTAACTATCTTATGGGAAGATCTTAGCCCAGATTTGGCAAGAAGCAAAAACATGCCAATCTTACCATAACTACAGTATTCAAACCTCGTCTTTATAAAAGTTTCCTTAGGTAACCTCATACCATTTACAAGCGTTTGTCTGGCTGACCAAAATGCCAGTGGATCCTCTGGTGGGTTAAAGTGACTGTCAGCACAGAATAACTTAAAACCAAGTACAGGAGCAAAGTGAACAATAGCAGGGCCAAACTTAAGTTCACCTTCCCTTCTACTTTTTTCCCCTCTATTTCCCCCCTCCACTATTCTTTGATTGACAGTTCTGGCTTCATAGAGTGGAAATAGATGGAAAACAAGCAGGTGGGAAGACGTACCACTATGCACCAATCACTCATACTTGGTTTGAACAGTCATTCAGTGGTGACATAGTGCCTATAATAAGATTCCGATTTAATAGCAGGACCCGGCCTTGAAATGACCAATGGGGTCCAGAAAAAGTGCACTATTATTATTAATGATGCTTTGCTTATATAGCGATATCCTATTCCCCAGCACTTTACAGATTTTGTCATCTCTGTCCCCATCGGGGCTCACAATCTACATTCCCTATCAGTCTTTGGACTGGGAAACCGGAGAACCGGGAGAAACCCATGGGAACACGGGGAGAACATACAAACTTCTTCCTTGGTGCATTAGGGGTATGTATTCACACTAGACACGTGAACTGTCCTGACTGAAGGACTGAAAACACATCGCTCAACACTCATGACCATAACAAATCTTAGTATTAATTTACAGCAACATTATTCCATAACACCATTATTACGGGACATTCTGCTCAGATCTCCGATGTATGTTGGTATTATTTGTCTGGCAGTATTCACATTGTGAGTCTCTGCTGCTTGTACACCAGATTATATTTGCAGATTTGCAGCGTGTGGATAGCAGCATCGTGTGGTAGCACAAATGGGAAGTTTTATTTGGCTGATGCGTGTCTATCAATACATGATCTAATTACAACCTTTGCATGGATACAACAAACACCACCCACAAATACTTCATGGATTCCGTGGAAAACCTTACATTTCAGGATATCACCACACCCTGTAAGTGATTCATATCCCATAATAATAATACTTTATATCCAGGATATAAAACAAACCAACTAAAGAAGAAATACAATAATTGTGTTCTGCAGTGAAGTTTGCAGAGTGAGGGATTGCTGCGCCGGATAGAAGTCTGATTACTTACAGGGTGTAGCCATTGGCTGGCACTCATCGTAGCCTCAAGTCTCTTGGCAGCATATCTATACCTAAAGCATTGTTCAATGCAAGAACAGCTGGTACCACATTCTCATATTAAATAGGAAATTTTATTATTCTACTAGTGAAGATGAGAGGTACCAATTTGCCAATCAGGGTGTTGCTTAAAGGGGATGTACATGATTGGAAAAAAAAAGATTTGCTTTCTTTTGGGAGGCAGCACCACTCTTCTCCTTAGGTTGTGTCTGGTATTGCAGCCCAGCATCGTTCTCCTGGATAAGGCTGCTTTCACACATCCTGTGGTTTTGTTCCGTCGGCGTGCGGTGGAAAGCCGGACCAGGCCTGCAGCGGTGACACCGGATGCAGATGCGGCGCATGATCCGGCTTGGAAAGCATTTAAAGGAGTCACACCGGGGACGAGAGAGGCGGCGGTATGCGGGGGGAGAGAGAGAGATACGCGCGCGCGCGCCAGGCACTTGTGGGTTAAACCTCACAGTGTCCGCGCATGCGCTGAAGAAAAAGCCGTTCTGGCGCTGCAAAAAAACGTTGCAGGCCACGTTTTTTGCTGACGCCGGACAGCGCAGATACAGTGCCGGATTCAAAAAGCCGGATGTGTGAAAGCAGCCTTAGGCTCCCTCTTCAATATATAAAAATCTAATCTTCTTAGCCAAGTGGGAGTGGTTATTAACTCTTCTCCCTGTGAAAGTTGTAAAGACTTTGCCCACTAAAAAGTCCTACAGGCTAAAAAAAAAGAAAAAAATACTAAGTTTATATACCAGGAAAAAGGGGACCATTTTTCAATAACAGCGTGGAACTGGAGCTAAAGAAAAATCACAGCATTTACATCAGGTAAAAAAAAAAAAAAATTACATTTATCGATATGGAGGATACATGGTACAACCAAAAGTGAAAAAGGGTGCTACATGCAACGGAAATGCGTAGGCGGAGTTTCGATTTTGGAGAGTAAGGCCAGGTTCACATAGCATTAATGCAGTCCGTTCAACGCATAGCGTTGATGGACTGCATTAACGCTACCCCCATAACGAGATTGTGCTATATGTTCCCGCATCCGCAGACCGCGTCCAAGGGTCCGTCACAGAATGACGGCACATTGCTAGCGCATACAGATTATGGCATGCGTTAGCGATGCGCTCATCTATAGCAGTGTATGGCAGTGTTAACGCATCCGTTACATACCGTTAATGCCGCTGTGTAACGGATGCGTTAAATGCAGCGCATTAACGCTATGTGAACCCAGCCTTACAGATCTTTTGTGGAATTTTAAATATGAATGAAAAAAACTCCAAGAATTTGTATCCGTGTAGCTAAATCTATCCCTACTTTGGTTACCTGTCTTCTCGCCTGAATAGTGGCGTCAATCTGAGCTCCAGAGAATTACGGACTACTGTGTGTCTGATGAAGGTCCAAATATAGGGAGCAAAACGCTAACATTTGTATTTGGGTTTCCTGACAATAAAGTGTCAAATACCATTGTTGCTAAATATGAAGTGTTATTATTGGCAACACTCAATGGAAAATAAAACTATGCAAATTATCTCTCTCCCAGGCGCCAGATTTGTCTTTGGTACACCGTCATCGATATACAAATGTAGAGAAGCCACATTCTATAGTTCATTTTCATATATAATCATGTACCGTATATAGGCCCAAAAAGAATAACACATACTGTAAATCATTTTTGCATTGCTTATATAATATTTGGGGATCTTATTGATATCAACTTACCTGCATGATGCACATCCAATGTCTGGTGGAAGGGACAGTGTCTTGTCTGCACCTATAGATCTTCATCCAATTAGTTGAAGGAACCTAAAAAACAGGGCAGGAGAAAATGAAACGACCAGAACTGCAACACAGCCTCAACGTTTCCCATAGGGAAAAAAAAAAAAAAAAGCTAGAAGCAACTAGGTGATAACTTCAAAAATCTGATGTGATGGAGCCATTATGGCATCGGCACCTTTGAAGAAGGGCGTATAGTAGGCAGTCAGTGTAGAAAGGAGGAAAAATGGTAAAGAGTAAGGATCTGAGGGCCAAATTGCGGAGTGTAGACTACTCGGTCATAATTACTGTTATTGTGAACAGTTCAGCAAGTTGAAGATGAAATGATCTCAAAAAGGGCTAAAGATAAAGATCAAACATTTCCTTTGCATTTTAGGAATAATATATGTATATTTTTTTTCATCTTTACATTTTACAAATTACAAAAAAGGAAACTGGGCCAATGCAAAAGTATAGGCACCCTGCAGGATTAGTACCTAAATAACTCAATATAAACGGTCAGTAAGAATACGCACTTCCAACAATATATCAACCCAACAAAAGAGGGAAGCAAAGGAGCGTAGAAATGTAGAAGATAATAAAGTATATTTTTTAACAAAATACATATTTATAAAATATGGATTAAAAACAAAGAGATGTATCAGTGAGAGTCACAGCACCAGGGGTATAGATAATATAAGCCCCACAAATTCAAGTATATAATATAAAAAAATCAAAGGCCTGCTGGTAACAAGGAGCGGAAAAAGGTATATATAGCTATGCATATAGGGACATAGGTCGTTTACTAAAGTCAGAATAAAAATAGCAGTAATTACAACAGTAGATCACCATATAAACAGTTTTCAACAGAATATGGAAATTTCCAAAGTAATGGCACTACATCAGTCAAATACACATTGTATTACCAACTGACCAAGGTCCTTGTCTCAAAAGGCAGCAGAACCCACAAGTAAGGCTGGTTTCACATTAGCGTTTTTTAGCGCAGCACATCGTGCACGTCCTTGCACATGCGCCATGCACCCCTATGTTTAACATGGGGGCGCATGCACAAGCCTGCGTTTAAAATTGCATGCGTTTTAAGAGTTGACATGGCTAGAAACTGGTTAAAACGCATGCGCCTAAAAAAAGCAAACGCATGCAAAACGCATGATGTGTTTTTTGCATGTGTTTCTATTGCGCATGAAGCACAGCGTTAAAAAACGCTAATGTGAAACTAGCCTAAATGTCCAAATAGTACCTGGTGCTGGGAGGTGACAAACCCCAACGCACGTTTCGTGTCAGCTTTTTCGGGGGTTGTTACACGAGCTAATGTGAGACGCTCATTGCGATTTGTCACATCCCAGCACCAGGTAATATTTGGACATTTATCCGGTCCTTTTTTAAAAGCTTATTACGTCAAAAAATTAATGAAACCGTAGGGAAGAAAAATTTAAATTGTGAACATATTATCCCTTAAACCATATTAATTTATTAGATAAAGCTTAAAAAACACCTACCAAAAAATAAAAAAAGACCACAATATGGACAAAAAACCTATAGAAACCCTACATTAGACCTAGTTTCACGCCTGCCTACCAGTGGAGGTTGGCGCCCTCACTCAACGTGGACTATCCCTCACTCCCCTAGATAGCCCTCTCATACACAGGTGGGAAAACAATATAGAGGAGAGAAAAGGAATGAAAAAACATCTCCCCCAATACAAAAACATTAATAAGTCTGTGTACTCTATGGCTTAAAAGCAACAATAAATATTAACATAATATCCCATAACAGTGTACACAGGAGACACTAATACATGGAACCTCCTATCTGGGCTAAACAATCAATGGTTCAGTAATCAAAAAACACCATACAGCTACCATTAAGGACGATATTAGATAAGGTGTACACTTATCGTTAGGATATGCCAAACGCGTTTCCCCATTGTCACGGTTCATCAAGAGGCCTGTTTGATGGCCTACTTGATGGTATGCATCATGGCATCCGGCGTCGTGTGTGACATCCAGTGACGTGTGGCATCACAAGAGACATCAAGTCAGCAGTTTTCCCCATGATTGTGGAGCCTACTGACACAGAAAGGGACATTTTTAAAGGCTTAGGAAGCCTTTGCGGATGTTTTTGTTAATTATTCTAATTTACTGAGATAATGACTTTTGGGTTTTCATTGGCTGTAAGCCATAATCATCAACATTAACAGAAATAAACACGTGAAATAGATCATATGTAATAACTCTATATAAGATATGAGTTAGGTGACGACTTATTAATAGTTATGAGTCACGGCTGAATACCGCGCCAATCTGATCAATATGAAAAGCCGTCATTAGGATAGTTTAATAAAAAAGGCGTCACCACCCTCAAGTCTTTACTGGACGACAGATCAAGGTTTAGAGATTACTTCAGGCATTGTTAAAAGAAAGACGGGCGTGAATGGTGGAGCTGTGACGTCCTCACTGTCATGTTACATGTTGTCTTGTATGAGTCAATGACATCTTCAGTATCTGCCACAAGTAGACAATACAACCCATCTTGTTATAATGGGAGGCTTGGAAACTTTTTAATATACTGCAGTCATTTCTGCTTACCGGCAGTGAATGTAACTGTCACCCAGCGGCTGAAAATGGATCATGTCCAACTCCTACTCATGGTCAGAAGCATGACTTGAAGATTCTGGGCTGAAAGGGACCCACATCTACTCATGTCTTCTTAGAGTTGTTTATGGGCACTCTTAGGCATGAGGGCAGGGGGTGATTTCACCTTTGTTACACCCTATATATCTGCCTTTGCTGATGATATAGAGTTGTATGCCGGCAGATAAGGTCTCTCTTGTAAGGAGCCGTGCAACTTTCTCAAATGGACATGGCTTATAGCAAGCATGCTCCTCAACATAGGTGAAGAATTGAAATGCTTTCCCTATAGGTTATAAAAAGGGAAGATAAAATGTAAAATTGCACAGTGTTTTACCATAAGCGCAAGATACAATACTTTCAAGCAATGATCTATGTATGCTAAGCATATTTGTCAACTATTTGTAAAAGTCGTCAAGGGTCTCGGAAGAAGGTGAGACTTCCCTTATTCACGGAGGAGATGGCAATTCTCCAGGAAGCCACAAAATCACACTGCTCAGGACATGGTCAGGTTTTAATGCCCTCATATACTCATGGGTCGCCCTCCCAGGGATGTGGGATACTCGGTACCGGGCCGGTATCAGTGGGATGTGTCACAGCAGCAGTGACCCGGACCGTGGCCCTGGGCGCCCAAGTAATAGGAAAATGTGAATGGTGGAATGTAGTTAGATGGATAGTTCGTGACGCCACCTGTGGTGTTCAGCAAGGGAGGTGTTAAGCCGACGCTGCATGCAGATCCGCTGGGACTGATGTTATGGTGCAGCAAAGATGTAAAAGCTCCCCACAGGTGAAGCTGTAGTTCCAGGGCAGTGTAGATGTGGTTGGCACGGGGATGTAGCAGTGCCGGAAAGGTAGGAAGCAGACAAGACACAGCGGGGTGCAATTTCTATACCTTTACTTGATAAATGCAGTCCAGGGTCCTGATTACAGATGGTACCGGAGCAGGCTAGCCTGGAAGCAACTCAGGAATTCTCTCTCAGCAGATGGGCTGTGCAGTCTCCTTCCTAGCGCTTACTTAAGGGATCTTCAGTACTGAGTTACACTAGAGTTCCTCCTGTCAGATGTTCCCAAGAACTCTACTTGTACGGCAGACAACTGTAGCCTGTTCCAGGGACTCCTCACTCCTAAGTCCCGGCTCACTATCCGTGTTGCTGTTGTGCCCTCAAGTCTTAGATGGGAGTATTGCATTTACAGCCTTCTACTCCTCTGGTGTCTGCTGTAGGACCATCAGTGTCCATACAGCCGTGGAGACCAGGCTCCAGTTCATGCGCTCTTATGGGAGATGAGCTCTTCCTCTCAGCTCTATCTCAGCGCTCCTTCCACATGTCTGCACACTTCACCCTCTGCAGACTAACTACCCACTCCTTCCTCTTGGCCCTCAGAGAGCACTCCTCCCCTGAATTCCGGTTCAGAGCTCCCCCTGCTGGCCTGGAGTGGAACTGTGTTGCATACATAGATTGACTGCGAGAGAGACCCGTCATTGCCTCCAAGCCTGGCATTGCACAAGGAAAGACTAGAAGCAATGGGATGAAACTGAATGGGAGAAGACACAGATTAGATATTAGAAAAAACTTTTTGACAGTTAGAGTGATCAATGAGTGGAACAAGCTGCCACGAGAAGTGGCGAGTTCTCCTTCAGTGGAAGTCTTCAAACAGAGGCTGGACAGACATCTGACTGGGATGATTTAGCGAATCCTGCTTTGAGCACGGGGTTGGACCAGATGGCCCAGGAGGTCCCTTCCAACTCTACGATTCTATGATTCTACCCTCCCTGGAGGAAGGAAAAGCCACTGTGGCGGCCATACTCCTGGGGGCGCCACACTCAAAATTGCCAATTTCAGTGACACCGGCCGAGTAATGTGTATGGAGGTCTCACTTCTCTCCCACAAAACATGGTACTGGGTAAAAGAAGGATCGAGCATGTTGAACTTTAAAACCTTTTGATCTCAGGGAAGATAAGCCGCTGCCTGAGGAGTGTGACAACAGTTTATTGTTCTATACTCTTTAAAAACACATTCAAACTCAGCCAAAAAGAGAGTACATATGGGCATCTTGAGGATGACGTACAGATGGTGCATGTACAATAGACAACTCTGTGGCGTGAAATGACCACTTAAATAGTTACCTATCGGTGATCGTTAAAAAGCTGCAGACCATTCATCAGATATGCAGTGAACAAGCAATAGATTGTTCAGTGCGCATAGGCTGCCATTGTTTTCGGCAGCGTAGATCCTGTTTACATAGGATAAGAATAATGATCTTTTGTGCATAACTAAATATAATTTCTCCTGAGGAACGAGCATTTTGGAACGAGGAACGATTGTCAACCTGTTTCTACTGCACGATTATTGTGAAACAAACGTTCCTAGGAAAGCAAAATCTAAAACAGGATCCATGAGTATAATGAGTGTTTAATACTATTGATCTTCTCTGATGGGCCAAAAGCCAAAAGAGACCATTTCACCCCCATACTACTTTATGTACTACTATCTCCTGTAATCCTTCCACCTATTAATGAACGAGTCACATCTCCCTCCATCCTCCCCAGTTATCTCACCTCCTCCGTACAAATGTTCCTCTATACACAATCCTTTTTCTCCAGACACACACGGCCGCATCATGTCCTTTCCTGCTCCCACCTTCTAAAGGCCCTTTTACATTTAGCGATGCACCAGCGATCCCGACCACGGTACGACCCGGTCAGGATCGCTGGTGCATCGCTAAATGATCGCTAGTGAGCTGCCACACAGGTAGATTTTACAGCGATACAGCGGACGATACTTGACCTCTTTATCACTAACAAACTCTCAGGTAGAATACTTCACCCTCATTAGTGGGTATACTTAGATAATTTGGGCTGTTTGTTAGACATGTGTCTGGACTGATCATTAGCCATTCAGTGGTAGTGTTATTTATACTATTATTCTATTATTATTTTACAAGGACTATGCAGTCCAGACATATGTATATCTACAGTACTTATGACTAATACTGGTGCCTAAGGTTCTCTGTAACTGGAATAGAGGTGGTATATTTAGACACTTATATTGTTAAAGCACCTTCAATAATATATAGTCAGTTGCTGATTTATTTGAACCTTCAGCCATTTCTAGGTGTTCATCGTTCAGTGAGTCCCTCATGGGTTCTGTGATGAGGTTTCACGCTGTGTATCAATTCTCACAAAAAAAATGTTTCTGTTATAACTTGTTATCATAGACATAGTCATACACATGATAGTGTTTATGAAGCTACAGCTTCAATTTTAGAGGATTAGCTTGTTGGTGCAATATGGTATACAGCCCAGCACAGTATACAGCGCAGCACGGTATATAGCCCAGCACAGTATACAGCCCAGCTTAGTAAATATCCCAGCACTGTATAAATCCCAGCACAGTATACAGCCCAGCATAGTATATAGCCCAGCACGGTATACAGCCCAGCACAGTATACAGCCCAGCACTGTATAAATCCCAGCACAGTATACAGCCCAGCACAGTATACAGCCCAGCATAGTATACAGCCCAGCATAGTATACAGCCCAGCATGGTATACAGCCCAGCATAGTATACAGCCCAGCATAGTATACAGCCCAGCATGGTATATAGCCCAGCACAGTATACAGCACAGCATATAGCCCAGCACAGCATATAGCCCAGCACGGTATACAGCCCAGCATGGTATACAGCCCAGCACGGTATACAGCCCAGCACGGTATACAGCCCAGCATGGTATACAGCCCAGCACGGTATACAGCCCAGCACGGTATACAGCCCAGCACGGTATACAGCCCAGCACGGTATACAGCCCAGCACGGTATACAGCCCAGCATGGTATATAGCCCAGCATGGTATATAGCCCAGCATGGTATATAGCCCAGCACGGTATACAGCCCAGCACAGTATACAGCCCAGCACTGTATAAATCCCAGCACAGTATACAGCCCAGCACAGTATACAGCCCAGCATAGTATACAGCCCAGCATAGTATACAGCCCAGCATGGTATACAGCCCAGCATAGTATACAGCCCAGCATAGTATACAGCCCAGCATAGTATACAGCCCAGCATGGTATATAGCCCAGCACAGTATACAGCACAGCATATAGCCCAGCACAGCATATAGCCCAGCATAGCATATAGCCCAGCACGGTATACAGCCCAGCATGGTATACAGCCCAGCACGGTATACAGCCCAGCACGGTATACAGCCCAGCATGGTATACAGCCCAGCACGGTATACAGCCCAGCACGGTATACAGCCCAGCACAGTATACAGCCCAGCATGGTATATAGCCCAGCATGGTATATAGCCCAGCACGGTATACAGCCCAGCACGGTATACAGCCCAGCATGGTATACAGCCCAGCATGGTATACAGCCCAGCATGGTATACAGCCCAGCACGGTATATAGCCCAGCACGGTATACAGCCCAGCTTAGTATATAGCCCAGCACAGTATGCAGCCCAGCATAGTATATAGTCCAGCACGGTATACAGCCCAGCATGGTATATAGCCCAGTGCAGTATATAGCCCAGCAAAGTATATAGCCCAGCTTAGTAAATAGCCCAGCACAGTATACAGCCCAGCACAGTATACAGCCCAGCACAGTATACAGCCCAGCACAGTATACAGCCCAGCATAGTATATAGCCCAGCATAGTATATAGCCCAGCATAGTATATAGCCCAGCATAGCATATAGCCCAGCATAGCATATAGCCCAGCACGGTATACAGCCCAGCATGGTATATAGCCCAGCATGGTATATAGCCCAGCATGGTATATAGCCCAGCACAGTATACAGCCCAGCATAGCATATAGCCCAGCACGGTATACAGCCCAGCACGGTATACAGCCCAGCATGGTATATAGCCCAGCATGGTATATAGCCCAGCACGGTATACAGCCCAGCATGGTATATAGCCCATCACAGCATGGTATACAGCCCAGCATGGTATATAGCCCATCACAGCATGGTATACAGCCCAGCACGGTATACAGCCCAGCACGGTATACAGCCCAGCACGGTATACAGCCCCTGCACGGTACACAGCCCAGCACAGTACACAGCCCAGCACAGTACACAGCCCAGCACAGTACACAGCCCAGCAGAGTACATAGGCAAGTGTTGTGAGTTCATTTTCCCCTTCACCGTTGATGTCTGATGAACTCCCTCTGCTGGTGAAGAGAGGTAGTGAAATTGATTGGGTTGAGAAGAACATGTCGTCATCTGAACAGGTGGAGCCTGATTGGACACCCAGAATCACTGAGTGGATATAAGGCAGCCGACGCCCTACCGGGGTGCTGGTGATCCTTTCTGCTCTGACCTCTTGCAACCAGTTAGTCCTGTCTACTGAAAGCTAAGTTTTTGCGCTCTTATTTTTCCATGAGATTTTGTCTGTTTGCTTCGTGTTTTGTGTTCAGCCTGCCTTTGTTGGGAAGGGCTGAGCTCCATTTTTGTCTCTGATCAGTTTATCTCTTTGCTCTGTTTTCAGAATATACCTGAGTGCTGATATAGTGATTTTGAAGTCTAGCGACTTCAGGGCCTTTTTCCCTATCAGACGGTTTGGACATTTTTGGTAGGGTTTTTTGCAGATTGCAGCCAGCATCTTTTCTGTCCTTTCCTATTTAGTTAGTTGGGCCCCATCGTTTGCTCAACCTGTCTTTCTGTCTGTGTTTTCATCTGCTTTTCACCGACAATACATGTTGGGGGCTGTCTATTGCTTTGGGGTCTGCAATCCGACAGCTACCAACCTCTCCGGTTTTCTGGACTTAGCTTGTATTTTTGTTTTTTCCTCCTTCGGTGACTCATTCATAACAGAATCACCAGCCATACCGCAGATTCTAGGGTACTCAATAGCAGGAAAGAATTGTAAAAAAAAAAAAAAAAAAAGTGTCAGAATTTTTTTTTTTTTTTTGTGTGTGTATATTTTTTCCTCTATGTCTTTGAGGCCGTAGGGGGAATTTTTTCTTCTCAATGGAGATGAAGCAATTGTCTAATCGTGTGGAGCAGCTCGCTGCTGAACTGCAGGGAATTTCCGCCTATCTTGCTCATTCACATGTTGCTGAGCCAAAGATCCCTACTCCTGATGTGTTTTTTGGGGATCAGTCTAAATTTCTGAACTTTAAGAATAATTGTAAATTATTTTTTGCCTTGAAGCCTAACTCATCAGGGAGCTCCGCACAGCAGGTTAAAATTGTCATCTCTTTGCTGCGCGGCGATCCTCAGGTTTGGGTGTTTTCCTTGAAACCTGATGATCCTATTCTAACTAATGTGAACGCATTTTTTCAAGCCTTGGGGCTGTTGTACGATGAACCTAATGCTATTGATCAGGCTGAAAAGGCCCTGTTGGCATTGAGCCAGGGTCAGGATTCTGCAGAGTTGTACTGTCAAAAATTACGAAAGTGGGCGGTCCTTACTACCTGGAATGATGGTGCCTTGGCAGCTCTCTTTCAGAAAGGTTTGTCAGAAACCGTAAAAGATACTATGGTGGGATTTCCTGTTCCCTCTGGTCTTGACGATTCTATGTCATTAGCCATTCAGGTTGATCAGCGTTTGCGTGAACGCAAAACTGCATGAGAGGGGTTGCCACCTGTTGAACAAATGTCTGAACCTATGCAATGTGATAGAGTTTTGTCTAGGGCGCAATGTCAGGAGTTCAGAAGGCGTAATAAGCTGTGTTTTTTCTGTGGAGATGCCTCGCATATTATTTCTAAATATGCAAAACAGAAGCCGCGGAGACACCATCACATGTTTCTCAACGCAAGCAGTGACTAGCCAGGTCTTTCCCCGGGAAGGAACAACCACGGGAAGGGCAGTCATAGAATCGTAGAGTTGGAAGGGACCTCCTGGGCCATCTGGTCCAACCCCCTGCTCAAAGCAGGATTCGCTAAATCATCCCAGTTAGATGTCTGTCCAGCCTCTGTTTGAAGACTTCCATTGAAGGAGAACTCACCACTTCTCGTGGCAGCCTGTTCCACTCATTGATCACTCTAACTGTCAAAAAGTTTTTTCTAATATCTAATCTGTGTCTCCTCCCATTCAGCTTCATCCCATTGCTTCTAGTCTTTCCTTGTGCAAATGAGAATAAAGTTGATCCTTCTACAATGTGACAGCCCTTTAGATATTTGTAGACAGCTATTAAGTCTCCTCTCAGTCTTCTCTTTTGCAAACTAAACATTCCCAAATCCTGCAACCTTTCCTCATAAGACAGGGTTTGCAGACCGGTCACCATTCTGGTCGCTCTTTTCTGAACTTGCTCCAGTTTGTTGATGTCTTTTTTAAAATGTGGTGCCCAAAATTGGACACAATATTCCAGATGAGGTCTGACCAAAGAGGAGTAGAGGGAAATAATTACTTCACGTGATCTAGACTGTATGCTTCTGTTAATACATCCTAGAATTGCATTTGCCTTTTTTGCTGCTGCATCACACTGTTGACTCATATTCAGTCTGTGATCTATTAGTATACCCAAGTCTTTTTCACATGTGCTGTCACTTAGCCCTATTCCTCCCATTCTATATATGCTTTTTTCATTTTTATTGCCCAGATGTAGTACTTTGCATTTCTCCCTGTTAAAAACCATTCTGTTAGTTACTGCCCACTTCTCCAGTTTATTTAAATCTTTTTGAATCCTCTCTCTCTCTTCTCTAGTATTAGCTATCCCTCCTAGCTTTGTGTCATCAGCAAATTTAATCAGTTTACCCTCAATTCCTTCATCTAAATCGTTGATAAAGATGTTGAACAATACAGGGCCCAGGACAGAGCCCTGTGGTACCCCACTTGAGACATTCTTCCAACTGGATGTGCAGCCATTTACGACCACTCTTTGGGTCCGATCACTAAGCCAGTTATGAATCCACCTAACAGTTGCTTTGTCCATTCCATACTTAGTCATTTTTTCAATAAGGATTGTATGAGAGACTTTGTCAAATGCTTTGCTGAAGTCAAGATATACTATATCTACAGCATTTCCTTGATCCACCCAATCAGTAATACCATCATAGAAGGAAATTAAATTAGTCTGACATGACTTATTAGTTACAAACCCATGCTGACTCTGTTTAATCACTTCATTCTTATCCAGGTATTGACATACATGTTGTTTAATAATTTGTTCAAAGATCTTTCCTGGTATAGAAGTCAGACTCACCGGCCTATAGTTGCCTGGGTCCACCTTCTTCCCCTTTTTGAAGATAGGAACAACATTTGCTCTTCTCCAGTCTTCTGGCACTTCTCCTGTTCTCCAAGAATTTTCAAAGATTATGGAGAGGGGTTCAAAAATTTCTTCTGCTATCTCCTTCAGTACTCTGGGGTGTAATTCATCTGGACCTGGAGACTTGAATACATTTAGGTTAGCTCCAATGAAGGAAACCACCTATGCCAAAACATGGTATCCATCCACAGACAGCTGTTTCGGGGTATTTGCCCCTCATCAGTGTGGAGTAGGAAACTGGCTAGTAGGAGCAATGCCTAGTAGAAGACTGTGTAAAATGAGGATGATTGACCGCATGGAGATCAACATCCAACACTGCGGAGACACCATCACGTGTTTCTCAACGCAGTGATTCTAGAGCACTACCCCCATACCTTATGGGAAATATGCAAAATATGCAAAACAGAAGCCGCGGAGACACCATCACATGTTTCTCAACGCAAGCAATGACTAGCCAGGTCTTTCCCCGGGAAGGAACAACCACGGGAAGGGCAGTCTCCAATGAAGGAAACCACCTATGTCAAAACATGGTATCCATCCATAGACAGCTGTTCCGGGGTATTTGCCCCTCATCAGTGTGGAGTAGGAAACTGGCTAGTAGGAGCAATGCCTAGTAGAAGACTGTGTAAAATGAGGATGATTGACCTCATGGAGATCAACATCCAACACTGCGGAGACACCATCACGTGTTTCTCAACGCAGTGATTCTAGAGCACTGCCCCCATCCCTTATGGGAAATATGCAAAACAGAAGCCGCGGAGACACCATCACATGTTTCTCAACGCAAGCAATGACTAGCCAGGTCTTTCCCCGGGAAGGAACAACCACGGGAAGGGCAGTCTCCAATGAAGGAAACCACCTATGCCAAAACATGGTATCCATCCACAGACAGCTGTTTCGGGGTATTTGCCCCTCATCAGTGTGGAGTAGGAAACTGGCTAGTAGGAGCAATGCCTAGTAGAAGACTTATTATTTCTGTCTGCCCTAAACGAGAGAAACGCTTTGCACACACATTTGTTGTGGGTGGTGTTCAACCTAAGTTTCTTCTGGTAATTACTCTGATCTGCTCCCTGTCCACATTTTCCGCTAAGGCTTTTGTGGATTCGGGAGCAGCTCTGAACCTGATGGACTTGGATTTTGATAAACGTTGTGGATTTCCTATGACACCTCTGCGGACACCTATCCCTTTGAGGGGTATTGATGCTACTCCTTTGGCGAAGAATAAACCTCAGTTTTGGACCCAGGTGGTAATGCGGGTCACCCCAGACCATCAAGAAAATTGCAGATTTTTGGTGTTGCATAATCTGAATGATACCATTGTTTTGGGGTTTCCCTGGTTGCAAATATATAATCCAGTTTTGGATTGGAAATCAGTGTCTGTGGTGAGTTGGGGTTGTCGGTGTGCCCTTAGTGACGCTCCTGTTTTCTCCACCTCTCCCCAGTCGCATGATGTTCCTGACTATTTGGCTGACTTTTATGATGCATTTAGTGAGAATGAGTCTGCGTCTTTGCCTCCTCATAGGAGTTATGACTGTGCAATTGAGCTGAGCCCTGGATGTAAATTTCCCAAGGGTCGACTTTTCAATTTATCTGTACCAGAGCACGAGGCTATGCGATCCTATATTAAGGAGTCGTTGGAGAAGGGTCATATTAGACCATCCTCTTCACCCTTAGGTGCTGGTTATTTTTTCAAGGCCAAGAAGGATGGTTCATTAAGGCCTTGTATTGACTATCGTTCCCTCAACAAAATTACTGTTAAATATCAGTATCCGTTACCCCTGATTTCTGATCTATTCTCTAGAGTTAAAGGTGCTTGCTGGTTTACCAAGCTTGACCTCAGGGGGGCGTATAATCTTATTCGCATTAAGCATGGGGATGAATGGAAGACGGCGTTTAATACTCCAGAGGGACATTTTGAGTACCTGGTGATGCCTTTTGGGCTCACTAATGCCCCTTCTGTCTTCCAGTGCTTCATGAATGATATTTTCCGAGACTTTGTGGATAAATTTTTGATCATCTATCTGGATGATATTTTGATCTTTTCCAAGGATTGGGACTCTCATGTGGAACATGTTCGGACTGTGTTCCGGATTTTGAGGGAGAATTCCCTATATGTCAAGGGATCTAAATGCCTTTTTGGGGTACAGAGGATTTCATTTTTGGGATTTATTTTGTCTCCGTCAACTATTGAAATGGACCCGGCCAAGGTACAGGCCATTTATGATTGGGTTCAGCCCACTTCTTTGAAGGCCCTCCAGAAGTTTTTGGGTTTTGCTAATTTTTATCGTAAATTTATAGCTAATTTTTCTGGTATTGCCAAACCATTGACTGATTTGACTAAGAAGGGTGGTGATGTGTTGAATTGGCCTCCGGAGGCTGTTTCTTCCTTTAGGGAGCTAAAGTGAAGGTTCACTTCTGCTCCGGTTTTGCGGCAACCTGATGTCTCACTCCCGTTTCAGGTAGAGGTGGACGCTTCTGAGATTGGTGCAGGAGCTGTTTTGTCCCAAAAAGATCCGGTAACATCTAAAATGAATCCCTGTGCTTTCTTTTCCCGAAAGTTCTCCCCATCTGAACGTAACTATGATGTGGGAAATCGGGAACTGTTGGCCATGAAATGGGCATTTGAGGAGTGGAGACATTGGTTGGAGGGAGCTAGACATCAAGTCGTGGTCCTTACTGACCACAAGAAATTGATTTACCTGGAGTCGGCCAAACGCTTGAATCCTAGACAGGCTAAGTGGGCCTTGTTTTTCACACGTTTTGATTTTGTGGTCTCTTTTCTTCCAGGCACTAAGAATGTCAAAGCAGACGCCCTCTCTAGAAGTTTCTTTGCTGATTCTCCTGTTGTGACCAAGCCTGCTACCATCTTAGGTGAGGGGGTAGTTCTTCCTGCCATCTCGCCCGATTTGAGACGTGCTCTGGAAGTGTTTCAGGAGGACAAACCTGAGCGTTGTCCCATTGGAAAATTGTATGTTCCTGACCAGTGGAGGAAGAGAGTGATGTCTGAAGTTCATTGCTCTGCATTGGCTGGTCATCCAGGTATTTTTGGTACTAGAGATTTGGTGAGTCGGTCCTTTTGGTGGCCCGCCTTGTCTCGTGATGTCAGGAGTTTTGTGCAGTCCTGTGGGACTTGCTCCCGGTCTAAACCTTGTTCTCGCTCTACTGGGTTGCTGATGCCTTTGCCGGTGCCCAGGAGGCCATGGACCCATATTTCAATGGATTTTATCTCTGATATGCCTGTCTCTCAGAGAATGACTGTTATTTGGGTGATAGATTCTCTAAGATGGTCCATCTTGTACCACTCCCTAAGTTGCCATGTTCCTCAGAGTTAGTGCCCTTGTTTTTGCAACAGGTGGTTCGCTTGCACGGGATTCCTGAGAACATTGTATCTGACAGAGGAGTTCAGTTTATTTCTACATTTTGGAGGACTTTCTGTTCCAAGCAGAGAATTCAGTTGTCCTTCTCCTCTGCGTTTCACCCTCAGACCAATGGGCAGACGGAGAGAACAAACCAGACTTTGGAGTCGTATTTGAGATGTTTTATTTCTGCTGATCAGGATGATTGGGTTTCATTTTTGCCCTTGGCCGAATTTGCTTTAAATAATAGAGCTAGTTCTGCCACTTTGATGTCACCTTTTTTTTGTAACTTTAGGTTTCATCCTCGATTCTCTTCAGGGCAGGTGGAGTCTTCTGCCTGCCCAGGTGTTGACACTGTGGTGGAGAGAATGCACCAGATCTGGGACCAAGTGGTGGATAGGTTGTCTCTCTCCCAGGAAAAGGCCCAGCGGTTTTCCAACCGTCATAGGACCATTGGTCCCCAGTTTAAGGTGGGTGATATGGTTTGGTTGTCATCAAAGAATATCTCTATGAAGGTGGCTTCTCCAAAGTTTAAACCTAGATTTATTGGACCTTACAAGATTTTGGAGATTCTTAATCCTGTCTCTTTTCGATTGGCTCTTCCTGTTACATTTAAGATCCATAACGTGTTTCATAAGTCTCTGTTAAAGAGGTTTGTTGAGCCAGTAGTTCCTGTGGCGGCACCTCCTGACCCTGTATTTGTGGAAGGTAATGTGGAATATGAGGTTGAGAAGATACTGGATTCTCGCCTGGCTAGACGGAGACTCCAGTATTTGGTTAAATGGAAGGGTTATGGCCAGGAGGATAATTCTTGGGTCCCTGCATCCGATATTCATGCCGAAAGATTGGTTTGTGCTTTTCATCGGGCCCATCCTGATCGTCCTGGTGGCGTGGATGAGGGTTCGGTGACCCCTCCTCAAGGGGGAGGTACTGTTGTGAGTTCATTTTCCCCTTCACCGTTGATGTCTGATGAACTCCCTCTGCTGGTGAAGAGAGGTAGTGAAATTGATTGGGTTGAGAAGAACCTGTCATCTGAACAGGTGGAGCCTGATTGGACACCCGGAATCACTGAGTGGATATAAGGCAGCCGACGCCCTACCGGGGTGCTGGTGATCCTTTCTGCTCTGACCTCTTGCAACCAGTTAGTCCTGTCTACTGAAAGCTAAGTTTTTGCTCTCTTATTTTTCCATGAGATTTTGTCTGTTTGCTTCGTGTTTTGTGTTCAGCCTGCCTTTGTTGGGAAGGGCTGAGCTCCATTTTTGTCTCTGATCAGTTTATCTCTTTTTCCCTATCAGACGGTTTGGACATTTTTGGTAGGGTTTTTTGCGGATTGCAGCCAGCATCTTTTCTGTCCTTTCCTATTTAGTTAGTTGGGCCCCATCGTTTGCTCAACCTGTCTTTCTGTCTGTGTTTTCATCTGCTTTTCACCGACAATACATGTTGGGGGCTGTCTATTGCTTTGGGGTCTGCAATCCGATAGCTACCAACCTCTCCGGTTTTCTGGACTTAGCTTGTATTTTTGTTTTTTCCTCCTTCGGTGACTCATTCATAACAGGCCAGCATAGTACATAGCCCAGCATAGTTCATAGCCCAGCATAGTATACAGTCCAGCACAGTATTTAGCCCAGTACGGTATACAACCCAGCACAGTATACAGCCCAGCATAGTATACAGCCGCGCCCCCAAATGGCCCCACAGTCCGGTACTTACACTGATATATATAAAAAAAAACAAAACACTATTCTCACCTTCTCCTCATGCCCGCGCTGCTCCGGCTTCTGTCTCCTGCTCTGCCTGGCACACAGTGAGAGCGCGATGATGTCATCGCACACCCGCTGTGTCAGAGGCAGAGTGGGGAATCATGGGAGAGGGAGCGTTGGCAGACGCTCTCTCCTACATCATTGCTTTGAACTGTACCGGCAGTCGCCGGTATAGTTCAATGCGGCGGCGGGGGGAGTCGGCGCTGGAGGCAGGCGGGCCCCCCTGCCTCACAGCGGCCCCATAGCGGCTGTGTGATGTGATGCTAGCTGGGGGCCCCTGGGGGAGTGGTGGCCCTAGGCAGCTGCCTGGTCTGCCTGCACCTAACGCCGGCCCTGCCTACACGCAACCTTCGAACCTCTCAAGATCTCCTTCTCTACTCCCCTCTTATCTCTTCCTCCCACAACTGCATACAAGACTTCTCCCGTGCTTCCCCCATACTCTGGAACTCTCTGCCGCTACACATCAGACTTTCGCCTACCACAGAAACCTTCAAAAGGAACCTGAAGATCCACCTCTTCCGGAAAGCCTACAACCTGCAGTGATCCTCAGTCTACTGAACCACCGCATGACCAGCTCTACCCTCTACTAGTCTATTGTCACCCATCCCCTGTAGACTGTGAGCCCTCACGGGCAGGGTCTTCTCTCCATTTGAACTTGTGAGTGCCTTGTATTGCTCATGTTTATTATACTTGTCTTTGTATGCCCCTTTTTCACATGTAAAGGGCCATGGAATAAATGGCGCTATAAAAATGAATAATAATAATAATTTAGGGGCCCCTAAAGCGCCAGGACCACGGTGTGATTACCATTTATGTCTCAGGTTATCTAATCTCGTAACTCGTCTGAAATATCCCCATCTAATAAATGTTTGGTCACGTATGTAGGGGGTGGACTGACCCATGGACCTGTCTGAGATGGAAAGAATATGAAAAGGATGATGTGCATTATGCTTTATTGTATATGTATGGTTAAGGCCTGTTTCACACATCAGTTTTTTTGTGTCAGTTAAAATCCGCCAAAATGGCGGAAAGCGGATCCATTGTTAACTGATAGGAACGGATGCCACCGGACCGTTATTTGTGACGGATCCCCCGAATGAAGAATTTTAAAGGAACCGCTGCCCGGGAAGAGGAGAGAGAGCGAGAGAGCGAGAGCGAGAATTTTTTCTGTCCGCCAGAAATGATTTCAGGGTTAAATTTCCGCCTCACTTCATTCTTCCGGGCATGCGCACTATAAAAATGCGGATCCTTCAGCACAAAAAACGTTACATGGTCCATCCAGGCACCTCGGCAGACGCGAAAAAATTGACGGATCCGCAAAAAAACGGATCCAACGGATGGCCATCCGTCAAGATCCGCCGGTAATGCAAATCAATGGGGAAAAAAACGGATCCGCCCAAAAAAATGGTGGATCCGTTTTTTTGCAAAAACGGCGGATTTTGACTGATGGTCAAAGACGGAAGTGTGAAACAGGCCTAACAGCTGGGAATTAGTGCAGGACGACGTAGTACCAGATTTTGGCCACAAGATGGAGACAGAGAGCAGTGAGTAAAGGACTTAGCAGCAGGCATTAAGCTGGGGAAACTGCATAGTCATGGTGGGCGGAGTGACGGGACTGAGAAGGGGATTTCCAGAAAGAGGAGATATAAGAGAGGAAAGTCCCAGGGGCAGGGGAGAGACACCCACTGGGAAGAAAGAAGTGAGAAGAGCACAGGAGAGGAGAAGCTCAGGAAGGACAGAGGAGAGCCATAGACAGTTACTCAGAGAGGGGGGTGGCCCTGAGGAGGCAGCCGCAGGAAGGGACGGCAGCGACTGACGGAAGGTTTGGGTACCAGACGGCTGGGACACCGAAGAGTGAGTAGGTGTACAGCGGTAAGACTTAGTAAGGGGGAAGCGCTGTGGCCGTGGGCCTAACGGCAGCCACGGTGAAAGAACCCGGAGGGTCGTCGCCAATCGAAGCAGAAGGAAGGTGACAGGTACCCAGGCCAGGGAGCAGAAAGCTGGTGTGTCTGCTGTGGATGTCAAGAGGACACCGAATAAAGTTTGGACCTGATTGAATGGATTTTTGCCTCTGCCTCCAGTCTGTTCTGCGGCCGAAAGGAACTACCCCCCAGTTGGCACACGCACTAGACTAGCATCATGTTAGGCATGATAAGTAAGAGGGGAACATTCATATTTTTATCTTTTTCTACATTTTAATAAGATTTGCATAAAGCAATAGTACATGAAAGTATAAGAAACTTTTGAATTTATCTTATGAAAGATACATGCATTTTCACCACTTATGAGCCACTTCTCATTGAACTCCTCCTTCACTGTAAAAGACTAAAATCTGTCTTCGGCTAAACAAGATGGATTGCCAGCTCACTGAGGGATCTCATTACAGTGACCCAATTGAAAACAGGCAGAGAGACTGCATCCTTCAAGTATAGCCTCATTCAGACGTTTATGTTTCACGTACAAGTTCTATTTGCATTTTTACTAGAGCGATCACATACCCTTTATAGTCTATGGTGCAGTCCACATGTCCATATTTTTAACGATAAATGCATTTTTTTGATGGACCCATTCACTTGAATAGCAAGTTTAATTTGCAAATCAGATCAAAAACAGACAGCACTGAGAGGCAGAAATTAATATACAGCTACACTGCTGAGTACTGCATTATAATATATTCCATGCAGTTGCTTCCTGGCAGAGAGCATTTCTTCTTACTCCAGTACCAGCTACACTGCCTAGTCCTGCTGTATAAATGTCCTCCATTCTGTTGCTTTCTAGTAATTAATCTCACTCCACAACTGGATTCACAGCTACACTGCTCATACTGTTGTATAATGTCCTCCATGCTGTGGCTTTCTAGTATTTAATCTCACCCCCACAAATGGATTCACAGCTACACTGCTCATACTGCTATACATACTATAATATCCTTGATTCTGCTGATTTTGTTATACCTAGGACTGATGGTCATAATGATCATCTGGCTCAATAATCTGGTAACAAATGGATACTGTCTCCATACTAGTGCCACAATCACTATTCACGATCATGGATTATAAGGGTTTAAACGCCATTGCTTCAGATTGGCAGTTTTCAATCACAACAGGTGTGGTCACGCAACCACAGAACCATAAATGTGCCACGCTAGGTGCTAAGCACAGACTCCCAGATCTATACGTGTGGACAACAGATTAAAAATATGTTCATATAACTGTGCTAAGCAGAACTGGAATTTCCAATTCTTCCTTAACATGGGATACTTGGCTGACTTCAAGGATTGTATAAACTCGTGTTAGGTGGCACTTCTGTCATTCTGCCCGAGACAAAGTATGCCGCATAGATATGAACATAAATACACCCAACGCTCACATTACCGGAAGTGTCAGATGATCAAAATGTCTGAAATGCTGCTGCAACAGCGTAGACCCGCAGATTGTGTCAGGATGTCATGGTACGCAGCCTTAAAAATACACTGCAGAGACACGGATCACACGAAGAATGCCACTCCTCACTTCCCTCCATTGATGTCACGTCTTAAGACCTTTACTTATCTTACGTTATCATTTCTCATACAAAGAGCCATAGAGCCCCATAGCAAAACGGGGAATTACATCCCACTCTCCCATGACTATCTTTACACTTTTTTGCTTCTTTTCTTTTGCACTTTCTTGTTATCATTTAATGAATACGTGTTTTACATATGCTGAAATTAGTCTTATAAAGAAAAGTCCATGGGAAAACACATAAAAAAGTTCCCAGGTGTCCATTTGCACAGTACAGGAAAGTGCAGCAGACTGTGTTTTCCAATGCAGAGGATCACCACCAAACAAAGTAGCAAAGTAGCATTGAAGGAAGAAAAAAAAACTCTCCCTAAAGGAACTTCTCAGGGTTGCCTGGTTGGCTCATTATAGGCAATGGCCCACCACGTGGCTTCAAGAAAAAGTCTAAGAAAGCCAACAGGGTCCAAGCTTTTTTAGTGCCACTGCCTACTATCGTTTGGCAGAAGTCACACTTTTTTTTTACAACTTTGTGTTTTGCCGTAATTCACCTGGAAATTAACTAATAAATTGACAATTAATCCCATAACGACCAGTGGTATTTCAGTTTTTGCAATTCCGTTTTTTTGCTCTCCTTTCCAGAGCCATAAGTTTTTTATTTTTCGGTCAATATGGCCATGTGAGGGCTTGTTTTTTTGTGGGACAAGTTGTACTTTTGAACAACTCAATTGGTTTTAACATATCTTGTACTGGAATACGGGAAAAAAATTTCCATGTGTGGTGGAATTGCAAAAAAAGTTCAATTCCAAAGTTGTTTGGTTTTTGTTTTTTTTAGGCTCACTAAAGGCTAAAACTGACCTGCCATTATAATTCTCCATGTCATTATGAGTTTACAGACACCAAACATGTCTAGGTTCTTTTTTTATTTAAGTGGTAAAAAAAAAAAGTGCCATTTTCCAAGACCTGTAACATCTCAATTTTTCGTGATCTGAGGCTGGGAGAGGTCTTATTTTGTGTGCCCCGAGCTGACTTTTTTATTGATACCACTTTGGTGTAGATATGACCTTTTAATTGCCAATTATTGCATTTTATTGCATGGTAGCATCGACCCAAAAAACGTAATTCTGATGGTTTGAATTTTTTTCTCATTACACCGATCAGGTTAAATCTCTTTTTATATTGATAGATCGGGCAATTCTGAATGCAGCGATACGAAATTTTTGTATATTTGATTTTTTTATTTTATTTTGAATGAGGCGAAAGGGGGGGTGATTTGTACTTTTATATATTTTTTTATTATCTTAATATTTTTTAATTTTTTTTTTTTTTTTTTACTTTTTGCATGCTTCAATAGTCTCCATGGGAGACTACAAGCTGCAGTACTTTGATCGTCTCCGCTACACACAGGCAATGACGAGACTGCTTATGTGTAGCAGAAATGCTTACTCGCTATGAGCGTAGACCAAGGGGCGGCACTCATAGAAATCTGGCAATGACAAACATAGACCTCTGGTTGTCATGCCGACCTATCGGTGAACTGCGATTATGCGACGGGGTCACTGATGGGCGGGATTAGCGATGTGCTTCCTGTAAGCGCGAGTTAAATGCTGCTGTCAGATTGACAGCGGCATTTAACTAGGTAACAGCTGCAGGTAGATCACAATTCCACCTGCGGCTGTTGCGGGCACATGTCAGCTGTATAGATCATGTGCCCTGAAAGGTGCGGGCTCAGCACCAGAGCCCGACATGGGAGTACTATTACTCCACATGTAGGAAAGGGGTTACGTGATCACTCAGAAGTTACAATTTTCTTTGCATATAAGACAGATCAATTTTGATCAGTGTTTTTAAATCAATTTTTATCTGTTTCTAAGCTTCTCCTACCCACTAGTAAAAAACAAAGTAAAAGAGAAAAGGCACTCCAAGTGTGTTACCTAGTCTTGGCTTGTCACTCTCCACAAGTAAAAACATTACCCCTTAGATCTCAGTCTTAAGCTTCTCATACTTTGCACTGATGATGGGAAACTTCTACACAGCTTAAAACAAATAATTAAAACTAACAATTTATACAAGTCACATATCTAACATTTGTAGCAAACAACCATTTGTTGTATACAAATGTGAATTATTTTGAGTATATGTATGATATCTCAAAATTGTATAGAAAAGAAAAAATACACACAGAAATATATATATTTTTCCTATCTATACTAATTTTATGGTTCGGGCTGTAAATTTACTGTACTTGGCTGATGAAATGTTGTCTCTCCTTTGAGAAGTGTGTGTAAAAATCGGATGGCACATGCATGGTCCGTGTTCCATGTGATGTTTTTCTCGCACCCATTAACTTGCATTGGAAAGTCTCGTCTGATATATACGACCACTCGCAGCATTCCACAATTTTTTTCTCATTCAGATTCCAAAGGAGAAAAAAAAAAAAAAAAAATCACAGAACAGCACAGAATCTTGGAATAACAGTCAGGGTGCAATCCGATTTTTCATTGGATTGCACTCGTCCAATTTATGCACAGATGAGAACGAGCCCTTTATACTTTCTTGTGTTCTAACAAAAAGTGTCTATATAGACTATGGCTCAAAACTCCCCTTTTGATATTATGTCTTTGTTTTTTGTCTAGTCCTTCACACATACTGTACATTGCAATTACATTCAAGCAGATACATCACAAAGGACATTCCACAATTAAAAAAAAAAAACACATTAATATTATTTAAAGTTTCTCTGGTTGTCATTGATGTAAATGTTGAGCAGCCATGCTTTATAATCAAGCAACATTTACATTTAGAATTGTTGCTCTGAACTCATCCTTTTTATTCTGGAAAAAAGGATAACCCCCCGGTCTGATTTTAGTTGTATTATTCATTGGTTTGATTCAACTGGGAGATACATGATTTTTAAGGGTCATGTTCCTACTGGATGTCACTCTGGATAATGGACCAATGTTTGGACAATGAAGTTCTGATTGATTTGGAGGACGTTTTGAAGGTTGTTAGAAGGCTGGATTTAAATTTGCTACCATCAGGTTCAGATTTGATCTTATCATTTCTCACTGCACTGCTGGTGTTTTTTGAGTTTTCGTTTTATTATTATTATTATTATTATTATTTTTTTAAAGGCGTTCTGTCAGATTTTTTTCTGCAATTAAATACATCTTTAAGAATATTTTTAGGCTTTTTCAAGGAATCTCCTTTCCAATATATTTGATTTGCTCAAACAAAAATAGCGAGCACAGTTCTTCCTAATCCTCCACTATTGTCCATTTGGAATATTTTTTGATCCATTTTGAAAAGTGGCCGCTAGAAAATTCAAGCTAGCTTTTGACATTGACATTTTTAAAGTGCGTCGAAAGTTACAATATTCCCCCTTCCTGTCTTTTGATAACAATCCTACCTGCACACCGACTCTATATTGTATGAGGTTTTTCACATGTCAGGGGGTTTTTTCACTGATTGATGGCTTGCATGAAAAAAATGAAGACATGTCTACTTTGGTCTGATGCGAGGACCAAATGTGCCCATTCAAATGTATGGCTCAGTGATAAAAAAAACGGACTGCAGACTTTAGACAAAGGTCCATGGTCCAGGTCAGTAGTTGTTGGACGTGGACAGGAGCTGTATGAATTTCCTTACCCTGTGGATTCCCAGATTCAGCTTATGATTAGTCTTAAAGGCGAGATATCACATCAGACCAATGAACCAAATGCTGCACTGGGGAACCCAAAAGCTCAAGAAATTCATGCAACTCCTGTCCACAGCGAGAAAGGACCAACCTGGACCATGGGCTGTAGTTGCACAAAGTGATCCTCTCATTTCTCCTGCAGACGGATGGCATCCTATTTGCATCCTCGTGCTGTCTTATTTCATTAACCAATACTGGAAGAAGCCAAAAAAAAACTCCATCATTTTTTTTTTTTTGGCATACAAGATTAATAAATGATGCACAAATGGTAAAAGTAGAAACACGGATGATAAACATTACTATTCCTCACATACTCTTGGAACATGCCCCATTGCCAGGGAGAAATTTTACATCCTTTGACAGGAGGGATAATAGAGGTACAGTACAATGCGCAGCTATTAAAAAAATTATGATTCGGAATTGGTATTTCATGAGGAATGCAAATCTTGACCAGATCAGATAAGACAGGAGAGGGGACAGGCTCTTTTTGAAAAAGTTTTTGAATTTGGGAAGAGACGGCTGCATTAAAGATGTTTATTTATTCAATCTTGTAGGACATGCTCACTAGTATCTACTTTTGGTTTCAGGCAACCACATGTAATGTCTGCATGTATGAATTATACTTGTTTGGTTACATTCTTTGCTGTTTTTTTCATATCCAATGCTGATGGTCACTGGTGTATTTTGTTAAGACAGAAGGTTACAGGTTATATTGCAGTGGATCTAGGACTGTTTATAAAATAGTCTTCTTTTGTCAAAAGTAAAGAAGTGTAATAATAATCTTTTGTTTTCTCCACACGCTTTTTGCAGCCAATGTACAAAAAAAAAAAAATCTTCAAAAACCATGCCTAATCTGCTAACCTTGTCAAAAAGATATGGATTACTGAACTAAAAACTTTCTTGAAAACCATGTCATACTTTTCTATCTCAAAACAAACATCAGAATATTGACATACCATTTTAAAAATTGCACCATGTCTCTTATGTGAATTTACATAGTAGATTTCATCCTTTGCAATGTGTATGAAGAAATCAATGGCAAACCTGCAACAAAATCTGCATGTAACATATTCACATTACGGACTGGACAAATCCCCCTTTCCAGGTTTGCATGTAATCTGTAGATAAATGTCCTGCATTTACTATAGTAAACTCATTTATTAAAATGTAAAACTTAGAATTGTCCATTCTGTATCACACTGCGTGCACAGTCCATTCGATTGTGCTCTAGAAGATGAACAGTAAAGAAAACCTGTACTAGAACCAAGCTCAGTTCAAAATACATTACCACAATCAGGCTCTGTACATAAATACAGAACCAAGACAAAACATCTTACATGAATACAGTACCAGAACTAAGCTCAGTACATAAATGCAGTAACACGACTAGGCACTTTAAATAAATCAGGTATCAGAACAAGTCCATTACACATTACCACAACCAAGTTTAGAACATAGTTACAAAACAGAACAAAATTTGTTATAGAAATACAGCACAATACATAAATACAGTGGCACAATATGAGGTACTCGAACAAAGCTCAGCACATAAGTACATTACCATAGTCATGCTTTATTAATACAGTACACTGCAAACTCAGTAAACAAATACATTACTGGTACCAACCTCACTACATAAATACAGTTCCAGATCAAAACTCTTTACGCGAATACTGTACCAGAACCAAGCTCAGTAAAAACATGCCGTACTAGTTCCAAGCATAATTAATTAAGCTCAGTTCTTTTATATACAATACCAGAACAAAGACCAGTATGTAAATAAGGTGCCAAAACTAACCTTTGCACCTAAAAATGGTAGCATAACAAAGCTCAATAAAGAAATATGGTTGCAGAAAAAACTAAATAGGGTACCAAAACTAAGCTTAATACATAAATACGAAACCAAAACTACGCTCTGTACATTAATATGGTACCAGACTGAAGCAAAATTGAAAAACACAAAAACACACCAAATTGAAGCACAGAATATAAACACTCTTTCAGAACCAAGTCCAGTTCATAAATATGATTCCATAACTAAGCTCAATACATTAATATGGCACCAGAACCAAACTCATTTCAAATATACAGTACATATACACTCACTGGCCACTTTATTAGGTACACCATGCTAGTAAGGGGTTGGACCCCCTTTTGCCTTCAGAACTGCCTCAATTCTTCGTGGCAGAGATTCAACAAGGTGCTGGAAGCATTCCTCAGAGATTTTGGACCATATTGACATGATGGCATCACACAGTTGGCGCAGATTTGTCGGCTGCACATCCCTGATGCGAATCTCCCGTTCCACCACATCCCAAAGATGCTCTATTGGATTGAGATCTGGTGAATGAGGAGGCCATTTGAGTACAGTAAACTCATTGTCATGTTCAAGAAACCAATCTGAGATGATTCGAGCTTTATGACATGGCGCATTATCCTGCTGAAAGTAGCCATCAGATGTTGGGTACATTGTGGTCAAGGGATGGACATGGTCAGCAACAATACTCAGGTAGGCTGTGGCGTTGCAACGATGCTCAATTGGTACCAAGGGGCCCAAAGAGTGCCCAGAAAAAATTCCCCACACCATGACACCACCACCACCAGCCTGAACCGTTGATACAAGGCAGGATGGATCCATGCTTTCATGTTGTTTACGCCAAATTCTGACCCTACCATCCGAATGTCGCAGCAGAAATCGAGACTCATCAGACCAGGCAACGTTTTTCCAATCTTCTACTGTCCAATTTCGATGAGCTTGTGCAAATTGTAGCCTCAGTTTCCTGTTCTTAGCTGAGAGGAGTGGTACCCAGTGTGGTCTTCTGCTGCTGTAGCCCATCTGCCTCAAAGTTCGACGCACTGTGCGTTCAGAGATGCTCTTCTGCCTACCTTGGTTGTAACGGGTGGCAATTTGAGTCACTGTTGCCTTTCTATCAGCTCGAACCAGTCTGCCCATTCTCCTCTGACCTCTGGCATCAACATGGCATTTCCGGCCACAGAACTGCCGCTCACTGGATTTTTTTTCTTTTTCGGACCATTCTCTGTAAACCCTAGAGATGGTTGTGCGTGAAAATCCCAGTAGATCAGCAGTTTCTGAAATTCTCAGACCAGCCCTTCTGGCACCAACAATCATGCCACGTTCAAAGGCACTCAAATCACCTTTCTTCCCCATACTGATGCTCGGTTTGAACTGCAGGAGATTGTCTTGACCATGTCTACATGCCTAAATGCACTGAGTTGCCGCCATGTGATTGGCTGATTAGAAATTAAGTCTTAACACACAGTTGGACAGGTGTACCTAATAAAGTGGCCAGTGAGTGTATATAGTATCAATACAAGGCTTAGTACATTTATAGAGTACAACCCAAAATGAATACAGACTACACAACATACCCCCACTCATCATAAAGAACCTAAGCCAGATCCATCTTTAATATACATCACAAGCCAGACTGTCAGCGTAAAGACCCCCCTGACCAAACACTGTCCAAACATTACATATTTACAGTCCCCAGACTATCCCTCAAACTTGGTTAATGCCTCGGAGGTAGTCTGCACACTTTTCTCTGGTGTTTTTATAAGGTATTTTGGAGTTTTATAAACCCCACCTCGTGCACCCCTACAAAAAATGCACATGCAGACTGACACATAACCAGCACATATACTATATTACTAGATACAACACACTCTTTGCTTACATTACATAGACAGCCCTCTTCAAAGGTCCTGCCCCTCTTCAAGTGGCAGTTTTGCCACAATAATAACTAAACTAAAAATAACTACATAAATGCCACTATTTTGATGCAAAGTACATAAAACCATGTCATTTCATGAGGTTTTTGCCAATTTTTGTGCAAAGTACTGCAAAACCACAGGCAAACAAACATATGCAGAGCAATGCCTGGGGCCAAGTGGGCTCATTATAGTATCATATCAGCAATAGATACAATTTTGAACACATGAAGTGCAAAAGGAGTCTGAAAAAAAAAACCCCATAAAAAATAGATTTACGAACTTGGTGTACACAAATTCTTTCATCAAACCACTGATATTAAAGGATATCTGGAGGCAATTGGGGTTGTTCACTTTGAGCAAACCCTGATCATGAGCCAATTATAATTAGCTGGTCTCATGGGGTCCTGCTGCTTGGAGTTCTGACAAATAGCTATTATTTCTGAGAATTTCAATTGCGTAGAATTCCCCCTGCAGTGATCTAGCAGCCATTACCATGGGTTATGTTTATAGTGGTCACCTCCAGAATTAGATGTAGTTTTTTTGACCTGGTAATACAACGGGTCTTAAACAGTAAACCCCTCTAGTAGCATTATATGTGAAAATGGATTGTCTAAAGGACACTTTTTAAACAAAACAAAAACAAATATATATACATATATATCAAATTTCAAACAATAGGTTCCCTACTCACTTCCCACACTTACAAAACAAATAGGCTACTTACACACAAAGCATATATTTACTACTCACATATTATACTATATACTGTATATACTTTAAAATCCCTCCTAAGGTTTTCTATGGGGGTTGAGATCTGGAGACTGGCTAGACCACTGCAGGACGTTCATATGCTTCTTACGAAGCCACTACTACATTGCCCTGGCAGTGTGCTTGGGATCATTATCATGCTGAAAGACCCATCCATGTTTCAGCTTCAATGCCCTTGCTGATGGAAGGAGGTTTGCATTCAAAATCTCACGATACATGGCCCCATTCATTCTTTCATGTACATGGATCAGTCATCCTGGTCCCTTTGCAGAGAAACAGCCCCAAAGAATGATGTTGCCACCCCCATGCTTCACAGTAGGTATGGTGTTCTTTGGATGTAACTCAGCATTCTATCTCCTCCAAACATGATGAGCTTTGTTTCTACCAAACAGTTCTACTTTGGTTTTATCAGACCATATGGCATTCTTCCAATACTCTTCTGGATAATCTAAATGCTCTCTAGCAAACTTCAGATCGGCCCAGACATGTACTGGCTTAAGCAGGGGGACATGTCTGGCACTGCAGGATCTGAGTCCCCGGCGGCGTAGTGTGTTACTGATGGTAGCCTTTGTTACGGTGGTCCCAGCTCTATGCAGCTCATTCACTAGGTCCCCCCGTGTGGTTCTGGGATTTTTGTTCACCGTTCTTGTGATCATTTTGACCCCACAGGGTGAGATCTTGCGTGGACCCCCAGATCGAGGGAAATTATCAGTGGTCTTGTATGTCTTCCATTTTCTGATAACTGCTCCCACACCAAGCTGCTTGCCTATTGCAGATTCAGTCTTCCCAGCCTGATGCAGGCCTACAATTTTGTTTCTGGTGTCCTTTGGTCTTCACCATAGTGGGGTTTGGAGTGTGACTGTTTGAGGTTGTGGACAGGTGTCTATTATACTGATAACAAGTTCAAACAGGTGCCATTACTACAGGTAATGAGTGGAGGACAGAGGAGCCTCTTAAAGAAGAAGTTACAGGTCTGTGAGAGCCAGAAATCTTGCATGTTTTTCGGTGACCAAATACTTATTTTCCATCATAATTTGCTAAATAAATCTTGCCAAATCAGACAAGGTGATTTTCTGGATTTGTTTTCTCATTTTGACTCTCATAGTTGTGGTCTACCTATGATGTCATTTACAGGCCTCTCTCATCTTTTTAAGTGTGAGAACTTGCACAATTGGTGGCTGACTAAATACTTTTTTCCCCCACTGTATACCATATTCCTATGTTTTATAAGTGTTGATCTCACAAAAAAGGCAACAGCAAAGAATGTGGTGGGACTGTGGGGCCTGAGGAATACTAATGAATCCCTATGCTGATGTCAGGAATTGATCGCAATATGGCGAGCCAGTGCATGATGTAGCCAACAGCTGGTTCTGTTATACAATTGTGATTTAAATAGCCGAAATGGGAGCACTTGCCCAAGCAGGCTGAATCCCACCCATGCTTTTCCAATGGCATAGAGGGGGTTCAAGGCTTGAAATAAAGATCAGATCTCACTCTGCATATAAATGGATGAATATATAATATTATATCTGCCCGTTAGTCCCTGGGGCACAAAAAATAAGTGATCGCCTGCAGCTTCCCTCGCAAAGAATAGCTGATCATCAATGTGTTATTACTTAGAGAAGGAACCTTCTCATCTTTTCATGGTTTTCCTACTTTTATGATTGATTTTTATTGTTATTCCATTAATGTGTGATCAGATCACCCAATTTGATCTATAAAATAGGGGGCTTTACAAGGGTATGTGTGACCACTCTGCATTAAAAAGGATAGAAGATAAAGAGTCAACTCAGGAGACGTAATACATCAGTTTAGAGTTGAGCGACTTTGGTCGGATCGGGTTTCGTGAAACCCGAATGAAACAAAATAAGTTTCAGATGAAACTCGTCCGACTAGAGCAAAACAAAGTCGGAGTTTCGTCCGAAACCCGACCCCAATGCAAGTCAATGGGAAATAAAAGTCGGACGAAACTCCGACTTTTTTTGCTCTAGTCAGACGAGTTTCATCTGAAACTTATTTTGTTTCATTCGGGTTTCACGAAACCCGATCCGACCAAAGTCGCTCAACTCTACATCAGTTAAAGGCTATGGGTGTCATGATCCATGCTGGATTGTGACAGAGAAAAGCACTTGTAACCTTTTTTTTTCTTTAAGCTGGTTGCTTAAAGTGAGTTTTGCCCTCGGTGGCCATTAGGGTCATTGCACTGTGGTGGTTTCAGTTCTAGTTTTGCCCCCAGTGGCCGTTAGGGTCAATGCACTCTGGTCACTTTAGTTTAGTGCACGTGATTATGAAGCAGGTGTGATTGCTGGCTCTTACCTATAAAAGAGTGTCAGGTGGTTGCAATCACGGTTGGTGATATTGCTCATTTCCAATCAAGACTGGTGAAGGAAGGAACTACAGAGAGAAGCTCAGGGGAGCACTGGTGTAAAGTCTGGTGAAGGAAGGAATTACAGAGAGGTGTTCCTTGCAGCTCTGACAAAGCTTGGAGAAGTAGCAGCTATTCTGAAGGAAAGCTGCATTCTGGTGGTGGACTCTGTTGCTGGGAGTAATAGCAACAGAGCAAAGCTAAGTGGTGTTATCCCTGTTTGTATATTTCCCTGGTGTGTATTAGAACAACGGTGGGGCCAGTGCTTGCACCACCCAGCTCCCTAGCAAGGGATAGGTGTAGGGTGTGCTAGGGTGACAGGTTCTGGCACGGCGACAGGTGAGGAGCCTGTATAGGGAACGTTAGGAGTGTGAGGGATACTGACTCAGTGGAGTGCAGGAGGTCTCCACGTCCCTGTTCCCTATCGCAGGGCCCACCATTGTAATTGTTTCCCCTTCCCCCGTGTCTTGTTGTTTTAGTTACCTGCCTGCGGGTCGTGTCACACAGGATAGTTACACGTGCCGTGTCTTGTTGTTTCAGTTACCGGCCTGCGGGTCGTGTCACACAGGACAGGTCCACGTGTCAATGGGCCTGATTCATCAAGCTTGTCTTGATGAGTGGGGCCCAAAGTGGCTTGTGCCTCCCCACGATCTCATTCCAGTCGTTCACCCAGGTCTAACTATTTTGTCAGAGCTCGGTAAAAATGGCATGGAAACACTAAAAGTAGCACAAACTGGCATTGTGCAAAATATTTGCTACTTTCCACGGTTTTTTATGCCAGAATTTTGCCAAAAAAAAGCTTTGCTGAATCAGAGCTATTGTCTCTTCTCAGCAACCTCTTATGTTCTTTACCAAGATAAGACACTGCAAGGGGAGTCTGGCAGGGTCTTTCACTGAGCTTCAGTATTTGGTCAGTATTTTACATCAGTATTTTGAAGCCAAAACCAGGAGTGGATGATAAATACAGAAGTGGTGACGGGTTTCTATTATACTTTTCCTCTGATTGATCCAACCATGGTTTTGGCTACAAATACTGATGTAAAATACTGACCAAATACTGGACGTGTGAACATGGCCTTAGCGTTCCTGTGTATGTGAATTGGAATACATAGGCGTTAGTCAAATGATCAGTGATTAATGTGCACGGTGGCCTTAAAACAAGGGGCAACACGGTGGCTCAGTGGATAGCAAACTGTAAAGCGCTGCGGAATATTTTAGCGCTATATAAAAATAAAGATTATTATTAAAGAGCTACACCTCCCATCATACGCCGGCTTGATATGAGTAAGTTTATCACCTGCAGAGCGAGATTCCCAGATTACAGACCTCTGCAGTATAATATTCCAGCATTGTCTTTTACTTCCAGTTTTCATCATCTCATTCATGAACTTCACGGATATTTCTGGAGATAGTTATTTCTTTTGCTATTTTTATGTTTGTTTTGCTGTAGATTTGTTACAGCCTTTTTTTAGCTCATTCTATAACTTGAAACCTTTTAACTGCAACATTATTTATGCCTAAAATTCCCCAAATATCCTGGGACTGAAAAGAGGATGTGAACTGCATAATTGTAGCATTAACCCTTTAGTAACACTGGGACCCTACAGTGTTTTCTTTTAGTGTGTCATGTGATAGTCAATCACTACTGGATTGTAATTAAAGGGACACTACCCTTAAAGAAGGATTTCCTAGTCTGGAATGACACATTTCTGATAAATTAACCCACATGTCACATAGACATTCATTTCTATGTCTAGAATTTCAATAATCTATTGATTTGCTATTCTGGGTCACCGAGGTAGGCTCAAGAAAAAAATCAGTCTCCTTCCCCCTCTGGCAGCTGACATTATAGTCCATTTTTTCTTCACTGGGTGTATATTCAGGATCAGTGAAAGATAATTTACAAAGTAACTCAAATCTTTGATTGAAAATGATCGTATTGAATTAAAAAGTACTACATTTCAAGGAATATGAGGTTGCTTGTCAGCATTCTTCAACTATATTTTTTGGCATTTCTGATGATGTTCAAGATTTTGTTTTGCAGGCATTCAATAGGCTCCTTCATGGTTTACTATAAATATCTTTGTTCTGATCATGTCATGGTCATAGGACAGATTTTTATTCAATGGAAGTAAACAATGAAGGTTTCTATTGCATGACAGCAAGCAGAGGTCTTCAAAACCATAAGGGCGTCATATAGCAAATATAGAACAAAACTGTAAAACTTTTCAAAACTCTTCCAGAAACGTAAACAATAAAACCCCAAATCATTTCTTTACTCCAACTTTAGTACCCCTTTAATGTACCTATAAGTACCTATAAATGTCATCACAGACTTTACAGAAACATTATTGTTGTGGGCGAGTTTTTATGGCATTTTTTTTTTATTTTGCACTTTTCAAATAACTTTTTCTATGGTTCTTGAGAAACACCAGAAAAAAAAAGCATAAGGCTGAGTGCACACGCTGCGGATTAGGTGCGGATTCATCCGCGCAGATTTTGTAAAATCCGCAGGTGAAACCGCAGGTCAAAATACCTGCGGTTTTACCTGCGGATTGCTCTGCGGTTTTGCCCTGCGGTTTTTCATCTTCTCAATGGAGGAGATGGCAAACCGCAGCGGAATCCGCAGAAAGAATTGACATGTCAATTCTTTCTGCGGATTAAAAACCGCAGATAATCCAAGCGGAATATTTTTATGGGGTGAATTCTGTGCCAAAAATAGTTAAAAAATTATTACAATCTGATAGCAACAAGAGCCTATAGTGTACGTCATGTGGTGGAACAAGCATCATGTCGCTCATTTTTTCCACTTGTAAATTGCAGCAAAATGTGCATTTTAGTTAGGATTTTAAAGCAGATTTTTATTTTTTTTTTTTAAATGCACCAAAACCGCAAAACTTTTGCTTCACTCAATATATTGACATTAAAAGTGCTACAAAAATCAATGAGAAAATGAGTTAAAGCTGCTTGTTGTTACAAATCTGCTCCAAAAACCACACACACAGTATTTAGTGTGGATTTTACTGCGTGAAAAATCCACATAAAAATAATTTAGCGTAAACATATCCTAAGTTTTTTTATTTTTTTTATATAGGTGGATTATACTTGGTTGCCCAATAATTTGGGTGTTGAGTTTATGTAATCATTTCTGGAAGCATATACTAATTGTGACATTCACCTGTCACAGCAAACAAGGTGTCCCCATCCCAAAAGTTTTCCACTTTGTAGGAAGGAGGGCTGCCCTTCAGTAAACAAATATGTGATTTAATTAGCCCTTTGCTGACTAATTCACTGTGACAATTAATTTCCCAGGGGGACTCGACTTGACACGAGCTGCTGGGCAGAGCGAGGAGGATGAGGAGAGGCTGAGCTTTGGGAGAGCAGGTTTTTTAGAGGCGGGGGAGACACAGCCTGAGATCACTGCCTCAGTTGGATGTTGTACTCTTGTGTCTTGCAGACCAGCACATTGCATGTGGAAGCTTGAAGGTTCAGCCTGGAGAAAGTTTACATGACACCATGAAGGAGAATGACAAGTACCATGTCTCTTCTGACGAGGAGAAAGGCATCCACATCATCAACATCAAAGCCATCGAAGACATCGGCTACATCCAACCAGACACCTTGGTAAGTGGCAGATGTTCTGCCGCCGTCACATAACATATGCCACCACCAAGCTGTAGATCATATCATGGCAGCTGGATAACAACCCCATAGGGAATTTTACTGTACGCCCGTCAACCCCTTCCTATGAAATTCTGAGAATTTCGATGCGTTAGTTTTCATTTCTGCAGAGATATGTCAAAAGTTGTGCTAGTATAATGACCTGACTTTGATACGCATGTGTTTGGACATTGTAATTTATATTATGCCCTTACAATTGCAAAAAAAAAAATGCAACTGTTACTAGGCGGTATGTAATTTTTCAAGCATTTGTATCAATGATGGAACAGATGATTATACTCTTCTCTTGGAATATATTAGGCTTTGATTTGCTCATTAGACTTTAATCTTTTTTTTGTAAATTCCTTACTTAAACATTTCAAATTAATTTGATACTTAGAAACTTACCCCCAAAAAAGATGAAACGTAGAAAGAAAGAAAGGCTGGTCTTGGAGGTGAAATGTAGAGGGAACCCAGTGTAAAGATAAACTTTACCTGCAGCCCTACGGAAAATAAAAACATGAGTTATAACAACTGGCAGCCTCCAATCTGCCGTATTAATCAGTGAGCTGCAGGAGTACAGGTTATGGATCTGGAAGGGTTAAAAATACTTCTTCGAGAATCCCAAAGATCCCAGTGAAGAATACCCCAAAAATAGATTGTCCCCTGCTAGCAGAATATAATAATCTGATTATCAGATGCCCAACAGTTGTCCTCTCCACTGCCAAAAAGTTTGCACTGGCTAAAGGACAAGAAAGTGTTTCATACAGGCGTATGGGGGGTAAATTAGGAAAGCTTCCTAATTGGTTAAATGTATTAATGCGGTGGGAAGTATTATAATGTAGTGATCCAAATTTTTAATAATATTATCTGGACTGCATGGCCATAATCATGGGGCTATAAAAATGTGATAAGCTCAGTTCTGTCGGATTACATCACCAGTGCCATGCTTGAACTTAAAGCTACCAGCTCAGGTCTCCCCAGTGCCAGTACCAGCTCAGGTCTCCCCAGTGCCAGTACCAGCTCGGGTCTCCCCAGTGCCAGTACCAGCTCGGGTCCCCCCAGTATCAGCACCAGTGTAGTAGGGTGGGCCGGGCTGGGGGGTGGTCCCCTGCTCACCGCGAACAGACGATAAGACACGAGACGGAGGCAGATTTTTAGGTACAACAGGTCCGAGTTTATTGGCCGTCTTCCTGACAACCTCAGCAATCCACCGCAGCACTACCACAGCTCTCCGTATTCAGGCCCGGGTACCTGCACTTCTCTTCTGTTCGTAGTGACATTTCTTTACGGCTCAACTACTGGGGCTGCCCTAGGCCTTTCCACCGCCAGCACTTCATCGGTCAGAGGTCGTCGTCAATTTGGTACCCCCGGGGCCTCGTCTGTTCTGCTCTGCGGTTCTTTGTGTCAGGGCCACCCCCCTGACTTCCCTTCTCCTCAGTCCCCTTAGTTAAGCTCTCCACACAGCACACACTCCGTCACAGACTCATCTCCTCTTGAGCTCTTCCCGGGACTGGAACTTTCTGGAACCCTCCTGTCCTATTTATAACTTTCCCGGTTCCCTATAACTCCGCCCCCCATGACCAACAGTTTCTCTAGCCATAAGCTGCTGTCAAGTCCTAAACTCACACTCCCCTGCCATCTTGTGGTCAACCCAAGATACTGCACTCAATCTACACTTTTCCCAGATGTTTCCCTAGTGTAATTACAAACATACGCCTACAGTGCACAAACCATCCCTTCTTCTTGCTGACAAGTCCATCCGTCAGGTCACCTTCCTCACACTCCCCTTCCTTTGTCTATTGTCGTCCTCAACAATCGTATTCCCTACCTTCGTCGTTCTGAAGCTTTCCTACTGTCAGTTGTCGGACTGGTTGTTGGGCTAACCCCGCCATACGCGGGGGCCGAACCAAAACGGGAGCACCATGCTCCGAGCAGCCTACTGCTACTCGCCGGTGCGCACGCCACCTGCACAAACCATCCCTTCTGCTTGCTGACAAGTCCGTCAGGTCACCTTCCCCACACCAGTTCGGGTCTCCCCAGTACCAGCACCAGCTCGGGTCTTCCCAGTACCAGCTCGGGTCTACCCAGTACCAGCAATAGCTGGGGTCAACCCAGCACCAGCTAGAGTCTCCCCAGTACCAGTAGCGGCTCGGGTCTCCCCAGTACCAGTAGCGGCTCAGGTCTCCTCAGTACCAGTAGCGGCTCAGGTCTCCTCAGTACCAGTAGCGGCTCAGGTCTCCCCAGTACCAGTAGCGGCTCGGGTCTCCCCAGTACTAGTACCGGCTCGGGTCTCCCCAGTACTAGTACCGGCTCGGGTATCCCCAGTACTAGTACCGGCTCGGGTATCCCCAGTACTAGTACCGGCTCGGGTATCCCCAGCACTAGTACCGGCTCGGGTATCCCCAGTACCGGCTCGGGTATCCCCAGCACTAGTACCGGCTCGGATCTCCCCAGTACCAGCTCGGGTATCCCCAGTGCTAGTACCGGCTCGGGTATCCCCAGTACTAGTACCGGCTCGGGTATCCCCAGTACAGGCTTGGGTATCCCCAGCACAGGCTTGGGTATCCCCAGCACTAGTACCGGCTCGCGTATCCTCAGTACCAGCAACAGCTCGGATCTCCCCAGTACCGGCTCGGGTATCCCCAGTACTAGTACCGGCTCGGGTATCCCCAGTACTAGTACCGGCTCGGATCTCCCCAGTACTGGCTTGGGTATCCCCAGCACTAGTACCGGCTCGGGTATCCCCAGTACCAGCAACAGCTCGGATCTCCCCAGTACCGGATCGGGTATCCCCAGTACTAGTACCGGCTCGGGTATCCTCAGTACTAGTACCTGCTCGGGTATCCCCCAGTACTAGTACCAGCTTGGGTATCCCTACTACCAGATCGGGTCTCCCCATTACCAGTACCAGCTCAGGTCTCCCCTCTACCAGCTCTGGTCTCCCCAGTAACAGTACCGGGGTATACCATGTGGCTTCTACAGGGTCCTAATCCCTTAATTAAGACTCCTCTCCTGGCTCAAAAAAAAAAATTGGCCTTATGGTAACGTAGATGTTGGGGGAAAAACAACCACCCATCCCTTGTGTCCTAAATGGCAAAAGCCAACACTGACTAGGTTGGGCCCTAGTATGATCTTGGGGCCACTTCATATGGAGATGACAATCTAATTTCCACTTTTGGAAATAAATTTCCATAAGGTCTTTTCCTTTTTCGCAAAACCACAACACCCTTAATGTCCCACCCCCGGGACACGTAGGCAAAGTCTGATGTCACAGTAGGTTAATAGCGTTGGGATGCTTTGAGTGCTTCCTCCTGGAAATCTCTCTTTTTTTTCTGGGACCCTTCAGGACATTTTGGGGGCATTTTAATAGTATTCTCCACTCCCAGACACATAATGGGTGCAGTTTCATAGGAAAACAATCAGATTTCCGGAGTAAAGATTTGACCTAGGATCACTACTCTGCTAGGGTGCTTGTGAATTACTGCGTCATCCATGCGGTTCGGCTGATATAATAAAGGAGGCATCTTAGAATAAATACAGTCTTCCTATGTGGTCTCTACCTGTGCACCCCTATAGATACAGCCCTGCTAATAGTTGGGTGCTTTACATGGCGTCTGCAGGTGTTTCTGGGACTCGGGCTGTGCCGCCTCCTCTTGTGTCAATATGTACAAACGTATTTTATATCCTGGCACTTGTAAAGCATTTATAACATCCCGGACAATCTACCATCCACAGGAGCCACGCAGTTATAGGGCTCTATTGTTATCAACGGCTTCTGGCTAAATAAAATCTTAGGAGGGCATAAATGATGGTATTTGTTTATAGTCTGTCACCATGGTGACTCATAATTCTGTACTGGAGCTGTATTACAAGATGGTAATAAATTTATCAAGGCTATCTGAAAGTTTGCATCCTTTTTTTTTAACTTTAGGGGCATAATTTCCAAACCTGTAGATATCCTTAAACCCCTTTAAGTGGGTTGACAATGTGTTTTGTGATTTCATTCTCTGATTCCTCTTCTTCGAAGAGCCAAAAGTTTTTTTTTGTTTTTCCATTAACAAAGTCGGACAGATGAAGTTTTGAATGCCACCATTCACTTTACTAGCGATGAGTGATCAGTTCGCGGGACTCCGGATCCATCAGCCGGATCAGTAGTCTCCAACCGCCGGACGGGGGTTCTGCAAATCCTCAGCGTGGCTTTGTATCAGCCAGGTTTGGTGTGACGCCATCATCGCAGCATGACACACAGATGATGTCTCGTCAGCCCCTGCTATTCAAAAGCCACGCCGGGGATCCTGCATGGTGAGAGATCTGCAGAGATCCTGTACTGCGGCCAGAGACTACTGACCTGACCAATGAAACAGAGTCACACAAATAGATCCGCCATCTCTACACTTCACCATATAATGTACTGGCAGACAGAAAAACTATTCCAAGAGTAATGGAAATAATTTGCCATCGTCTTTGGGGTTTTGTTTTACAGTGATCACTGTGTGGTAAAAATGACCTGGCGGCACCATTTACCAGGTCAGTACGATTACAACGATACCAAACTCATACAGGATTTTTCATTGTTTTAGTGGGTTAAAAAAAATAAAACTTTTGGTGCCTCAAATTTCTAAGATCCGTTTTTTCTTTTTTTATTTTTAATTCAATGGAGCTTTTATTGGTACTATTTTGAAGTACATGCAATGTTTTGATCACTTATTATTGCATTTTTTTTTTGAGGGGAGGCCATATTTACCTCATATCCATCTTTCAACCTCATTCATCCACATCCCTCATATTCACCTCATATCAATCCATGTCCCTCATATTCATATTTCCATCATATTTACCTCATATCTATCCACGGCCCACATATTTACCTCATACTAATCCATGTCCCTCATATTTACCTCAGACCCATTTCCCTCATATTTACCTCAAATCCATCCACGTCCCTCATATTTACCTCATACTCATCCATGTACCTCATATTTCCATCATATTTACCTCATATCCATCCATGTCCCACATATTTACCTCTGACCCATTTCCCTCATATTTACCTCAAATCCATCCACGTCCCTCATATTTACCTCATACTCATCCATGTACCTCATATTTCCATCATATTTACCTCATAACCATCCACGTCCCACATATTTACCTCTGACCCATTTCCCTCATATTTACCTCAAATCCATCCACGTCCCTCATATTTACCTCATACTCATCCATGTACCTCATATTTCCATCATATTTACCTCATAACCATCCACGTCCCACATATTTACCTCTGACCCATTTCCCTCATATTTACCTCAAATCCATCCACGTCCCTCATATTTACCTCATACTCATCCATGTACCTCATATTTCCATCATATTTACCTCATATCCATCCATGTCCCACATATTTACCTCATACTAATCCACGTCCCACATATTTACCTCAGACCCATTTCCCTCATATTTACCTCAAATCCATCCACGTCCCTCATATTTACCTCATACTCATCCATGTACCTCATATTTCCATCATATTTACCTCATATCCATCCACGTCCCACATATTTACCTCTGACCCATTTCCCTCATATTTACCTCAAATCCATCCACGTCCCTCATATTTACCTCATACTAATCCATGTACCTCATATTTACCTCATATCCATCTCCCACATTTTTACCTCATATCCATACGTCTCCCTCATTTTTACCCCATATCTATTGATGTACCTCATATTTCCCTCATATCATTCTTCCTCATAACATACCTCATATCTATCCATGTCCCCCATATTTGCCTCATAATCTATCCATCTCCCACATTTTTACCACATATCCATTGATGTCCCTATTATTTACCTCATATCTCCCTAATACCCATCTCCCTCATATTTACCTCATATCTATCTCCCTAAAATCCGTCTGCCTCATATTTACCTCACATCCATTAACGTTCCTTATATTTACCTCACATCTATCTCCCTCATATCTATCTCCCTAAAATCCGTCTCCCTCATATCTATCTCCCTAAAATCCGTCTCCCTCATATTTACCTCACATCCATTAACGTTCCTTATATAGTTATATTTACCTCTCATCTATCTCCTTCATATTTATCTCTCATCCATCTCTCTCCTTGTATTTACCTCATATCCAGCCATCTGTCCACCTCGTATTGACCCCATTACCGCTGCACCACACATGTGGCATATCTCCTCTCATTATCCCCTAGTATAGGCCTCTGCAGATCACTGCACAGACTGTAGGGGAAGGACACAGCAGGGAAGCTAGTACTGAGCATGTGCGTCCAACACTGAAAATGGACGTACACTCCAGCCGTCGTAGACACGTCAGGGGGCGCCATCACAGGTGTAATGTATACACCACACACTATGGTATTGGATGTATAACTACAAACATACTTCTATTGACATGTCCTATTGAGTTCTAAGGCTACGTGCACACGCTGCGGATTCTGCTGCGGATTTTTCCGCACAGATTTTGCAAAATCCGCAGGGAAATCTGCAGGTCAAAAGACTTGCGGTTTATCTGCAGTTTTCCTCTGCGGTTTGTCACCTCTACAATGGAGTAGGTGTAAAACCGCTGCGGATTCCGCACAAAGAAGTGACATGCTGCGGTTTTGAAACCGCGGAAAAATCCGCACTGTGTGCACTGCAGTTTTTGTTTTCCATCGAAAATAATGGTACAGTACACCCCAGCAAAAACTGCTGCGGATCCGCAGGGCCAAAACCGTTGCGGAACTGCAGCAGAATCCGCAGCGTGTGCACACAGCCTAAATATATTTTTGGTGGGACAACGCCTTTAATGGGGCAGAGATCGCACATGCTCAGTAATGCTTCATTCGCACTGTGGAGTTTAAACAGTTAATTGAGCAGAATTTGCACATGCTCACTACGTCTACGATCGCACAGCCGACTTTGGGACTGCCACTCGTGATTAGTCCTAGCGGCGAGACCCCCATAGATCGTACATTTATCATTTTAAGGTTTCTGGAGACGACCTCACAAGACCTAAGTGAAGTCACCTGCGAAAGGGATTATCGAGCGCGAATTACAGCTGAAAAACAAAATACGTCTCACGTAATCCCACTGACATTCTAACAACTGAGAACGCCAACCGAGCGTCCCGGGGGTAAGACGTGCATTCAGACATGACGCCATGTCGCCATAGTCTCAGGATTGTGACAATTCACCCGCAGAGGAAAACGAAATTCCACTCAGTAGAGACATAGCGGCAAGGACATCCATTAACTGAGTAAGAAAAATACAAATCTTCAAGGGGGTTAAAAAAAAAAATAAAAAAAAATGTGTATTGCTGGCTACAAAATAAGTTAACTGAGAATCCATCAGTGAGCTCAGATTGTAGGACAGGAGGGTTTGTGACCCTTATCTGTCTTTTTCTGAGCTCCTCTTAACTAATTACTAGCCACATGCCAAAAAAAAAATTTAAGGAAACCCAATTGCAATAATAATTTTTCAGGTATCTGACTATCCATTTGTCTTAATCCCCAGTCTTGACGTACCCTCCTGGCATTTGACACCGAACTGTTACCTGACCACGCCTTTGTCTTACCCCTTTATACTACGAGCCCTCCTGGTGTCTGACCCCTGACTACCCTGTCTCATGGCTTGGCCATGAGTAGTCACTCAGCGTCACACATCTGTTATAAATTCCATTTTGCAGTTTGGGCTTCCAGCAAAACTGGGTGACAACACCTGGTTGTCATACATGTGAATACGGGGTAGCAGAACTATGAGCCCCTCCTTGAGACAAAACTTAGGACAGGTCCAGCTACAGACAACTGAGGGCCTCTGTGCATAAACATGTGGACCACTTCATCCGCCATACTTGTATATCATCTCATTTATTAAAACAGATGCATTGTCATAACCTCCCTGGTGGTCTAGGGTTGTAAAAAGGTTAATGTCATCACCCTTTGTGATCTAGCGTAAGGAGAATGTTTATGGTTACTTTCATCCTCAGTGGAACATTTTGTCCTATTACAGAGAACCTGTAGAAAACCAGATTTTGCACTCATCTTCCTGCACAAAAAGTTAAAACTTCTTTTAGCACTTATACCAGTCTAAAATATCCAGGTGCTGTCTTGATTCTCATGCTCTGTAACTTTTAGAGTGGGTGATTTTCTTTTTGTCAGCATTCTGCCCGTACTATAGGAGCTGGAATTTTGTTTCCCTCATCTCCCAGCATGGATCGTTCCTAATTTTGCCAATGACGTCTCTGCTATGAACTAAGAGGCCACCTCTCTTTCATATCTGCATGATGTCTGATAAGCAGAGGTCGAAAGACAAAGACCCGCCCCCCACTTATTGTAGGGAGGCAAAGACCCACCCCCCCACTTATTGTAGGGAGGCAAAGACCCACCCCCCCCACTTATTGTAGGGAGACAAAGACCCACCCCCCCCACTTATTGTAGGCAGGCAAAGACCCACCCCCCCCACTTATTGTAGGCAGGCAAAGACCCACCCCCCCCACTTATTGTAGGGAGGCAAAGACCCACCCCCCCACTTATTGTAGGGAGGCAAAGACCCACCCCCCCCACTTATTGTAGGGAGGCAAAGACCCACCCCCCCCACTTATTGTAGGGAGGCAAAGACCCACCCCCCCCACTTATTGTAGGGAGGCAAAGACCCCCCCCACTTATTGTAGGGAGGCAAAGACCCCCCCCACTTATTGTAGGGAGGCAAAGACCCCCCCCACTTATTGTAGGGAGGCAAAGACCCCCCCCACTTATTGTAGGGAGGCAAAGACCCCCCCCACTTATTGTAGGGAGGCAAAGACCCCCCCCACTTATTGTAGGGAGGCAAAGACCTCCCCCACTTATTGTAGGGAGGCAAAGACCCCCCCACTTATTGTAGGGAGGCAAAGACCCCCCCACTTATTGTAAGGAGGCAAAGACCCACCCCCCCCACTTATTGTAGGGAGGCAAAGACCCACCCCCCCACTTATTGTAGGGAGGCAAAGACCCCCCCCACTTATTGTAGGGAGGCAAAGACCCCCCCACTTATTGTAGGGAGGCAAAGACCCCCCCCCCACTTATTGTAAGGAGGCAAAGACCCCCCCCCCACTTATTGTAAGGAGGCAAAGACCCACCCCCCCACTTATTGTAGGGAGGCAAAGACCCCCCCCACTTATTGTAGGGAGGCAAAGACCCCCCCCACTTATTGTAGGGAGGCAAAGACCCCCCCCACTTATTGTAAGGAGGCAAAGACCCACCCCACTTATTGTAGGGAGGCAAAGACCCGCCCCCTGTTATGATGAGTCACCGAAGGAGGAAAAAACAAAATACCAGCTAAGTCCAGAAAAACCAGAGAGGTTGGCAGCTATCGGATTGCAGACCCCTGAACCTATCCACAACAACTAGCAGTAGCCGTGGGGGGTTCCTACGGTGCCCTAGACCCCTCGATCACAGCCGGAGAACTATATAGCCTAAAGACAGAAAGGGGAAAAACTAAACTGCCCCAGAGCAGACCCCAAAGCAATAGGCAGCCCCCAACATATAATGACGGTGAAGCAAGATGAAAACACTAACACAGATAGAAAGATAGGTTGAGCAAATGATGGGGCCCAAGCTAACTACATAGGACAGGATAGGAAAGCTGCTGTCTGCCATCCGCAAAAACCCTATAAAAATGAGCCAACCGACTCATAGGAAAAACAGGCCCTGAAGTCGCTAGGCTTCAAAAGACTATATCAGCACTCAGGTATATTCTGAAGACGGAGCAAAATATCAACAGATCAGAGACAAAAATGGAATTCAGCTCACCCCTGGCCGGGGATGGCAGAACTCCCAAAAAACAAGGCAAAACAAAAACAAAACTGAAGAGTACAAAGCAGAGCAGAAAAACTTAGCTTTGAGATGCAGGAATCAGACTGGTCTCCAAGAATCCAGCAGGAAAATCACCAGCCAGGAAGAAGGGCATCGGCAGCCTTATATCCAGTCCTCAATTCCAGCCACCCAGTCATCATCTAGCTGCCCAGGTGTTTGGTAATCAGTCTCACTACCTTCCTTCACCAGAGGAGGGAGTTCATCAGACCTCAATGGTGAAGGGAAAAATGAACTCACAACAGCCCCCACTTATTGTAGGGAGGCAAAGACCCGTCCCCACTTCATGTAGGGAAGAAAAGACCCACCCCCCTCTTCATATAGGGAGGCAAAGACCCGCCCCCACTTCATGTAGGGAGGTATAGAACCACCCCCACTTATTGTAGGGAGGCTAAGAACCGCCCCCCACTTCATGTAGGGAGGCAAAGACCCGCCCCCACTTAATGTAGGGAGGCAAAGAACCGCCCCCCACTTCATGTAGGGAGGCAAAGAACCGCCCCCCACTTCCTATAAACAGAACTGTATTGATGATTTATAATATAAATTTGCATGCCGTATGTTTATGTTTTGCTTTTTTTTGCATTCTATCGGCAAATCCCTAGGGGCCCACCAGATTATCCTCTCCCTTTAGAACTGTGGGACCTCTCATTTTTACATGACCCTATTACAATCACAAATAAACATCACATCAAAAAGTAGACGTGAGTTTACAACGCTATCTAATCATTATTCAATGATGTTTATCTACTGATGTAATACGTTCAAACTCACCTTTCCTTAAATCAGAAGTCCATCCTTGGATCATCCTCTTAGTGTTCCTTTTCCTTTAAGTGCAAACATAAAGTCCAGAGATTAGGTTTGGGCCAGCATGTCGGGCTCTGTGCCAATTCCGATGCAAACTCCACTCACAATGAGGGACCCCAAGACGAAATCCACTAAACCGTGTTATATGTTGGTATCTTTGGTACCTTGTATCCAGCACTGCATAGTGGCTTCCTTTTATAAACAAGTGTGAACCGAGCCTTACGGTCCCATTATGTAAGGATGAGCAAATCTGCATTTAAACATGTTATTATTCTGATTTGGGCAAAATTGCTGCAAAATAAATGATTTTTTTGACTGCATATTGTGCTAAATACAGTCCTAGAGCTATAGGGTTTGTGAGCTCACGGTTTAGCAGCCCATTAGATGAATGTGGTGTGCTCTGCTGGGTGGAGTCACATTTATTTGCAGGTGCAGTTTAATTTTCTTTGGTGAGTAAGTGCTAAACAAATTTTGTCCAAGGAGTAAATGGCCATGGTCTCTATAGAGGCCGAGCTCTGTGTATATGAGTCTCCAGTGCTGCTGCCTCCTAAATGTACAGATCTGCCTAAACAGACTGGATTAATACAAGTAAGTGTTCACATTGGCACTGAGGTTCAGCCATTCTCTAAATACAGTGTGTAGTAAGACATAGCAATGCTGACATGGGGCCAGTCAGATGCCACATTCTCCCTTCAGGACCCACTTTAAGGCTGTGTGCACACTTTGCGGATTCTGCTGCAGATCCGCAGCAGATTTTGCTGCGTTGTACAGTACCATTGTATTCAATGGAAATTAAAAAACTCAGGGCACATGCTGCGGATTTTTCTGCGGTTTAAAATCAGCAGCATGTCAATTCTTTGTGCGGAATCCGCAGCGGTTTAACACCTTCTCCATTGTACAGGTGTCAAACCGCAGGGGAATACCGCAGGCAAAACGCAGGTCTTTTGACCTGCGGATTTTTCCAAATCCGCGTGGAAAAATCTGCAGCACCATCCACTACGTGTGCACATGGCCTAAGCATTACATGAGCATGGTTTGTGATTGGGAACACTCATTAGGCTCAATTCACATGCTGCAGATTCTATTGCAGAAAGCTCTGCAGTTGTCCCATGGACTGAACCAACCCTATCCAGTTTAACAATTGATTTTATTGTTTTTCTTTCTGTTGCAGAATTGTTTGCATTAAAATCTGAAGCATGTGAATGAGAGCCAACTATTAGGCTGCGGCTAGACAGCAACTTTGGCCTTTTTTTTTTTTTTATGCAATTTGTCTATAGCATATGTTTATTAAAGTTTAGTTTTATTCCCCCAGAAATGCAGCAAATCCTGTTTTTTTTCTGTATTTTAACATTCTCATTGCTTGTAATGGCTGTGAAAAAAAAAAAAAATGCTGAAAGCACTGACATGCTGCAGATTTCAAAAAGGTTGTAGTTCTCAAATTCTGTCGGTAAAAAAACTCAAGTTTGTGCATGAGATTTCTGAAATCTTATAGCCTTTGCTGGTATAGTAAAACACAGCTTATTTGCATAAAAAGACATAAAAAAAACGCTGGGTGTGAACATAGCCTTCAAATGTTAAAAAAAACTGCACATGATTGGCAATGTGCAGTGTCAGTGATTTTTCAGACCCATAGACATGTATGGAGTCACAGATAAGAATTAACTAATCAAAAATAGACCGCTCCAAGATTCTTTTGTGAACGCTGTCTGTCAAAAAACCCCTTTTATCTGAACAGTACCATAGACTTTAATGGATAGAACATGCATGTACATCTGCAAGGAGTTTGTATGTTCTCCCCGTGTTTGCGTGGGTTTCCTCCCACATTCTAAAGACATACTGATAGGGAATTTAGATTGTGAGCCCCATCGGGGACAGCGATGATAATGTGTGCAAACTGTAAAGCGCTGCGGAATATGTTAGCGCTATGTAAAAATAAATATTATTATATATTTATAACCTATTCTCGGGATTGGTCATTAGCATGAGATTGAAAGATGACCGCACTCCCACCGATCAGCAGATGCACACAGTGTACAAAGCCTGAAAACCGCAGCTCCGTGCACAGTGTAGCTGCCCTTCTTAGGTCCTGCAATTCCAATCACATTCACTACAATAGGAGCAGAGCTGCAGTACCGAGTAAAGCCACTACACGACGCTGCGCATTTCTAGGTCTGTACACAGCGTACGTCTAGCACTCGCTACCTGCTGATTGGTGGCGATTCCTGGTGTCAGATTCCCACCAATCTGGTATTGCTGACCTAAGTCGTGAATCATCCCAGTTCCCTAGGAACCCCCCACTCCATAGCTGCATGTCAATATTACATGGTCACTGCTGACAAATCCCCAGCCAACATGTTCACCACCCGTTTGCATTTTCCACATACTTTAGTGGAGATGAGGTTGCATGCAGTGTGCAGCCATTAGTAGACCCCCATTTACCAGGTAAGGTGAATATAAGAGCATGTGCACACATACAGTGTCAGACGCTGGCTTTCCCACTGAGTTTTGCCAGAGAGAGACTCTTCAGGACATATGGCAGCTTTTTCTGGCAACTTTTCCACCTTTATTTTATTTTTAGTGTGGTTTTTTTTTTTTTTTTTTAATATAAACTATTAGACAGGCTTCCAAGCTGTGGTAGCTGCCCAAAGAATGGCCTTTTTGAAATTGCATTGCAAATGTTCATCCTTATCAGTCAGAATCCGCCTGAAAGACGTCATCTGCACATACGCTAAAAGATAAGTCTGCAAAAAGTCACCTCAGCGTGGCCCCTGAATTTCGTCAACAATTAGGCTGGAGACACACTAGCGTTTAAAAATTCGGTCCAATATTGATCCAGAAAAGTCAGACGAGTATCATGCAATTTTCATGTGAGTACAATCTGATTTTGAACACATAGAAGCCGACTTACCTCTGATTTTCATGCGGATGATCCGATTGCGATGCGATTTTAACAAAGAGCAATTCTCATTTTAGTTTTCCAAGGGAGTGTGTGTGTGTGTGTGTGTGTATATATATATGTATATATAATGTATATATATCACTGCTGTGCATGTGATGTTACTAAATAAATTATTTTCCTAAAAAAGAAAAAAAAAACATGTATTAACCAGCAGAGGGAAAGGGGACAGCTGGGAGCAGATGTTTATTGTTAGGCGTCGGGTTCCTGCTGCCAGCAGGAATCCAGAGTCTCACATTCTGCGGTCTCCCATTATCTATCGACCGCAGAGTACATTTCTCAGCAGTCCCAGACACTCTGCCTAGACCTGATCTGTGGGTCTGGCTGTTGCTACCACGTTTGGGTCAGCAATAGCAATGCAGGCTGCTCAGCAGCAAATCGCTCCAGAGGCTAAGTCCCTCCATCGCTCTACTGGGCATATTCATGAGAAGATCTCCCACTGGAGATCGGGAGTCACATGCCCAGGTCCTTCTCGTGATCTGATTGGTCCATCTCAGGGATCTGGAAGCTTCCGGAAGGTCCCGGCTATAAAAGGCTCGCATGGCCGCTCGGCCATGCGCTAGTATAGACTATTTGTTAACTTTGTGAATGATGATGGATGCAAGAACCTGCGAATGACTCATTAAGATCCCCTCCCTCTGACACTACGAGTGTGTATAGGGACTTAGGTTTAGAGTCAGCGCCAGCCAGTGGCAAGCTACAAGCCACAATAGCATCCTCCACAGTGCTAGCGTCCGACAGTGCGCCTACTACCAGGCTTTGTCGAATAGCGGCAGTGTCTGTCGCCGTGCTGCAGCCTGCAGCTCCTCTTCGCGTCCGCAGTTGCGACGCCGCATGCACTGTAGGTCTAGACGGACTCTGACCCTCTGCTTAGGGCCCAGCTCCTGTGACCATATACCGTGCGTGCACTTCTCTGAAGCCTGTGACGTTAACAGGCTCAGCCTTTTGTGTTTAACACTTAGGCGTGAATAAACAGAGATCGCTCAGCGCACCCCGGGTGACGTCTAACCCGCGTGCGTTATACCGCCTTATTGCACGTCCGCCATTATCTAGCAGCAGTGTTTACACCTTCTGCACGGTGGACCCCAGGCGGCGAACGCACTTTACGTTATTTAATATTTAGTGTGTTCCACCGTCCCTAACAGTTTATAGCCTGGGAAGGGTATAATACCCATGAAGCATCCCAGACTGTTATCAGCTGAAGAAAACAAAAAGTCTATTCCATCTCCAGTTAAAAATATTCATTTATTCACATAAAAGAAAGGCGTTTTAAAAAAGATGACAATAACATCTCGCACCAAATTCACTGAGATGTTAGGACAATGGTACAGGAGAGAGAGTCCATCAAGTGGAGGACATTTAAGCAATGCATTTTGAACGTAACTTGGATGTTTTTTGTCAAAGGTTTGGGCTAATACTATTGGCCTAGGAAGGGGCCATGGAAATTGTCCCCATCCCAGACTAAAAACATCAACTTTCAGACCACCAGAAATGGCACATCCTTGAGATGTGCCAAATCTGGCACTTAGCCTCACTATTCCCACTTGCCATGGTGCGGTGGCAAGTGGGGCTATAGTATTGGGGTTGATGTCAACTTTGTCTGGTGACATCAAGCCCAGGGTTTAGTAATGGAGAGGCGTCTATAAGACACACCCATTACTAACCCTATAGTCTAATTGTCAAAAACGAACACCCAGAATAAAAGTCCTTTCATTTTAACAAATGACAGACTTCTTTATTGACTCTTAATTAACCAAAATCACTTATACTCGCCTTGCGCCCAATCCATTGAAGCCCATGTCTCCTATAAAAAGTGTGCTGTGCAATTTTTTTCCCCTCCCACACCCATTGACTTCTATAGGTGAATGCAATGTGACTTTCGCATACAATTGCAGTGTGTTTTTTTTTTTTTCTTTCCAGTCCAATCATGATCAGATCTGATCTGGAAAAAAAAAATGGCAGATGAACGCACAATGATAGAATAACATTGGTCTGAATGCAATCTGATTTTTAATTGGATTGCATTCGTCCGATTTATTTGCAAGTGGGAGCGAGCCCTTGCTGTGTTTCAACACAGTTTTCAGCCACATGGCGTTATTCCTATCTCAGCCTTTTAGCACTGGAGACGCAGCGAAGGAAACATCTGAAAGCGTCAGTTACGCCATTTTCATAATTCCCATTCGTTCCCATAGCAGTCACAATTTTGCAACTGCTAATTTAGCCTTTAAGTGATGGAATCCTCCTATGGGTGCGATGGATGACGTGTGAGCCTAGCGCATGGAGGGTAATTATTAGTCAGTGCTGGGGTGAGAATTAGGTTGGGGGTCTTTTATCTATGTCACGCCCTTCAAAAAAGCCATTCAAATTCTTGCTGTGACCTCTTTCATGTCTGTAAACCGGGTAGTATAACCATTTTACAACATGGAACGTAGTTGGTTTTCCTGTGTGAAGCAGAGCCACAGGCTGTGCTTCATATTAGACTATTATTTTCTTGAATACTGAAGTTTTTCAGTCTATAGTAGAAGTTATCGCAGGATCAAGTGCCAAAGGGACGAAAAATTAAGGTGCAATGAAAAAAATAACTTTTTTTGTTAAGCAATTAAAATGAACATATTTGTTGCCACATCCATACACTTGGATGCAGTGTACAGGAAGGGCCACAGTAGGCTTTATCTGCTCAGAAGGCTGAGAGCCTTCGGAGTTAGGGGGGCACTCCTTGCATCCTTCTTCAACTCTGTTGTGGCATCAGTCATCTTCTTTGGTGTGGCGTGCTGGGGTAGTGGCATATCAACCAGGGACAGGAATAGGCTGGACAAACTGATTAGAAGGGCCAGCTCTGTTCTGGGATGCCCCCTTGATCCAGTTCAGGAAGTAGGTGACAGGAGGATACTGGCCAAGGTGAGCTACATCCTAAATGTGAGAGGGAGCGCTATCGAAAGTCCTTCCTTCCTGCTGCAGTTAGGCTGTATAACCAGCACTGTCCAAAACGGAGACCGACCCAAACAGTGAACTGATAGATCCAAAGTTGTGATTGTCCGGTTATATTTTTTTTTTTTTTTTTTCGTATATGTACCTACCTACTGTCAATGTAATGCCTTTATGCATCTGTATCTGTACTTGTTCCTGCCTTGCTGCTGTAATGCTTTGAATTTCCCCATAGTGGGACGATTAAAGGATTATCTTATCCAATTAAAATATTACATTAATTCATAATGAATACATTGTAAAACAAAATAATCCAAATTTATTCTATTTTGGTTGCTATATCTTTCCCCCCATAACATCCAAAAAAATGCCATAAAAACATTGCATGTGCCCCAAAATAGTACCAATAAAAACAGTCATGCAAAGAAGAAAAAAAAAGCGACCCATGATACAGGGCCATCGATGCAAACTAAGTTATGACTTTCAAGAAGGCAAGAAAAAAATTAAATGTTTCGGGAAGGAGTTAAAGAAAAATTCCCAGCTCATTCTATAGAAGTAAAAGTTGGCTGAGATGGTGCCACTCTGTGCCAAGCGCTGCTCGTGTAAGGGACTGGGGGTCCACTCCTGGCATCGGGACCACCTGCTCTGTGGTGGGTCATTCTGAGCCTGGATATGAAAGTGCAATCACTATGTCAAAACTAAAGACTTACGTTTTACCAGGGGGGAAAAAAATCCTTTATAATTAGAAACTAGTAATTTACAGGCTCAGGGTAAGATATTTATGGCAATGAGTGCACCTGTAAAAGACCCTGCGGGCCACTGGCCGGTGAGTGCAGTAGATGGCAGTGCTTGACCTGAAAACTGTCCCCAGGGTGGAGATCCTAAATGTGTGTTTTTAGGCTGATTTCATCTCCAGGCGGAGCTGTGTGCCTGCACAGTGCACACTTTGTGTTCTGTGACCATCTACATGACTGTCTCTAGTAGGTGTAAACAGTTTGGGTTTATGAGAGGTGTTGGGTGACGCTGGAGCCCACCCACCTCTGACTAATCTCACCCTGGTTAGGTTTCCTAGACTCATTTCTCTGCATGTCCAAGAGTCATAAGGAGGAGAAGGAGCACGCCCTACATCTCAATGGTATCACTAAATGTGAGTATTCTGAATTTGCTTTTATTACTTTTTGTTTTTAACTGATATCAGTCCAAGTCTAATACTTTGCTCCTCAGGTTGGTCGCTGATGGACAGTGTCTATTAGATACCTGTAGACTGAGCTTGTGTGACACTCAGATCTCTACGTATTCTGGGGCTAAAGCACAGAAGTCATTCTGGAACTTGTGGTCTACCATGATGAAAAAAAGCAAAAGGGGCCATGTATTAAAATCTTTGACCAGTCTGTTTTGCTACTGTGTGTAATGCACTTTTTTTTCCACCTGTTGTGAATATATTCTTGGGAGCCTTGATATGATAGACATTTTTTGTGTGTGTATCTTGTTTTCAAGTTGCTGGTAAACATTACATGAAAGTCTAAAAGATTTGGGCGGTCGTGCCTTACCGCTGACATCAGAAGGACCAGACAGGCTGGATTTCTGCCCCCAGAGCTGTCGGGCAGCAGTCTATTTCTCTGTCTCCATTGAATACGCTTGCACTCTTGAGCATTTGCTCATGTCTGTTTGACGTGTATGGGCACCGTTAGCCAGCGATGTGGCTTTTATAGCTGAAAGGGGATCTAAATGCGTGAAAACATCAGGTCCTGCCCTTACTTTAAGGGGGCAGCTTTTGGGCAGGTATATAGGTCTGGTGGTACTTGTGCGGAGGGCACCATTTCATTTTCACCACATCTTTGTTGGTGCATTTTCTGGATTACACACCATCAGTCTATGGTGGGAACCTTCAGTGGCAACCATACACATTAGACAAGTTAGCCGAACCCACCGACCATATGGGACCATCTGACTGTCCTCCGATAATCTGTGTAAGGATCGGGCGGTTGGAATTCTGTAAATTTTGTCCGTCTGGGAGATGAGCCATGGCTAGATGATTCTGGCAGTGGCTCCATTATGGAGAATAGAGGAGAAGATTTGGCTGAGCCGAGCGTTCCTGACTGTGTACGGTGGGGAGATGGCCGTCCGCTGACAGCCATTGAATGTGTATGGCCAGCACAAGGCAGCAGATGTCATCACCGCAAGGGTATAGAATGCAGGTATTATATGCTCCTGTATGCAATAGAAACGTGAGACATAACGGCATATCATACTCGTTAAAGTGATTTTTCCATTTCAAACATTGATGTCGGATCCACATAAATATCCGTCTCAAGTAATGGTCCCCATCTTTCACCAATATGAATGGAGAAGCCTTTTAGGTCCTGTTCTTGAGATGGGTTTGGGTCTCAATGTTGGGACCTGCATCCATCAGACATTTACAGAATATCCTTTCCAAACTTTATTAAATACCTCCATTAATACTACTGGAAACCTTAAGTTTGAGATGGTTACAAAAATCAAAGGAGCAAGCGTTCTGAAAAGCTTGAAGATCTACAAACCTCTTCCAACATTTTTTTTTTTTTTCTTTCAGTTTGCCCCTCTCTTGAAACCTCTAAAGAAAGGACTTGAGCTTGTGTTTTGTTTTTTTGACACTTGTTAAGAAATTTTCCGTTTCTTGTGTCTTATCAGGGGCCAGAAGCAGGCCCTAAGATGTAGGGTCTTAGTCAATAGGAAGACAGAATGACAGCTCAGATAAGAAGCACATGGCCGCCCGTTATTACTGAGACATAATGGGTCTCCTTGTGTTTATGGCTGGTTTTAATGTATTCACTCTATGAATTCCTATGGAAATGCTGCCCTCCTCGAGACGTCTTTAGTGTTACACGTTTACGTCCTGAGTTGTGAGTTGGCGCGGGAATATATGAGGAGAACAGAAGAGGGGTCAGAGCTGTGGGGAGGGTAGTACGAGTTTACTTTCTTTGTACCTTCGCTGTGTCCCGGTTGTATATCACGCTTGTGTAAACTACGGTTGGGTTTGTGTTCCCTACATGAGAGGGGTCACTCTCGCATCCCCCATTGTATACAATTTTCACACTTTGTTTAAACATCAATCTGCTGGAAATTGATGAGTTTATTCATAATGCCATAATTAACATTTGAGCCAGGATCTGTGGCCATATTATTTCTAATGGAGGCTCCAACTCTACATCAACTTTACGTTTCCTGTCTACTGCGGTCTTGGCTCTCCTGTTATATCCAGTTGTCGCAAAACTTCACCAACTCTATTGTTTGTTACAGTAGACGGAAGTCTACCACCCTTGAGGTTGTACTTATCATATAACACCCATGGTGTATAGATGGCACATTATGGCGGTGTCTGAATGTGCAATACTTGTGGCACTGGATCCTGCGTTGTGCATGGACCCTCAGACCTGCACAGTTCCTCCATTTAGCACTTTATTGCAGATATTATTTTCCTGTTATTGCTTTCATCCATAACATAGTAACATAGTTTTGAAGGCTGAAGGAAGACCTTATGTCCATCTAGTTCAGCCTATTTTTAGTGCAGCTGTTCTGCATTGTTGATCCTGTGGAAGGCAAAAAACCCACAGAGTAGAAGCCAATTTTCTCCATAGGGAAAAAAATTCCTTCCCCTAAGCTGGGTCAACCATTTACCTATAATATTATGTTATTCGTAACCTTCTATACGGTTACTCACAAGAAAAGCATCCATTCCTTTCTTAAATTCATTCAGTGAGTTGGCCATCACCACTTCCTCAGGAAGAGAATTCCAGAGCCTCACTGCTCTTACCATGAAGAACCCTCTTCTGTGCTGGTGCAGAAATTGTCTTTCCTCCAAACAAAGAGAATGCCCCCTTGTTCTTGTCACAGTCCTTGGTACAAACAGTTCATTGGAGAGATCTCTGTATTGCCCTCTGATATACTTGTACATATATATTAAGTCTCCCCTAAGTCTTCTCTTTTCTAGAGTAAATAGACCTAATTTTGATAACCTTTCTGGATATTGTAGTAAACCAACTCCATTTATCATTTTAGTAGCCCGCCTTTGAACCCTTTCAAGTTCAGTAATGTCTTTCTTGAGCACCGGCATCCAAAATTGCACACAATCCTCCAAGTGTGGTCTGACGAGTGATTTGTGCAGAGGGAGAATTATGTTTTAATCTCGTGTCCCCAGACCTCTTCTAATGCATCCCATAACCCTATTTCCTTCGGTGGCAGCTGCCTGACACTGGGCACTCCAATTTAGATTCTTATTGACTAAGATGCCTAAGTCTTTTTCCATGTCTGATTTCCCCAGCAGTTTCCCATTTAGTAAGTAATTATAGCATCTGTTTCTCCTTCCCATGTGCATAACCTTACACTTATCTGTGTTAAACCTCATTTGCCATTTTTCAGCCCAATTCTCCAACTTACTCAAATCTGTCTGTAGTTGCAAACTGTCCTCCTTTGTGTTAACGACCTTATATAGTTTTGTATCATCTGCAAATACTGATATTTTACTGTGTAAGCCATCCACTAGATCATTAATAAATATATTAAATAGTAGGGGGCCCAATACAGAACCCTGTGGTCCCCCACTAGTAACCCTGGCCCAATCTGAGGATGCACCATTAATAACCACTCTTTGCTTTCTATCACTAAGCCGGCTACCTACCCATCTACACACATTTTCCCCTAGCCCGAGCTTTCCCATCTTACTTACCAATCTTTTATGTGGGACAGTGTCAAATGCTTTAGAGAAGTCGAGATAAATGACATCCAGTGATTCTCCTTGATCCATTTTAGAGCTTACATCCTCATAGAAGCTGATCAGGTTAGTTTGACAGGAGCGATCCTTCATAAATCCATGTTTATATGGAGTTAAACATTTATTAACATTGAGATATTCCATAATGGTATCCCTTAGAAGCCCTTCAAACATGTTACCCACAACAGATGTTAAGCTTACCGGCCTATAGTTTCCAGGTTCCCTTTTACACCCCTTTTTGAATATTGGTACCACATTTGCTTGCTGCCAATCAAAAGGAACAGATCCTGTTTCTATGGAGTCTATATAAGGAATAGAGGCCTGTCTATCACATTACTTAACTCCCTTAATATCCGAGGGTGAATGCCATCAGGGCCTGGTGATTTGCCAATTTTAATCTTACTAAGGCGGTTCTGCACTTCTTCCTGGGTTAGGCAGGTATCCATAGGACATGTTTTTTTTCTTATTAGATTCCATATAAAAGAGGTTGTAAAGGATAGGGAATAATAATAATTAGTAATAATCTTTATATAATATATATATATATATATCGCTAACATATTCCGTAGCGCTTCACAGTTTGCACACATCATCACTGCTGTCCCCGATGGGGCTCACGATCTAGAATCCCTATCAGTATGTCTTTGGAATGTGGGAGGAAACCCACGCAAACACGGGGAGAACATACAAACTCCTTGCAGATGTTGTCCTTGGTGGGATTCGAACCCAGGACTCCAGCGCTGCAAGGCTGCAGTGCTAACCACTAAGCCACCGTGGGAAAAAATTAACATCTTCAAAAAACTGTACCACACCTGTCGGGTTTATTAAAGTGTTAATTTGTTATCCAAAAATTGTACTGTACACTATTAGAGAACTTTTCTTCATGTTATCACCCCCTCTTCTCAGATATGTCCTGTAACATTGCACGGTAACCATTGCAGTCTATGAGGAGGCTACAATGCTCTACCGACGCCTCACATGGACACTTGGTGTTTTTTGTTTTTTGTTTTTTTTTAATCTGCAGATTGGCCACACTGATTTAGGACCTCTATTTATTAGCTAAAGCAGTGACCGGATGAGACCATCACTCTCTCTGATGGACCCAACCTGTCTGTATAATGCATGGAAAAGCCATAGTATTCAATGGGTATCATTTAATGCACAATTTTCCCATGTGATGGCACTGCAAGAAAAATTGAAATTTTCATCATTTGTTCCATCAACCGAATCATCTATTCACCTATCCATATCTTAAGACCAATGTTGTTATCCATTTTAGATCTTCCCAAGCTTGTGTCCATCTATGCAGCTTTGCGCATTGAAGCCCGAATCCAACACTGAAGTCTTCTCTTGCATACTGAGGGTTAGAATGTCCGGCCACTGGAGGATCAGCAATGTTTACCACCATCTAGAGCGATCCAGTTCTGTCCACTAGTGAAATACACTTATCCATGCAGCTCATAAATTCTAATAGTGATTAAAATTAAATAAAAACTTAAGGATATTAATCTATTGTATGCACCATGAAGCATAGAATAGAAGGGTTGTCCAGGATTTGCAAATAAATTGCTGCTTTCTTTCAAAAAACAGTCGCACACCTGTCCACAGGTTGTGTATGCTATTGCAGCTGAATCCTGTTAACTTCAATGGAGCTGAGTTGTAATGCATGAAACAACTTGTGGGTGGTGTGGGGCTGTATTTGGAAGAACAAAGAAGGAGGAACTCCTTGTAAGTAAAAACTGCTCCTTAGTAAATGGCAAACGGGGTCTTAAAATGGATTGTTTGGCCAAAAGGCAATCTCGCTCTGCTTCAATGCCTTTTACAGGATCAAATATTAATTTACGGTTAGAAAGAAAATGGTTTTCCAGAAGAAGATAGCCAAGGGCCTAATCTTGACTGATTTGGTCATACAAGTGTTGACAAAGTAAAACTATGGTCAGTTACAGATGGCTGGCCTACTTGTCTCTCACTTTTGAGAATACATGCACACTCAGTCAAGCGATCAGGTGTATGGGCGAACGAAGAAGATGGCTTTTGGCCAGACAAGTGTTTATGTGACAGTAGTCTGTAATGTTGGCCATCTTTTCTGTCATTTGGATCCTAGAATTTGGTTGACTAGTCTACAACTAATGACCCTTAAATTCACTGTAGATGTACTTAAGTGATCCAAGAACCTACTGCTGCTCTTGTGATCAGAATTAGATGGGTGACTGGTAGCTTGTATCGAAGATTATCAAGAAAAGGAAGCTCCTAAGAATGCTCCTTCCCAGTAATCGTCGGTGTGAATGCACCCTAATTACTACTAATCTGACTTGACAACTCAAAACCAAAATTTTGGCAAATACATCAATGAAATCGAAGGCTTCAATGTGTTGGTATGGATGATGGTCCATCAACTGGAATCGGGAACTCCCATTAAAGGGAATCTGTCACCCCTTTTTTGAGATATCATATAATGATACCATTCAATTGTGTGTCACATAAGGATTCTCTTAGTACTTTTGCTTCCCCCCTGACCCCGCACCTTTCATGCATAAATACCTTTTTTATATCGGTTCAGATGTATGTAAACTGCCGCTCTCCGGTCCTCTGGGTGGGGCTTATTCACCTGCTCCCCCCCCCTCCCTGTCTTGCTCTACACATTTCTGCTTGTGTAGAGCAAGACGGGGGGGGGGGGGGGAAGCAGGTGAGTAAGCCCCACCCAGAGGACCGGACATCGGCAGTTTACATACATCTGAACCGATATAAAAAAGGTATTTATGCATGAAAGGTGTGGGGTCAGTGGGAAGAAAAAGTACTAAGGCTACCTTCACACATCCGGTGTGTGGGGTCCGGTGGCGTGCGGCAAAAAGCCGGGCCGCCGTATCCGGCCTGCAGTGGTGACACCGGATGTGTATGCGGCGCCTGATACGGCTCGGACACCATTTAAAGGAACCGCAGGAGGAAGATACACCGGGGGACGAGAGAGACACCCGCTGAAAGGTTTGGGGGGGGGGGGAGAGAGAGAGACACTTGTGGGGTTAAAACTCAGTGTCCGGGCTTGCGCTGAATAAAAAGCCGTTCCGGCGCTTAAAAAAAAAAAAACAAAACGTTGCAGGGAACGTTTTTTGCTGACGCCGGACGGCTCATGTTTGCCGTATCCGGCAAAAAAACGAAGTGCCGCGTGTCCATCCAGCACGATGCGGCGATCATTATGTTCAATGTGACAAAACCGGATCCGATTCCGGATCCGGTTTTCACACTTTTTGCCGCATCGTGCCGGATTTAAAAAGACGGATGTGTGAAAGTAGCAGAGAATCCTTATGTGACACACAATTGAATGATATCATTATATGATATCTCTAAAAAGGGGTGACAGATTCCCTTTAAACTTTTGTTTGCTGAATATCAAGATTTATATGGCAACTAGCTGAAGAGCCCGGAGTTGGCTGGGCATAGTAACCAACTGTGGTTAGTTATAACAAATTATAATGATTATATTGCACATAAATACCGTGCATCTAATCCTATTCTGTGTGATACTGCCTGCTGAGCCGTGTATCTAATCCTATCCTGTGTGATACTGCCTGCTGAGCCATGTGTCTAATCCTATCCTGTGTGATACTGTCTGCTGAGCCGTGTATCTAATACTCTCATGTGATACTGCCTGCTGAGCTGTGTATCTAATCCTATCCTGTGTGATACTGTCTGCTGAGCCGTGTATCTAATACTATTCTGTGTGATACTGTCTGCTGAACTGCGTATCTAAAGGTACTGTCACACTTAGCGATGCACCAGCGATATGACCCGGTCAGGATCGCTGGTGCATCGCTAAGTGGTCGCTAGTGAGCTGCCACACAGGCAGATCTCACCAGCGACATAGCAGCGGTCGGCGGTCGCTACTTACCTGTCAGACGAGGCGATCCTGACGTCCTCCCACCCGCGTCGCTCGTCGGCGCCACAGGAAGCCGACGAAGAGAAACGGTCCAGGACGTTCTCAGCGATAGCCAGCGGGGGGAGCGGTCGGAGGTAAGTATCACACATAGCGATATCGCTGTAATGTCACAAAAACCAGTGACGTTATAGCGATATTGCTAGCGATATCGCTTAGTGTGACAGGCCCTTTATCCTATCCTGTGTGATACTGACTGCTGAGCTGTGTATCTAATCCTATCCTGTGTGATAGTGACTGCTGAGCCGTGTATCTAATCCTTTCCTGTGTGATACTGACTGCTGAGCCGTGTATCTAATCCTATCCTGTGTGATACTGACTGCTGAGCTGCGTATCTAATCCTATCCTGTGTGATACAGCCTGCTGAGCCATGTTTTTAAAGCCCCCATTACACACAGCGAGATTGCTAGCGATATCGTTAAAGCGTCACCGATTTTTGTGACGCAGCAGCAATATTGCTAGCGATATCGCTATGTGTGATACCTACCTCGGACCGGCTCCCCCGCTGGTTATCGCTGATCGCGCGAGAACGTCCCGGACAGTTTCTCATCGGCCACTTCCTGCTGGGGCCAACGAGCGACGCGGGCGGGAGGACGTCTTCATCTCTGCATTTGACAGGTAACGACCGCCGACCGCTGCTATGTCGCTGGCGAGATCTGCCTGTTTGGCAGCTCACTAGTGACCATTTAGCGATGCACCAGTGATCCTGACCGGGTCATATCGTGGTCGGAATCACTGGTGCATCGCTAAATGTAACGGTACCCTAATCCTCTCCTGTGTGATACGGACTGCTGAGCTGTGTATCTAATCCCATCCTGTGTGATACTGACTGCTGATCCGTGTATCTAACCCTATCCTGTGGGATACTGGGCTCCCCCTGCAGTCTGTGTCAGAGGGTGGTCTGTGTTGGCACGGTAATAAATTGTTATTTCCAGCTTTACAGAAGGACGATAACACCATAGAAATGATAAGAATAATAGGCCTCAGTTACCACAACTGTCTACAAAGAAAACTGTTGCCGATAGCAACCAATCACAGCTCATTTTTCATCTTTTAAACAGCTCTGGGATAGCGTGGTGAGTTTTGAGTGGCAACTTTTGTGTTTGGACTTTTATGTGGTGTGGTTGGTGTATGTGTGGTGAAATGTGTGCTGAGGGTGGTGTATGTGGTGAAGCACGTGGTAGTGTGTGGCGCATTTTGTGTGTGTGTTCATATCCCCGTGTGTGGTGAGGATCCCATGTCAGGGCCCCACCTTGGCAACTGTATGGTATATACTCTTTGGCACCATCGCTCTCATTCTTTCAGTCCCCCTTGTTCACATCTGGCAGCTGTCAATTTGCCTCCAACACTTTTCCTTTCACTTTTTCCCCATTATGTAGATAAGGGGCAAAATTGTTTGGTGAATTGGAACGCGCGGGGTTAAAATAACAACACAACATAGCCTATGGCGCTCTCGGGGTCCAAACGTGTGACTGTGCCAAATTTTGTGGCTGTAGCTGCGACGGTGCGGATACCAATCCTGGACATACATACACACCCACATTGAGCTTTATATATTAGATGAGCCAGCCATAAAACACTGATAGGAACATTTGTTGTGTGAAAGGTGTGGTGGAGTTTGTGCCAATACCGTTGCTCTGGAATGACCCTACATCTTTTACATTTCCCTTATCTCTGCTCAAATAGGGAGTACATTGTGGAAAATCAAACGTACATTAGGTAGACCTCTGTCACCATGTAGACCATCCATGGAAATCACAACTACTTGAGTTTCGTGTACATTCACCGGTGATGTGGACAAATTCTAAAGTGCCTCATTTAGGGGTCTCATGGTAAAGATATTACCTGTGGCAACCAATATTAATAAGTAAATTGATGGATATTTTTTACTTAGCCTTGTATTATGTGAAGGTAGTGCACCATTTTATTTACACCAGATCTTTAATTCTCACTTTTACCAGTCTTGGAGTATCCAAGGAGGCCATTAGCATAGATGTAGAGGAGCATCTCATGGGTGTTTTTGGCCATAAAACGCATTCTTTCCACCAAGATCGCACAATCTGGGTGGGACATCTAGAACTTGTACAGTCCCAAACCTGTCCTCATGACCCCAGTACACACTCCCAAGACCATTGCAACACAGATTGTGTGGAACTAGCCAAACTTTCATTAGCAGTCTACATAGTTATACTTTTGCCTTCTCATATAATTATTGCTTCTCCTTCTTTGCAGTTGTTGAACTCTCTGGGTGTTGATCAGGACTCTGCCTGCAAACATGGTCTGTGCTTCAGAGACGGCCAGCGGAAAGTGGATTATATTCTGGCTTACACCTACAAAAAGTCTTCAGGTAACAGGACGCCGAGTAGAAAGTCCCTCAACAGCAATTCATTGCACATGTCTCGGAGTAAAGAAAGTCATCACCTTCCTGGGGGAACTGGTGATGTAGAATTTGCAGAAACCGAACCCAAACTAGATTATCACGAAGATGACAAGAGATTCCGGAGAGAAGAGTATGAGGGTAACCTGATGGAGACCGGTCTGGAACTGGAGAAAGATGAAGAGGTAAGATCCGTAATTAAATCTGTTCATTACGCAAGTTGGCAACAAGCAGAAGGTTTGACCAGTTGTGACAGATTTAATGCTCGAGATGATTAATAAGACAACAATGAGGTGACTAATTCACGCCCTCGGCATTGTCTTATAATCATGATATTTCTGGTGGAATTTAGAAAGGTTACAATACACCCACCTGATAGAAATGCTCCACTCCCTGATTCCTAAATCTACAGATAAGGCAGAATGGAGAGCAGATAAACTTCTTCTGACCAGGCGTGTCTCCGAGTCTTGGTGCCAGGTTTCTGGATTGTAGGCTTTGTTCATAGAGTGCACATTGTGCATCACCCACCTTCTTTGATAGGATTGTGCGTAGAGCGTGATCATTATATTAGGCTGATTAACCGCAGTGATAAATGTGACCATACATCGGCCATACCTACTAAATTCTGCAGGAACGGTTAACAGTCTAATGTGTATGCCACCCGACTCTTGTCTCAAAAATCAGGCAGGTTTCGGACATCCATGTTTTGAGTACAGACCACAATGCATGGACTGACTAAGGGTCTCTTGGCCCAAACTATACAGCCTTATATATGTCTGAAGCTGTCAGGTTTAGATTAGGACTCGGAGACCTCCAGCCAGTCAGTACTTGGACCATAAAGCATGAATGTGAAACTGTTCTAGGGTAAAAGAAGATCCAGCAGGTTGAATTTTGATCCTATGTACTCAGTTTGAATAAGCCACCACCTGAGTCTGGCAGTAACTTGCTCTTCTCTATCTTAGGCCTCTTTCAGAGGTCAGTGTGTCCAACGAGTGTGGTGAGAATTTTCACATGTACCGTTGACACTTACACACACACACACACACACACACACACACACACACACACACACACACACACACATAGACCCATTCAAGTGAATGAATGGGTCTGTGCACTTCAGAGGGCAAAATATGCTGACATGTCTGTGTTTTTTTTTTTTTAATAGAATGGGCCGCAAAAATGTCCCGCACACTGATAACACATGGGTGATATCTGTGTGTCATCAGTGTGACACGTTCCAGCGCCTGGGAAGCAGTGGTATAGTTATCGCTGTTCCCAGGAGCCGAGTGCTGAAGGCCGCTCGCATCATTCTCCCCTGCTCGTGTTGCAAGCAGGGAAGAATGATGAGTTGTATTCAACTGAAAACAGCAAAGGCGTTCATCGGCTGATGGAACTACTTCTGCCATCAGCCTACACCTGCAGCTGTTAATAACAGTGAGGGCAGGCGGTGACTGTTGGGAGTATTCATCAGCCGCCACCTGCGCTATAAATTAAATAAATTAAAATTACTTTACTGCATTTTTCATTAATACCAGAAAGAACAATCAAGTATAATCCCAAAAATATATAAATGTTTATTCAAAATATTTTTTTTTTAAATGTTTTTTTTAATACATCACATCAAATAACAAACATCACTGATGAAGTGAGACATGAAACATGCGTTGGGGTGAATTTGGCAGCCACTGGTCTGATGTAAGTTTTTGTTCACGAATGTCTTTATACATGAGATTAATTATGGCCCATAATGCCTGGTTCATGGTGTAGGGCACATTATTTTTCTGGGCACATTTACTTAATTTTTGGCATATTTATCTAGGCAATACACTTTTTTGCACATGCATTGAAATTTGTCCTACTTATATTTATGCACCTGTTATTAATTGGACACATTTGGCAAGGGGTTTTGTTTTGCATACATATTGAAATTATACACTTTTATGATACATGTGGTTTTTTTTTTTTCTCTCAGTATGCACCAGTCATTTAGATTGTCCTAAGGGAGTTCTCTCATTGTACATTTGTGCTTTATTTACATTTTTTACTTCCATCCTCCATGTTATTTTGTAGACTGTTTTTCTTGCACATATACCTTATTTTATTGCGGAGTTTGCACACATGGAATAATAAAGGAATTGTGCAATTATTTGATACATGATGTATTTTATATACCAGTGGTTATGTCATATTTAGTGTTGAGCTTTCCGATACCGCAAGTATCGGGTATCGGCCGATATTAGCTGTATCGGAATTCCGATACTGACTTCCAATACTTTTTTCGTATCGGATACCGGAATCGGAAGTTCCCATAAAGCTATCAGTCTGCTCGATTTGACTCAGCCAATGGGAATCCTCAGAAGTGTGGGCACATCCTGTTAGGCATGTTAACTATTGGCATGGCTGTGATTGGCTGCTGAAATGACGTCATCATGATGCGCGGTCTGTGCCAACTGCGGGGGGTCTGTGCCGACTGCCGGTGGTCTGTATGGGCCTCTCGGGGGGCCTGTGCCGGCTGCCGGTGGTCTGTACGGGCCTCTCGGGGGGCCTGTGCCAGCTGCTGGTGGTCTGTACGGGCCTCTCGGGGGGCCTGTGCCGGCTGCCGGTGGTCTGTACGGGCCTACCGGGTGCCTGTGCCGGCTGCCGGGGGTCTGTACGGGCCTGCCGGGGGGCTTGTGCCAGCTGCCGGTGGTCTGTGCGGGCGTTCCGGGGGTCTTGTGTGTGTGTGCAGGCATCGTCCGATGGGGCTACAAGTCCCATCGGGCGATGCCTGCTACACTGACAGTGATTGACACATTAGCCAGTGATGGGACAGTAGTAGTCCCATCATCCGGCTAATGTGTTGAATGTAAAAAAAAAAACATACTATATACATACTATATACATACTACATTCATACAACATACATATATACTACATATATACTACATACATACTACATATATACAACATTCTTACAACATATATACAACATACATATATACTACATACATGCTACATATATACTACATTCATACAACATACATACTACATATATACTACATACATGCTTCATATATACTACATTCATACAACATACATATATACTACATACATGCTACATATATACATACTACATACATGCTTCATATACTACATTCATACAACATACATACATAGTACATACATACTACATACATGCTACATATATACTACATTCATACAACATACATGCATACTACATATATACTACATACATGCTACATATATACTACATTCATGCAACATACATACATACTACATATATACTACATTCATACATGCTACATACATGCTACATATATACTGCATTCATGCAACATACATACATACTACATACATGCTACATATATACTACATTCATACAGCATACATTCTACATACATACTTCATATATACTACATACATACTACATTCATACAGCATACATACATACTACATATATACAACATTCATACAACATACATACTACATATATACAACATTCATACAACATACATACATGCTACAGACATACAACATACATACATTCATACAATACATACATACTACATACAATACATTCATACAACACATACATAGACATACAGTACATATAACATAGAGTACATACTCACCATTACTTGTCACATTGTTCCCCGAAGCCAGTGTCATCTACGGAAAAATATGAAAATAACAAACAAGCGATATACTCCTTGATCCGCAGAAATCCACGCGTGTCCCACGCCGATCTCCCGTGGAGAGCAGCAGCATCAGCTGATGCGATCGCTCTCTAGGGGCTAAAGGAATCCAGTGTCTGGAGGTAGGTATCCTTCCGCACTGTAGTCCTCCGCCACTGTAAAAAAATAATCCCTAGTCTCACTTTTGGCATTGCTGTGTGAAAAAGTTTCCACGCAGCATTTGCCATAAAGTGAGACCAGGGACTATTTTTTTTTACAGTGGCGGAGGAATGCAGTGCGGAAGGATACCTACCTCCCGACACTGGATTCCTAAGCCCCATTGAGAGCGGTCGCATCAGCTGATGCTGCTGCTCTCCACGGGAGATCGGCGTGGGACACTCACTCGTGGATTTCTGCGGATCAGGGAGTATTTGGTGGTTTGTTATTTTCATAATTTTTCCTTAGATGACACTGGCTTCGAGGATCAAAGTGACAAGTGATGGTGAGTATGTACTCTGTGTTATATGTACTGTATGTCTATGTATATATTGTACGAATGTATTGTATGCAGTATGTATGTTGTATGAATGTAGTATGTATGTACTATGTATGTATGTTGTATGTATGTATGTAGTATGAATGTAGTATGAATGTAGGTTGTATGAATGTAGTATGTATGTATGTTGTATGTAGTATACATGTATGTTGTATGAATGTAGCATGTATGTATGTTGTATGAATGTAGTATATATGTACCATGTATGTAGTATATATGTATGTTGTATGAATGTAGTGTATATGTATGAATGTAGTATGTATGTTGTATGTATGTATGTTGTATGTATGTAGTATATATATATATATATATATATATATATATATATGTATGTATGTAGTATGTATATATGTAGCATGTATGTAGTATTTTTTTTTTTTTTTTCATTCAACACATTAGATGGATGATGGGACTACTACTGTCCCATCATTGGCTAATGTGTCAATCACTGTCAGTGTAGCAGGCATCACCCGATGGGACTTGTAGTCCCATCGGACGATGCCTGCACACACCCAAGACCCCCCCGGCAGGCCCGTACAGACCACCGACAGCCGGCACAGGCCCCCGAGAGGCCCATACAGACCACCGACAGCTGCACAGGCCCCCGAGAGGCCCGTACAGACCGAGAGGCCCACACAGACACACACAGTGTCCGCCCACGCACCGCCCACACTCTTCCCCCCCCCCCCCCCCCCCGAACAGGCTGTACAAGGCAAGAGAGGGGTTTTTTCAATTTCTGTCCCATTTCTGTCCCATTGACTTGAATGGGACTTCCGGGATCAGAATCGGCGATACCCGATACTTTTGTTAGATCGGCCAATCCATTCCGATACGATATTTTTCAGTATCGGGTGGTATCGCTCAACACTAGTCATATTATATGTGGTTCAGTGGCCTCTGTTATTTGATGTGATGTATTAAAAAAACTTTTTTAAAAGAAAAAATATTTTGAATAAACATTTATATATTTTTTGGATTATACTTGGTTGTTCTTTCTGGTATTAATTATTCGTTAAGTTCTCTGTCCAACTTTGTTTGTGGACATTTTTGTAATAAGTTACTGCATTTTTCATGTCTTAATTTGCAATTTTTAAATAAACTTGTAAAAGTTATCTATTTGAGTTCCTCCATATGATTTGCACAAAGGCTTAAAAGGCCCATGTTAAGTGAAATTGTATATTTCAGACGTGATTCATTATAGGGTAAAGCAGACAGCTGGGGGCTGGTATTCTCAGGCTGGTAAGGGGCCATGGATATTGACGCCCCGCAGCCACCCTGAAAATGCACATCTATTAGATGCGCCAATTCTGGCTCTTTGCCCAGCTCTTCCCACTTGCCCTGTAGCATTGGCAAGTGGGGTTCATATTTGTGGGGTTGATGTCACCTTTGTATTGTCTGGTGACATCAAACCCATGGACTAATAATGGAGAGGCATATATAAGACACCTATCCATTACTAATCCTATAGTTTTATATTGTAAATAAAGACACAGCCAGAATACAAGAATAAAGTCCTTTATTTGATATAAAAACAAAATACACTTTATTATTTAAAAATAACAAACACAGTTAGGTCAGTTTAACGCCCATTCCATCGAGGGCCAATATCTCCTGTAATAAAACAAAAGTAAAAAGAGAAACAATATCCCTCACATCTCCGACGTTCTCTCCCATGCCGTAATCCATGTCTGGGGATAAATAGATTTCAACCTGGACAGTGCCAACATGTGACTATCCAGGCTGAGAACCACTGGTGAATGAGCTGCTGTGAGTGCAGCGTCAGTGAGCAGCAGTGACCTCATCTAGGTTACTGTCAGTCACTGAGGCTGCATTTCCAGCTGAACTTCGGTGACCTCAGCACTGTGAGGAAAAAGTCACTGAGTTCACCTAACATAGTAACATAGTTTTGAAGGCTGAAGGAAGACCTTATGTCCATCTAGTTCAGCCTATTTTTAGTGCAGCTGTCCTGCGTTGTTGATCCTGGGGAAGGCAAAAAACCCACAGAGTAGAAGCCTCAGAGAGTTCAAAGCTCTACAGTGTTTTGACTTCAAATAAAGGACTTTATTCTGGCTGTGTTTATTTACACTACAGCTATAGGCTTTGTAATGGATAGGTGTCTTATAGATGCCTCTCCATTAGTAATCCATGGGCTTGATGTCACCAGACAATACAAAGGTGACCTCAACCCCACAAAGATTGCTCCACTTGCAACAGCTCCAGGACACATTAGAAGGTGAGGTGTTTACCTTGGATTATCCTTAGTCCATACAATATTATATTACATGCTTAATGGAGGATCATAGCCATTGAAATGGGTCCCTACAAGCAGAATATATTGTCTGACACTGGGTTGTCTGTACACCTATGTACGGTATATAAAATGACGATATCATAGAATCGTAGAGTTGGAAGGGACCTCCTAGGCCATCTGGTCCAACCCCCTGCTCAAAGCAGTATTCGCTAAATCATCCCAGTCAGATGTCTGTCCAGCCTCTGTTTGAAGACTTCCATTGAAGGAGAACTCGCCACTTCTCGTGGCAGCCTGTTCCACTCATTGATCACTCTAACTGTCAAAAAGTTTTTTCTAATATCTAATCTGTGTCTCCTCCCATTCAGTTTCATCCCATTGCTTCTAGTCTTTCCTTGTGCAAATGAGAATAAAGTTGATCCTTCTACAATGTGACAGCCCTTTAGATATTTGTAGACAGCTATTAAGTCTCCTCTCAGTCTTCTCTTTTGCAAACTAAACAATCCCAAATCCTGCAACCTTTCCTCATAAGACAGGGTTTGCAGACCGGTCACCATTCTGGTCGCTCTTTTCTGAACTTGCTCCAGTTTGTTGATGTCTTTTTTAAAATGTGGTGCCCAAAACTGGACACAATATTCCAGATGAGGTCTGACCAAAGAGGAGTAGAGGGAAATAATGACTTCACGTGATCTAGACTGTATGCTTCTGTTAATACATCCTAGAATTGCATTTGCCTTTTTTGCTGCTGCATCACACTGTTGACTCATATTCAGTCTGTGATCTATTAGTATACCCAAGTCTTTTTCACATGTGCTGTTGCTTAGCCCTATTCCTCCCATTCTGTATATGCTTTTTTCATTTTTATTGCCCAGATGTAGAACTTTGCATTTCTCCCTGTTAAAAACCATTCTGTTAGTTGCTGCCCACTTCTCCAGTTTATTTAAATCTTTTTGAATCCTCTCTCTCTCCTCTCTAGTATTAGCTATCCCTCCTAGCTTTGTGTCATCAGCAAATTTAATCAGTTTACCCTCAATTCCTTCATCTAAATCGTTGATAAAGATGTTGAACAATACAGGGCCCAGGACAGAGCCCTGTGGACCCCACTTGAGACATTCTTCCAACTGGATGTGCAGCCATTTACGACCACTCTTTGGGTCCGATCACTAAGCCAGTTATGAATCCACCTAACAGTTGCCTTGTCCATTCCATACTTAGTCATTTTTTCAATAAGGATTGTATGAGATACTTTGTCAAATGCTTTGCTGAAGTCAAGATATACTATATCTACAGCATTTCCCTGATCCACCCAATCAGTGATTCCGTCATAGAAGGAAATTAAGTTAGTCTGACATGACTTATTAGTTACAAACCCATGCTGACTCTGTTTAATCACTTCATTCTTATCCAGGTACTGACATACATGTTGTTTAATAATTTGTTCAAAGATCTTTCCTGGTATAGAAGTCAGACTCACCGGCCTATAGTTGCCTGGGTCCACCTTCTTCCCCTTTTTGAACATAGGAACATTTGCTCTTCTCCAGTCTTCTGTCTCATTGAGTCCGCACAGCATTCAATGTCTTCTGTTCTTCATGTGGTCAAATAGGTCATGAATGACATTGATATTGGCCATAATCCCATTAACCGGTCACCCCATATTTTCCATTCTTTGCACCCGACCCATTATGTATTGTTGTAAGATTGCCCTTTATGTATTTCATCAGTGGGATGAATTTTCTTTCATTTGTAGCCTGATCCTTTTCTATTAACACCTAAAGTACAGAAACTGGAAATGTCATCATGAGGACCTCCAACAAAGTGGTTTTTATAGGTGGACGGTAACATCAACCTCCAGTGTTTGAAATCAATATTAAACCTTTTTTTTCCTTTTCATAGTTATTTTTTTTCTTTGCTTTGACCATGCCAAGACAAGTATAATGTCCTGTCTATTCTGCAGCTGAACTGATTTCTCCCTGTAATTTAGCTAACGCCCATCTATCATGGCAGGCATGAAGTCAGGGTGCATCTCCTCTTACTTTCTGGCAGGTCGTCAGACAGCAGGCACGCTTGCAAATGTTTGCACTTCTCCAAGTCATGTGGAGTTTTTACAGCTTGCTAACTTTAGAAGTAATATACAGTGTCATGGTGGTGGCTGGAGAAGCTCTGGGCTTGTAGTCCTTCAGAACCTACGCTATTACAAAAAATTGAACATGCCAATGTGGCGCACCCAGGAGTATGGTCGCCACAGTGGCATTAACTTCCTCCTAGGGAGTGTGATGTCATGCTTGGAAGCAATAAAGGGTCTCGCTATCAGTTACAGTTGTGGCCAAAAGTATTGACACCCCTGCAATTTTGTCAGATAATACTCAGTTTCTTCATGAAAATGATTACAATCACAAATTCTTTGGTATTATTATCTTCATTTAATTTGTCTTAAATGAAAAAACACAAAAGAGAATGAAGCAAAAAGCAAAACATTGATCATTTCACACACAACTCCAAAAAGGGGCCAGACGAAAGTATTGGCACTGTGATAAAACACTCCGGGATCGCCTTTGCTGGGGTCAAAGGTCACGTGCGTTCAGCATGAAACTCAGGCGCAGAGCTGGGATTCGGGTATAACTGACACTGGGTCAGGTTTATTAATGGTGAAAGCAATGCATAAAGAAATAAAACATAAAACAAATCCTTGCCTGTCCGGCACTAACTAAACAAAGTACAACCTAACTACCAACTGGCGGGCTTCTCCCGTCCAGCCAAACCACAGTTGCAGTGGGCACTGCTCTCACTCACATGTGTCTCTCACACAGACAGGCTCTCTGTGTTCCCAGGCTGAGACACTCACACAACCACCTGGCATCCTTTTATATCCACCTCCCATTATTCATTAGCAAGCAGGTGCGATACTGACCAGACTAGGCCACATAGGAAAGGAATCTGGGCGAGATATACCTGCCCTCATCCACTATTCCCACATGATTCTCACATATCCCCCCCCCCCTCTGCTCAGACCTCTCCGGTCGAGCAATGACACCCGCCAAACAGTGCACTCGGGACAGGGCATCTGCATTTCCCATCTGTACCCCTGGGCGGTGCTCCACCGTAAAAGTGTAGGCCTGCAGGGCAAGGAACCACCGGGTCACCCGGCTATTCCGTTCCTTGTTCAAGTGCATCCACTTGAGAGGGGCATGGTCCGTGATCAGCCTGAACTTTCGGCCCACCAGGTAATATTTGAGGGCCTCTAGAGCCCACTTAATGGCGAGGCACTCTTTTTCTACGACTGCATACCTTTGCTCGTGTTTATTCAGCTTTCTGCTGAGATAGAGGACTGGGTGTTCCACTCCGTCCCTCACTTGTGAGAGTACTGCCCCGATACCGGTATCAGAGGCATCCGTTTGTACCTCAAACTCGCTGCGGAAGTCCTGAGTCACCAGTACGGGCTGAGAGCAAAGTGCCCGTTTTAGGCTATGGAAGGCTTCTTCAGCCGCTAAACTCCATTTAATCATGACGGAGTCTTTCCCTTTTGTAAGATCTGTCAGGGGGGTAGCGATGGCTGCAAAATTGGGTATGAACCGGCGATAATAGCCAGCGATCCCCAGGAAGGCTTGCACCTGCTTCTTGTTGACAGGTTGTGGCCAGTCCTGAACCGCCTGAATCTTATCAACCTGGGGTTTAACAACACCCCTCCCAATTACATACCCCAAATACCGGGCTTCTTCTAGCCCGATGTGACATTTCTTGGGGTTCGCGGTTAGACCTGCCTCCCACAGGTCGTCAATCACAGCTTGTACTTCCTGGAGATGAGTCTCCCAGTCCAAGCTGTAAATGACAATGTCGTCCAAATAGGCCGAAGCGTACTGCCTATGTGGCCTCAGGACTCGATCCATCAGTCTCTGGAAGGTTGCCGGTGCTCCGTGCAGTCCAAACGGCATATACACATACTGAAATAGACCTTCTGGGGTAGCAAATGCCGTCTTTTCTCTGGCAGCCTCCGCCAGAGGGATCTGCCAATACCCCTTTGTTAGGTCTAGGGTCGTAATATACCGGGCTTTTCCTAACCGATCTATTAACTCGTCGACCCGGGGCATAGGGTAGGCATCAAATTTTGAGACCGCATTCAGTTTCCTGAAGTCATTGCAGAACCGGATGGTGCCGTCCGGTTTAGGAATTAGCACAATCGGGCTGGACCAAGCACTGTGCGATTCCTCAATGACACCTAACTCTAACATTGCCTTCACTTCTCGGGAAACGGCTTCACGGCGCGCTTCCGGGATTCGGTAGGGCTTTACGTGAACTGTGACACCAGGTTCCGTTACGATGTCATGTTTTATTAGCGTAGTCTGCCCGGGATTTTCTGAGAAAAACTTTTGGTTGTGAAGTAGAAATTGCCTGACCTCAGTCTTTTGCCGCTCCGAGAGAGTCTCTGCAACCCGTACCTCCGGTACGGAATGCGAGCAGACGGGACGGGCCAGCTCCGCTGACAAGGCAGACCGATCTTTCCAGGGTTTTATCAGATTTACATGATAAATCTGTTCAGGTTTCCGCTTACCTGCCTGGTATACTTTGTAGTTTACTTCACCAACTCTTTCCTTAATCTCAAAGGGGCCCTGCCACTTTGCCAGGAACTTACTGTCCACCGTGGGGACCAGGATCAACGCCCTATCTCCGGGTGCAAACGTACGGATCTTGGAGCCCCTATCATAGATTCTTTTTTGGGCTCCTTGAGCCTGTATCATGTGTTCTTTGACTATAGGCATAACAGCCGCAATACGGTCCTGCATTTGTGTGACGTGATCTATCACCGTTTTAAACGGAGTGACCTGACCCTCCCAGGTTTCTTTTGCAACGTCTAACAGTCCGCGAGGACGTCGGGCGTACAATAACTCGAAAGGCGAGAATCCCGTGGAAGACTGGGGTACTTCCCTGATGGCAAAAAGCAAATACGGAAGTAAATAGTCCCAGTTCTTCCCATCCTTGTCTATCACCTTTCTCAGCATCTGCTTCAGAGTTTTATTGAACCGTTCGACCAACCCGTCTGTTTGAGGATGATACACGGATGTGCGTAACGGTTCGATTTGTAACAATCGGCAGAGCTCCTTCATTACCCTGGACATAAAGGGGGTCCCCTGGTCGGTGAGTATCTGTTTTGGTATACCGACCCGACTAAACACATGCACCAGTTCCTTGGCAATCGTCTTGGTGGCCGTGTTACGCAAAGGGATGGCCTCCGGGTAACGAGTGGCATAATCCAAGATGACCAGGATATGTTGGTGTCCACGTGCAGACCGTGGAAGGGGTCCAACTAAATCCATCGCAATCCTCTCAAACGGGACTTCAATAATAGAGAGGGGTACCAAAGGGCCACAGAACCGGGGCTTAGGTGCAGAGGCTTGGCAGTCAGGACAAGACTCGCAATATACACGAATATCGTGATGCACGCCTGGCCAAACAAAACAGTGTAATATCCTTTCGGTGGTTTTCTGGACTCCCAGGTGACCTCCCATCACATGTCCGTGGGCCAGGTCCAGCACCTGCCGCCGGTAGGGTTTTGGCACGACTAATAGTTGCACCGTACCTTCCCCCTTTTTCTCTATCTGATAGAGTAAATCATTCTCCAGAACCATGTAAGGATATGCCAGCCTAGAGCCAGGTTCTACGGGTACCCCGTTTATCACTTTTACATTTGTCCTAGCCTGAGAAAGGGTAGGATCCTTTATTTGCTCGCTTTGGAAGTCATCTTTCTGAACTTCTAAATCCAGCAAACGGGGAGGTGGACGGCTGTCGGCCTCCTCCTCTTCCCCGGTCTCCTCCGTATCACCCGCCATGACTGAAAACGGGAACTGCAGGTCATTTCCCGCAGACTCTTCCCCCGAGTCTTCCGGGGAGACCTCTTCCAGGGGTTCGGGACCCCCACGTGCCCTGGGAGAAGAATCATGTACACGATTACCCAAGGGCATCAACTGATTCTCCCACAATTGCCAGAAGTGGGGAAAATCCCGGCCCAGGATAACATCATGCAATAACGCTGGGACGAGTCCCACTTTATGTTGCACAGACCCATAGGAAGTAGTAATGCATATGACCGTGGTGAGGTACGAACAGGTGTCTCCATGCACACACGTTACAGAAAATTTGTCTGATGGTCCAGTCGGGGCTGACACCAGACTGGCCTTCACCAGAGTCACCACACTTCCCGAGTCTAACAATGCCACCACATTTTTGCCATCAACAGTTAAATCACACAAGGGTTTTTCCACCTCCTTTTGACCGGCATTCACACTCACTACCCGTGCAAAAATAGACATGCGGTTTTTAGAGTCTGTGACGTCGCACTGCATGGGTTCAGTAGTGACCGGACAGTTCGCAGCAATATGTCCCATCTCTTGGCAGCGGAAACACCTAACGGGCCCCTTGCTTAGACCATAGTTCGTTACTCTCGGCCTCGCAGTGCGGGCAGTCCCATTTTCCTCCCCCACTGTCTTAGGGATTTTTCCATCTCCCCTACTCCCTGGAACAGTCTTACCGGTTCCATGTGGAGATGATGAAGAACGAGGTGGGGTAACGTCGTCTCGGAGTCCTTCCGCCACGGAGTAACGTTCAACCAGATCCACCAGTTGATCTGCCGTCGTAGGATTTCCATGGCTTACCCACTTCCTCAGGGCTGGCGGTAGAGCTCTCAGGTACTTGTCCATGACGACTCTCTGGATTATCTCTGGCGCTGTCAGCACCTCGGGTTGTAGCCACTTCTTCGTCACGTGGATCAGGTCGAACATCTGTGACCACGGTGTTTATCCGGCTGATAAGTCCATTGATGCACGGACAGCGGTCGTCACTCCCAGCCGGGCCAAGATCTCGGCTTTCAGTTTGTCAAAGTCCTGCGCAGCTTCAGTCTCTAAGTCATAATAAGCCTTTTGGGCCTCACCGGAAATAAACGGGGCAATCAGGCCGGCCCATCGTGCCTTCGGCCATTTTTCTCGTACCGCCGTCCGTTCAAACGTGGTCAGGTATGCCTCGACGTCATCTTCGGTCGTCATCTTCTGCCAGTACCAACTCACGTGAATCACTCTCGACTCGGCTTCCAGGTTAACCTCATGTAGGCTTGCCAGGCGCTGCGCCACCTGCTGGAGAAGCGAACGATCGGTAGCTGTCATGTCCACCAACTCCTTCAGCTGGGCCATCATCACCCGATTAGCTTCTTGCTGGACGGCGGTGGACTGTACCAGCGCTTTCACCACGTCCTCCATGCTCATGCTTGCAACGTGATGCCCGCATTCTTCACCACAATGTGATAAAACACTCCGGGATCGCCTTTGCTGGGGTCAAAGGTCACGTGCGTTCAGCATGAAACTCAGGCGCAGAGCTGGGATTCGGGTATAACTGACACTGGGTCAGGTTTATTAATGGTGAAAGCAATGCATAAAGAAATAAAACATAAAACAAATCCTTGCCTGTCCGGCACTAACTAAACAAAGTACAACCTAACTACCAACTGGCGGGCTTCTCCCGTCCAGCCAAACCACAGTTGCAGTGGGCACTGCTCTCACTCACGTGTGTCTCACACACAGACAGGCTCTCTGTGTTCCCAGGCTGAGACACTCACACAACCACCTGGCATCCTTTTATATCCACCTCCCATTATTCATTAGCAAGCAGGTGCGATACTGACCAGACTAGGCCACATAGGAAAGGAATCTGGGCGAGATATACCTGCCCTCATCCACTATTCCCACATGATTCTCACAGCACCTTCAGCCTAATACTTGGTTGCACAACCTTTAGCCAAAATAACTGCGACCAACCACTTCCGGTAACCATCAATGAGTTTCTTACAATGCTCTGCTGGAATTTTAGACCATTCTTCTTTGGCTCCAGGTCCCTGATATTTGAAGGGTGCCTTCTCCAAACTGCCATTTTTAGAGCTCTCCACAGGTGTTCTATGGGATTCAGGTCTGGACTCATTGCTGGCCACCTGAGAAGTCTCCACTGCTTTCTCTCAAACCATTTTCTAGTGCTTTTTGAAGTGTGTTTTGGGTCATTGTCCTGCTGGAAGACCCATGACCTCTGAGGGAGACCCAGCTTTCTCACACTGGGCCCTACATTATGCTGCAAAATTTGTTGGTAGTCTTCAGACTTCATAAAGCCATGCACACGGTCAAGCAGTCCAGTGCCAGCAAAGCAGCCCCAAAACATCAGGGAACCTCCGCCATGTTTGACTGTAGGGACCGTGGGTTTTTTTCTTTGCCTCTTTTTTTCTCCTGTAAACTCTATGTTGATGCCTTTGCCCAAAAAGCACTACTTTTGTCTCATCTGACCAGAGAACATTCTTCCAAAACGTTTTAGGCTTTTTCAGGTAAGTTTTGGCAAACTCCAGCCTGGCTTTTTTATGTCTCGGGGTAAGAAGTGGGGTCTTCCTGGGTCTCCTACCATACAGTCCCTTTTCATTCAGATGCCGACGGATAGTACTGGTTGACACTGTTGTACCCTCGGACTGCAGGGCAGCTTGAACTTGTTTGGATGTTAGTCGAGGTTCTGTATCCAACATCCGCACAATCTTGCGTTGAAATCTCTTGTTAATTTTTCTTTTCCGTCCACATCTAGGGAGGTTAGCCACAGTGCCATGGGCTTTACACTTCTTGATGACACTGCGCACGGTAGGCACAGGAACATTCAGGTCTTTGGAGATGGACTTGTAGCCTTGAAATTGCTCATGCTTCCTCACAATTTGGTTTCTCAAGTCCTCAGACAGTTCTTTGGTCTTCTTTCTTTTCTCCATGCTCAATGTGGTACACACAAGGACACAGGACAGAGGTTGAGTCAACTTTAATCCATGTCAACTGGCTGCAAGTGTGACTTAGTTATTGCCAACACCTGTTAGGTGCCACAGGTAAGCTACAGGTGCTGTTAATTACACAAATTAGAGAAGCATCACATGATTTTTCGAACAATGCCAATACTTTTGTCCACCCTCTTTTTTTTATGTTTGGTGTGGAATTATATCCAATTTGGCTTTGGGACAATTCTTTTTGTGTTTTTTCATTTAAGACAAATTAAATGAAGATAATAATAAAGAATTTGTGTTTGCAATAATTTTCAGGAAGAAACTGAGTATTATCTGACAAAATTGCAGGGGTGTCAATACTTTTGGCCACAACTGTAAATACAACACACAGCACAGTTCCCACTCCAGGCCAGCGGAGGGAGCTCTGAACCAAAACTGGGGGAGGAGCTGCTCTCTGGGGGGCCAAAAAGGGGAAATTAGTTGGTTCCTGTGAGGAGGGAAACGTGTGTGGACGTGAGGAGACGAGCTGGAGGATTGAGCAGAGTTCAGGCTCACTTCTAGCTGTAGCGCATGGTCTGGAGCCCAGTCTCTAAGGTTGTACGGATACTGATGTTCCTGCAGCAGAAACCGGAGGAATAGGAAGCAGTAAATGCTATGTTCCCACATAAGACTCGGAGGCACAACAGCAACGTGTGAGCTAGAAGAAGGAGGCTACAGCTGTCTGCCATACGAGGGAGTTCTAAAAGAGAACAAGCAAGTGGAACTTCAGTGTAACACAGTACTGCAAGTACCTCAGAAAGCGCTAGAAAGGAGACTACACAACCCATCTGCATAGAGAGATTCCTGAGTTGCTTCCAGGCTGGCCAGCCTCTGTTCCATCTGTAATCAGGACCCTGGACTGCACTTACAAAGCACAGTAAAGGTAACAGAAACTGCACCCTGTTGTGTCATTGCATTCTTCCTGCAAACCCTCCAGCACTGCTACATCTCTGTGCCAGACACTACACCCTCTTCCTCAACACCTATTACCACTGCCCTGGTACCACAGCTCCACCTGTGGGGAGCTATTACATCTTGCTGCCTTATACCATCTGTCCCAGAGGATCTGCGTGCAGCGTCAGCTTAACCCCTTCATTGCCGATCACCACAGGTGGCGTCACGTATCATGCACTTATAAACTTTAATCAGCCACGCTAAACCCCTTTTACATGGACGCCCAGGGCCATGGACCGGGTCACCGCTACTGTGACACTTCCCTCTGAGATACTGGCCCGGGAAAAGAGTACCCCACTGCCCTGGCGGGTGATCCACCATCAGAGTGAAAATCTTTTTATTTCCTTTCCCACCCTCTTCCTCCCTTTTTTCATTTTATTTTTGTTTTTTAAATTTTCTTCCATTGGTCTGAATTGTTCTCTGCAGTCATGATGACTCCTGTAATCTCCGTCGGTTAGTGCAGCGGTGGCATTAAAGTTTAATGAAGCCAAGTCATGGCTGAGCTATGCAGTCCGTGATCTCGGCTCATTGTGCAGAGTGTGTGGGACGTCTCTTAGGTGACTGAGCAATGGTGAAACCATTCCATTGTTCTGGGACAAATCTACCAAATCTTGTCTGCTCGCTGCAATATTAATAATATTTGCTCCTTCACAAAACAACAATTTTGTCATGGTGCTATTTTTATGGGCCAATTTATGCCCATAAAAGTAGATTGAATATACATAGGATGAGATGGCCTTCACATTGGCTTAAGTGTAACTTAACGACATATGTATCAACGATCTAGCACATCAGTAAATCCCAAACTTTATTCTAGATAAATTCATTAAAATATGCACAGAGCTATCAATTGATGTAATAAAACGTTCCGATGCGTGACACGTTTCGGACTACACCAAATCTTTTTTGATCGGTGCTTGTTTATTCGTCTATTTACAGGGGCAGAAAAAAAGTATATTATGCCATTTACCCTTTGATCACTGGGCCCAATGTGCTTTTAACAAAGTTCTATCTACAAAGGCTTAGCTGAGGGCGCAAGGCTTAAAATTACCTTGTCCAGCTGTAGACCGTTGTCTTGTAGAACACAGAGAAAATGACACTTTGCAATGAAATGGTGCTCCTGCATATGCTGAAAAGTTGTGAATCCTGGCAATTCCAGTTATGTGATCCTTGCGACCAATCAGTACTGACTTCACTTTCCCCACCTTCGGACAAATCTCATACATGTGGAGGAGCTGGATGTGATGCATCCGAAGACGGGGAGAGTGAAGACTGAGCTGATTGTGCCATGTGATCCCTGCAGCCAACGTCATGCAATTCCTGGGAGAGGCAGTGCCAACACCGTGTTTTTGTTTTTTTTTGTTTTTTTTTTCTGGAGGGGGGGAACTCTTCAAACCTGCCTTATAGTATGAGCACACTGAGTGGTGTGTGTTTTTGGAGCAAAAACTGAGTGGTAATTCTCCAAATCCTCCTTAAAAATTTGGAAGTTCAGCTTCAAAAACTCTGCAAAAATAAAAACTCCCCAAAGAAGGAATGTTTGCTGAAGGATCTGACTTCTGAGTCGGGGCTCCCTCTGGTGGTTACTGCTGGTAGTGGAGCTAACCGGATTGACAGAAGTCTGCCACCTGACGACGATGATGGGAAATCAGGGGTTACTGACTGGGAGGATATAAGTGAGGAGGCTTCCCTCAGTTGTTGCTAGTGATTAGTTTCTTCCTTTGCATCTTGAGGTCTGCTGTCTCCTGCCTGATCCTGCATTTTTCAGTTACGTTGTTCATTTGCTAATCCTTTGCATCTGATCTGGTTTTGCCTCTTTCTGCTTTGCTGTGAGGGTTCAGCGCACTCCCTGCTTGGGGCTGTGTTGGACCCTGCTCCATATGTTACAGCTTGTATCAGTTTGTTCAGTCCTCTGTTATACTAGTCTCTTTTGCCTTGCTGCCAGTTCACACCAGAATGCTGATATAGTGGGGGAGAGGTCGTCAGACCTCAGTGTTTTTTGTACATCAGACGTGTTGGATTTTTTAGGGTTTTTGCGTTATTGCAGACAGTGTCTTTCCTTTCCTGTCCTGTCTAGACAGTTTGGGCCCCATCATTTGCTCAGTCTATTTTCTGCCTGTGTTTGTACCTCATCTTGCCTCACTGACAATATATGTTTTGGGGCTATCTGTTTCTTTGGGGTTCTACTACGGTGCAGTTTAGATTTCACCTTTCTTGTTTTAGGCTTAATTAGTTCTCCGGCTGTGCCGAGGCATCTAGGGCATTGTAGGTACGCTCCATGGCTACTGTTGTGTTGTTAGACTTAGGGGTCTGCAATCTGCTAACCAACCTTTCTGGTTTCCTGGTGGCCTAGCCTATTCCTGCCATCCTCCTTGGAGACCTATTCATAAGTTTCCAATAGCAGAATTGTTTTATTACTGTTTAAAGGGAATCTGTCACCAGGTTTTTGCTACTTCATCTGAAAGCAGCATGGTGTAGGCAAAGAGAAACTAAATCCAACTATGTATCGCTTAGTTTACTGGGTGCGGAAGTTCAGACACAATGAGAGCTTTTAGATTTAGCATGAAGCAGAGCTGAGAAAGCTAACCCCACCCACACCAGACTCTCTGTGTACAATATCCATAAACAGTAAGCTGCCTATCACAAGAGGGAGCGTTTCCGCATTAGTCCTGCAATGTTAATCTCTTGGTGATAAATCCTTTAGTTAGTAAGCACTTTGACAAGTGACACATCTCTGAATTCTGTCTTTCAGTCTTTTATATCCTGCTGCCTTCAGATTGCATAGCAAAAACTTGCTGACAGATTCCCTTTAACAAAACAAAAACTGTGCACATAACTGAGGGTTAATCGAGCTTTCATTGTAGTCCACTACACATAATCTTAATGCTGATTTGTTTTTCTCCTTATTCTTTCATCCATGAGATCTGGTCTTGGGGATTCTAGTTGAGAATGAAACTTTGCTTAATGGGCCTGTCTCCTAAGACTATATAAAAAAAGTGACCGGCACATCCAAACATAAATCAAGTCTGAACAGGTGCTTACCTAGAGTAGCTAACTCAAATGCAATCAAATTGTCTCCTAAGACTAAACCTTGGCCATAAGTAATAAGTTGAACTTTCTGGTTCCAAATTCCAAAACTTTAAAAGGACCCCTACTTTCATGAACCCTTTATCGGGCTGCACTCTTCATATGGGGCTATTGGGGATGCCTCGGCTTTTGGCACAATTTTGAATTACATCCTTTTGAAGGAAACCTCTAAGAGGGATGTACTTGAACGTAACACATTAGATGCCCAATGCTAATTGTCCCTATATGTAGAAAGGAAACCTTCTGCAAGGATGCCAACAAGAGAATCAGTCTCCTGTGATGGTCCTTGTAACCATCAGGAGTTGCTTTTGAGTTGGTGTGTGTGTGTGTCTACATTTTTTGGTTTAGAAGAGCATATAATTGAAAAATGCACCGAAAAGCCAAAACGTAAGGTTAAAAAGTGTAGTTTTTATTAAATCAGATGTTAACATGGAACATGCATAAAAGGTATTTAAATAGGTGATGACAGAAAATGACCAAAAAGAGGAACCGCAACTACAGAAAGGTAACAGCATAGATGACCAAATGCATGAAAATGACACAGATGCGCGGAGTGCCATCAGGTTATCCTTATAAGTAAACTGGTAAGTAGTACTAAATAATCCAGAAAGGAGGGTCACTTACACACCAATGTTTAAAAGTTGTAAGAAAAAGTATTCAATGAAGCCTGCAAAAAGCATGGTTTCCTGAGAGCTGTGGTGCCACCACCCCAACGCGCGTTTCGGCTGCAGTGCATTTTTCTGTAGCTGCGATGTTTCTTTGCACTGAACTTTTTCATATCCTTTCTTCTATACACTGGTCACTTGACTGTCATCGCATGAATTGTGTTTATTGCACTCATATGATTTATCTAATTTTTTGTCTATGTTCATGTTCTTCAGACTTTAGCCCTTGGGTGATTAATTGCTTGAGGTAGAGCAGAATTATTTCTGTATCCGGTCTAGTTCGCACCTTCTTGACTGAATGTATACTGCTTTGTGGACCAAGTGACTGGAGAACATTGGTGCAGAGGATTGATGTCTCTGTCCTGTAATATGAAATCTAGCTGTGAGATTTACTCTGTGTAAGAAGTAAGCCCTTGGGTGATGTACCGGACATGCTATTGGAGACGAGCCCGGCTTTTGTGCCAGTGTTTACAGAGCGGCCATTACTAGCCATTCACTTTACAAAGGGATCTTTTTAGAAGTTCTCCCGAGATCAAATAAAAGGCAATTAAAGATGTGTTTCTATCTAGGGGTCATGATGCGTGTCATCCCGCTAATCCAGTGGCACATTTTGTAGGCATGGCCGAGCTTATAGGAGATCTCAGGATAAACATCCCTATGTGATCAGGTGGGCAGGAGCGCCAGCAAGAACAATGAGGTCTTTATTGGATCAAGATTATGAGTTCATGTTAATCAGTTTACACAAGTAACATCATTTTTATCTGCAATGTTTGTTTAATGGGGTAGTTTACAACTTTAATAATAATGACCTTTTCTTAAGATATTTTCATGAATCACAAATCAGTGGGGGTCCAACACCAGTCATCCTCACCAATCAGATGTTGGCAAATCCCACCACTGCTGGAAGAGTAAAAAGCATGAAGCCATGATGACAGAGCTCCATAAACTGCGTAGTGTCTGTTCTCCAGGATCAGCTCCTATTAAAGAGATTGTGATCTGAGCTGCAGTACCTGAGATCAGCCACTATGTGGTGTATGGAGCTCAGGTGTTTTGGCTCTGTATGTTGCTCACATCCAGCTGCTGCAAGACTTTCCAACAGCTGATCAGTGGGGATTCCTGCCGTTGGACCCGTACTGATCTGAAAGTGGTAATCCTGAGGAGAAACCTCATCATCAAAGTCCTTGACGACTTTACTTTTGTGCCCTTTCAAGAATGCAGACATTGCCAAAATCAAGACCAGACAGTGCATAAACTTGCTCCGTCTGCCCCATTACAATGAATAGGCCCTTTATACTGAAGATATGAAGTTGTACTTTAAGCTGCTGAGCCTCCAATCTGTATTGTGTCATTTTTCTTTAATTTCTTTTGTGTGATTTCAATGCTTAAATTGCACAATACTTGTGTTGTCATAGGGCCATATAATGCACGTACGCCGGCTGTAATAAACCTCGTAGCACTTGCATATCCTGTCTCTGAGCTCCTGAAACTGCGACATAATGCAGGAGGAGTCAGATCTACGAGAGCTTTATATTGGCAGTCTGCTTAGTAAAAAGGCTGTGTAAAGACGGGCATTTAAAGTGACACCTTGTATTTGATAAGTCGCCTTGATTATGTGATGGGTCAAAGTAAAATCCGACATCTTAAAAATATGTCTTCATCATCTTTTCTATGTTTCACTTGGTGATCTCCTGAGGGCTTCTAAAATTGGACCCTCAGCAATCAGCTGATCATTGTGTTAATTCACAATGGTGGCCATATACGGGTATTCCAACTGTAAAGCCCCCTTCTCACATAGCGAGATCGCTGAAGCGTCACCCATTTTGTGACGCAACAGCGACCTCGCCATTGATCTCGCTACATGTGACACGCAACGGCGACCGCCCCCCCCCGGATATCGCTGATTGTGCTTGAATGTCCTGGGCCATTTTTTCGTCATCGGCTTCCCCTTGTGTTTGATGCCAACGAGCGACCTCGCCGGCGACGCAGAACTCGGGGACGCAGGCGGGAGTCGTCTGAAAAGCTGCTGTGTGACAAGGTACCAACAACCGGCGAGGTTGTTGCTGCGTCGCTGAAGAGATCTGCCTGTTTGGCAGCTTACTAGCGATCATTTAGCGATGCACCAGCGATCCTTACCAGGTCGTATCGTTGTCGGGATCGCTGGTGTGTCACTAAGGGAAACAGGACCCTAAGTCTATGTTCACACGTGACTCTTTTCTGCAGCCAAAACCTTCCACCTTAGCAGTAAAAACGATGTGTATAAAACACAGGTATTTGCTGATTACATGTGTGATTTGTCTACAGTACATGTTTTATTCAGCAAAACCCTGTTTGTTTTTTAACTTTTTCTCATTGCTTTATAAGGGTGTGGGGGAAAAAGAATGCTAAAACATGAACAGAATTGACACGCTGCAGTGCCCAAATTTTTTCAGAATGACAAAAATCAAATGAATGGGGTCTGACTACTTGTACCTCCACCAATGTCTGGTCAGACACAACTGTACTCAGGTTGGCTACATAGACCCTTTCAATCTGCTCAAATTAGGACTCTCGTTGGCCAAATCCTGGATGGTCAGGCATATCCAATCGATTGTTAAGCTGTCCATGTACATTAGATGGCCGTCGGCCAAACAGTCGCTCAGCTGACAGCCATCTCGGCCAACTCTCTCAGACACGGTGCTTGTTTGGCCGATCGCTCTTGTGTTCTGCGAGTGGCTGACACATTGGCCGCAGTCTGCTTTAACTCACGAAGAACAATGTGATCAGCAGTCCTAAATCAGACATGTCTGCTGGACATCACCCCCGATCATCATTTGACTGGCGCCCCTATATATTGTACATTAGAAAGCTGGCTGAAGCCATTGATATTGGTGGGTGCAGGCGATGTAAGTGTATGACCAGCTTAAGTTATCAGTTAATGCTACATTTTTTAATGGCTCTATCTACAGCTTAACATAGCTTCACAGAAACCCCGACTTAGTGTTCAATAGAGAGCTCGTTGTTAATGTGAAGAAAGCATTAGTCATGCTTGTAAAGTTGTTGCCTATGGAGGTTCCACAATGGTGTACAAACTCTGGATACACTGTATCAAATGTTTTCAAAATAAAGCTTCATGCACTGCAATGAATCTGTATTTGATATTAAATCCATTGGTTCTTAAAGATGGAACAGACTAATGCAATATTTAACGGCAAGTGTAAACCTCATTCTGCAGTGGATTTGTAATCTTTTATTTTTTCCTTGTTATAGACTAAAATGCACGGCGTGGGATTTGTGAAGATTCACGCTCCCTGGAATGTTCTCTGCAGAGAAGCTGAGTTTATGAAACTTAAGATGCCAACCAAGAAGGTATGAGCTCACATTGTGGACTGTTACTCCTAAATAGCCCCGGATACATTTATATATAGTGCCTGTCGCATATATGGGCTGCTGATTCATTCAAGTCAATGATGAAGAAACGCTCCAGTCCATAATATTGACCTCCCAGTGAAAGGGTTAAGTGTTCCCATCACCCACGTGTTCTGGATAAATCCACTTGATGGCAGATTTCTGAACTTGCGGCTCACGTGTGACATGTCCTCAGAGCTGATGGGATCGCTGTGACGTTGGGATCTTGCATTGTTGGCTTTCCCATACCATCTTGACGTCAGCAGCAGTTCTGCGTCTACATACCAGTCCCCCTCCCGGTGTGTGATGTGACCCAATGTATACGTTTGGTTTTTCCCTGCTCTGATATATGTTTGTGTCCAGCTATGATCTAGAGCTGCACACATCTCTGGCCTGTTCTGAGGTCTTGCTACAGTGATTTAGTACTTTGCTACAGCTGTATCCATTCTAGACAACAGCTTTTCAGTGAATGTCTTCATTTCATTAGGTCTAAGAGGTAAGGTTTCTCCTTGCGGAGAGTGACATGCCAGCTCTGGCTTGTCAAGGTTAGGAGACTTATTCGCCGTGCAACGCTCCTCTGGGAAAATAATATGCAAATTGCCTCTTCAGAAAGAAAGAGGACTTTTACTCTACAGCGCCACCTATTGGTAGTAGCGATCCTACAAGTCACAATCAACCCTTTAACGAGTCTTGCAATATGAGTTAGGATAAAAGCCAAATCAGAATCTCAATTTGCAGACACGGTGTTTCGAGCTATTGGCTCTTGTCAGTGCAAAGTATGAGATCTGATTTGGCTAGGTGAGAGGCTCTGGACTGAGGTCTAAGAGGTAAGGTTTCTCCTTGCGGAGAGTGACATGCCAGCTCTGGCTTGTCAAGGTAAGGAGACTTATTCGCCGTGCAACGCTCCTCTGCCAGAGCTGGCATGTCACTCTGCGCAAGGAGAAACCTTACCTCTTAGACCTCAGTCCAGAGCCTCTCACCTAGCCAAATCAGATCTCATACTTTGCACTGACGAGAGCCAATAGCTTGAAACACCGTGTCTGCAAATTGAGATTCTGATTTGGCTTTTATCCTAAGTCATATTGCAAGACTCGTTAAAGGGTTGATTGTGACTTGTAGGATCGCTACTACCAATAGGTGGCGCTGTAGAGTAAAAGTCCTCTTTCTTTCTGAAGAGGCAGTTTGCATATTCATTTCATTAGCAGCAAATGGAAATCTTGAAAATGGTGAATTGAATATTCACTTAAACTATTTTAGAAAGTTACTTTAAAGGGGTTGTCACAAGGTGTTCTGAACAGTCAGGAGCACGCCGCTCCTTTGACTTGCGGCTTCCTGCTGGCCGGGATCAATGCATACCTGAATGACTGACCGCTCAGGCCAGCAGTGTGGTTGACAGGCTGGCCTGATCTGATCTGTGCACTCTCCAATGTCTCAGGCTGACGCAGCTTCACTTCTGCAGCGTCGGAGGCTGGTTGGGTCCAGTGCTTGCTAACTCTTTTAACAAAGAGCTTGTAAGCGCTTCTGCCCTTGCCTAGGAAACCAGCCACTGCTCATGGACTGAAGCGGTGGCCAGTGAAGTTTGAATTAAGAATCTGTCAAAACAAAGATGATTTTTAATAAGATTGAATTGTTTTCATAAGCACTTTGCAATTTTACCCCTTTTAAGAAGATGAGAACCCACCCCCAACCTCATTAACTAAAAATGACATGATTGTTAAACATTTTTTTTTGTTCTTAATTTTAAATTTTCTTTACTTGATATAAACCTAGAACAATTTGTTGCACAGATACAAATAAGCATGGGGGTGTCTATATTTTGTGGCTGCTTGAAGGCATTATCTAGTACTATTTATTTACGGTAATTTTTTGACCTTGTGCCTAAGAACTAACAGGCAGGCAGTTAGTTCCCAGCATCGATTTCTGCCAGCACAGAGAGTGGTCACAGACTGCTCCTGCCAGCAATACAGCGGCTTCCGCTGACATCGTATCGGTAAAGCAGCGGCTTCTCTTCCCCTCTTCTCTGCCGAAGTCATCCCACGTCAGCAGTCGCGACCCATCAACAGAGTAGTGTTGACGTGGAGCAGCTGAGTTTCCAGCAGGCGCTGTCGATGACTGCTCTGAGCCAGCACTGGGTAGAGCAGCCAAGCAGTTGGTTCTCTTTGAGTTTTTAGGCCCAAATTAAATCAATAAATAAAATAGTCCTAGACGACCCCTTTTAAAGAAGCATGTATGGAGACTGCTGGCGGTTCATGTTCGCTGAATTCTTAATTAAACCCCATTAGTTAGACACCTACTTGCGTAAAGGATAGTGGAAAGTGGTGCACGCTACCAGACATCCCCTCCACCAGCTTATACTGGAAGATTGGGGGCGAATGCACCCTGATAGATCCATCCCCGCATGACATTTTTCTTATTCTTTTTTTCCCCCCAATAGATCCCTTTTCTAGTTCCACATAAACTGTGTAAATTGCAGATGGTTTCCTGTACAACATCCTGACCTAAATTCACTCATTCATGTGATATGTCTGCTTCATGCCGCTAAGAAACATTCAGGATCAAGGATGAAACCTTTGGCTCCAGTTCCTGATGGTCTCCATTATATGGGATTTTAGTGCTACTCTGCTGCACTGAAGTGTAATTGTAAATTGGAGATTTAGTGATTAAATGTGAAGGGGCAATTACCGCACTCCACTCACATTTGCTAATAGAAACCTATAAAGAGATTTGTTTAGTCTTTGCCAGATCGCTACTTAACAAAGCATGAAAAGGTCTTATTGCTGCCGTACCCAAGCTGCAAACACTTTCCTCATTGCATTGTAGGGATAGAGATCTTGGATCGGGTGGGATTTTGTAACCACCAGGAAATGTTTGCTGCGGTGGTCGCTGATACTTCATTCATGCAGCAGAGGACTTTGTGTTGGTATCCCTCTTTCATGATCCATGGGGTACGAGGTCAGAACCCTATAAATAGTGATTATTTTTTTTGGACAACCTCATTTTGATGTCTTGGATAGATTACTACTCTATTTGATGTTGAAGGCATGAGCACTAGGTGCATTGTGCCACCAGGCTTCCAGGATCACTGTGTACATACCCCAAAAGTCATTTCACTATATTTACTCCTTTATAGCCAAGCTAAAATGGGTCGCCCTCGCACTCCCAGGGCAGCGGGGTACTCGGTACCGGGCCGGTGTCAAGGTGGGAATGTGTCACAGCAGCGGTGACCCGGTCCGTGGCCCTGGGTGCCCAATATCAATGGCGGTGATGTTAATGGTGTTAAAGTTTATATGAATAGTTTGTGACGCCACCTGTGGTGTTTGGCAAGTAAGATGTTGAGCCAACGCTGCATACAGATCCACTGGGAGTGATGGTGTGGTGCAGCAGAGATGGTATAGCTCCCCACAGGTGGAGCTGTAGTCCCAGGGCAGTGCAGGTGCAATGGATGAGGAGAGGCGCAGATTGGTATAGATGTTGTTACCCAGATGTAGCGGTGCTGGAATAACTGGAGGACACCAGAGTATGCGGTTCCAAAGCTTTACGCACTGTTTGCAGTTCACACAACTGCCTGCCTCTGTACTGTGTTCCAAAGGTCAGGGCTCCAGCCAACCTCCCAGGCAGGATAGGATTCTCCCTTCCACACTCCGCCAACATGTACCTTACTGAACGACTCCTCCAATGCGCCTTTAGGTGCGAAGCACTCCAGTACTTAGGTACCCTGGAATGCCTCTCTCTAGGTGTTCCTAGTCTTTACTTGTATGACAGACAGCTGTAGCCTGCTTCGGGGACTCCTCACTGCGTCCCGGCTCTCTATTCAGTTGCTGTTGTGTCCCAAGTCTATGATGGGAGCAAGGCGTTAGCGGCTCACTACTCCTCCGGTGTCTGTTGCTGGACATAAAGATCCAATCAACCTCGGGGACCGGGCCCCGGCCTTTGCGCTCTCTGGACTGGAAGGGTTCTCTATCTTTCTTCAACCAGCTTCCCACCGTCCTTCTATTCTCCTTCGTTCCGATCTGTTCTATCTCTCTTATGGAAGGTTAGGTTATCAATCTTATCAGTCTCTTTCTCTGGTCTTTCTCGTGCCAGCAGCCCAGATCACTGGGACCAGCTGCAGCACGTCCCTCAGACACCCATCTTCTCTCTTCTCTCTCCTCTAACCAACTAACCACTAACTCTCACTCTTCCCTCTCCTTTATATCTAACTCCACCCGCCTCCCCAGCACCTCTCGTATTACGAAGCCAGGGACCACAAAAGCATGGATGAGTCCCTGCTGAACACTCCTGTGTGTGGGGTGCAGGTGTTGGAATGTGGAAAGGAGTTCCCAGCCTACCTGGATGGTGAGGCACTACACCTTAGGAGAAGGTGCAGTACCTCTGTGGCGACTGAAGCCTCAGGGGTGCCACAAAAATGCACTATAAACCTCAAATTGCAATACCAAGCGCAGACTATTGACGAGTGGCGCTGTTTGGGGGCATCGCTACATCAGGCAACCAATTGCAATCCAGCGATTTGCTGCATGTGAAACGCGGCCATATCTTTGAGAAGAAAGGACATGGACCCTATTCAAGGAAACCACCAGAGTATTGAGTCTTTTACTGTCAAAGCTCCATGCAAATTGGCTCCCTCCTGGAAGACAAGAAGGCAGCCTTGCAAATAAGTCAGAAAGTCAAACCCTAATGGCATCAATCCTTGATTTGATCAAACGATGTATATGATCAACTGAGCAATGCTAGTTGAGCTCCTGACAGCGCCATCTGTCTTCTGCGGGAGGCATTGTCACATTTTATATGGCCGCTTGGTTTGCTTGGAGGTCCACCAGACAAGATTAAAAAAAAAAAAGAAATTATAGACGGAAAATCCTTAATTCTTGAGAACAGCAAAACTTTCCATCCACCCATAGCACCGAAATGTTGACTAATACACATACGTTTGCCGAAGTCTGTGCACTTTATTTGCTGCCGTTTTTACTGATTGTACATTGCATTATTCATTCCAGATCTATCACATAAATCAGAGACAAGGCCTGATGAACAAGCTCAGCTCCGTCTTTCAGAAAATAACTGAACCGATTCAGCCCAAGGTTGCTAGTCATCGACCGCAGACTGTCAAGCATCTCTCCTATCCCTTCTCCAGGGAAAAACAGCATCTGTAAGTATATACAATGCGCCCGCCGTCATGTCCAATCAGGTTGTCTCCAAAGGCTTAATACATAATAAACACATGATGGGTTTAAAAAAAAACAAAAATGTAATATCTAACTGCAGCTTGGTCTTATGTTTGTCCTTCTTGAGGACCTGGCATGTCCAATCATTGCTGTAGAGCACCGTGTAATGCGGCTTTCCCTTGTAATGGGAGGAACGTGCATTTGGTGCTGGTAACATATAATTATAGAACCAGACGATTGGGGAAGAATTTCCAAAACTGACAAGTCCAGGGTTCAGTTCTGACCAAAGGCAAAATCTGCCTGGCGTTCGTATATTCACCCCATATTGATGGCATGCTCTGGATTTTTTACGCTCCAAACCATTCTGATGGGTTGTGACTTTAAAATTGACCCTAATGTGTGAGGTGTAATACTCTTTTCACTACTGGTCTTCCTGAGCCAATATCTCGCAGACCACATCATGCATGCATATTCCATAGTTGCCTACAGTTAAACTGCTATATTTGATCCCTGCCCGAGAGATGCCACGAACTTCTCCCGAAATGCCCACATTAAGGCTTGGTTTTCCTAAGCCCTGGTACCCTTGACTATCCAGACAAAATTGAGACTGTTGAAAAGTGGCATATCCATATGCGTGGTATACACTGAAAATGCAGCACGGTCCATGCAAAAACTAAATGTCTTGTGGGAGTAAAAGAAAAATTAATTTATTTTGCATGCAAATGTTCCTGTCGTTACCATAATATTCCTACATTACTCTGCTTAATCGTTGCATTAACTATATGTAATAAAATGAAATTGTTTGGGCACCAAAGCACCTGGGGTTGATCTTATCCTAGGGGGGTTGGCCAGTTTTATACATATTTTTATCCAAAAAAATTGTGCCAAACCTGTTCAGATCTTTATTTAGATGTTTATATGTAATCCATCATTAACTAAACTCCTTGGTTATTCCTCTAGGTTCGATATGTCAGATAAAGACTCGTTCTTTGACAGCAAAACAAGAAGTTCAATTGTAAGTGTTAAACTCCTCCGTTGTCCCTCGCTGATCGAGTGTTAATTGCTCTCCAATTATATTTTTGCACCTTCCATCCTCTATTAGTATGTGTGTGTGTATGTATGTGTGTATATATATATATATATATATATATATAATATTTTCTACCTGGGCTCATAGACACAATAGTCACCAGACTAAAGGTTCATAGGAAGTTCAATAGTAATGAATGTGAATGAGGCTGAGCTGCAATTCCACATGCCACCTGTGAATTGAAAGGAGAAATACAGGGCGCATCCACTGTGTAAATCCGTATCAAAAAGCACAATAACAGAGAAAAAAGGAAGGTGCTCACCTATTGGGGTTGTGAGGAAGTCACAACACCCATAAACGCATGAGAAGCAGCAGCAAATCTGCACAGGGTCCTAGGACAAATTTGCAAAAACGGCGTGAAAGTGCAATAAGGACTGCGCTTGCTTCTGGTGGAGTACAAGGTTCTTCAGCCAACGCGTTTTCTAAGCCTACTGGCTCACTTCATCATCTGCGCTGATGAAGTGAGCCAGTAGGCTCAGGAAACGCGTTGGCTGAATAAAGAACCTTGTACTCCACCAGAAGCAAGCGCAGTCCTTATTGCACTTTCACGCCGTTTTTGCACATGCCACCTGTGGTCAGAGATGGCACTGTAACTTTTTTTTTAAACTTAGCTAATGGATGTGATTTCCTCTGGATTTTGATAACTGAAGAGACCGCTCCAAAAAAAAATGAATAGCACCCAGGGCTTGGTTGTATGCCTTGTCTCAACAATTAATTTAGAACCTGAGAAGATGGATATGGTGGATATAAGTTCTGGGAGTATTTAATGAGGACCTGTCATCAGGTAAAGTGTCCAGTTTTTGCTATTGTTTTATTTCCAATGCTCCCCCAAGTATTTAGTGTGGGGTTTTTTTTGTTTTATAATTCGTTCTACTTCTACTGCCCCAGAGATAGGAACCTTTTAAATAAAATTCTAATGTGATAAGTCTTTAACAAGGGGCATGGCTCACAGGGTAATTATGCAGAGCAGCTTAACGACACGCCCCAGAGGATCTGTGAGCCGGGAACCTTTAGAAAAAAGAAGAAAATTTGCACTAAATAAAAGGCCACTATTTCTGAAATTGTATGGCGGACTTAAATATAAATAAAAAACGTAATATTTAGAAGAGCAGTGAAAATAAAATAAGAGCACAGACTGGGCACTTTTGTCCTGGTGACAGGTCTTCCATAGAGGTCCCTACAGATCATGACCACCACACGATGCAGGCATCTAGTCTACACCAGCCGTGGTCCTTCCTCGGCACAGTCCATTATCCCATCTTGTAATGTCTTGTGTCCTCTGTGGATGAGAGGTGGCTATATGGAAGAAGTCACGTGTAGATGATGGATAATTGTTCTGCATGTTATACAAATTTTATTTTGATTATTATATTAGTTTATATTATATAATTTTTGCATTTTCAAGCCTTAAGGGTATGTGCACACGCTGCGGAATGCTCTGCGGATTTGGCCGCACGGATTTTGTAAAATCCGCAGGTAAATCTGCAGGTCAAAAGACCTGTGGTTTTACCTGCGGATTAGCCTGCGGTTTTGCCCTGCGGTTTTTCATCTCCACAATGGAGGAGATGGCAAACTGCAGCGGAATCCGCAGAAAGAATTGACATGTCAATTCTTTCTGCGGTTTTGAAACCGCGTGAAAAAATCCGCACCGTCTGCACTGCGGTTTTTTTTTTTCCATAGGTTTGCATGCTACTGTACACCGCAGCAAAAACTGCTGCGGATCCGCAGCAGAATCCGCAGCGTGTGCACACACCCTTAATGAGTTGTGCAGCATACACAGCTGCCCTAGCTGACTTCAGCCATGGAGAGACGCTAGTACACACTTAGCGGTGCAATCAAAAGTCCAACACTCAGCATGTATCACCAATACTCACTGGGTGTCAGATGGCGGCCGCCTCAGCTGCACCACCCATCACATAGTGGTGTCTTCTTCTCCCTAATGTCAGCATATGCCCACACAACCCCTTTAAAAGTCTGCAGACTATGTGCTTAGTGTCTGATCAATGGCACCAGGGATGGATTATTCTCAGCTTTGATGCCTATTCAATAGACTATTAACCAGGGGTAAAACCAAAGAAATGAGCCAGAGGATGCATGCAACATATACGCGCACGTTCACACTGTGGCTATTTAGCATACGGGATAGAAGCAAAATGAGCAGATGCCATCCCACCGCGACAAGATGTACCCAATCGGGACGGTCCAATCATCTAGTATTAAAACCTCAATGTAGATGGGGAAGAGAAGGACTGGGGTCCGACTGGTCAGACACCTGGCCATGGGGGGTAACTGTAGGATGTAAGTCATCTGGGCGCTGGTAGTTCATGGTGCACAAAGGGGACCACCGGCACTATAAATGCCAAGTAATGGTTGTGGGAGCAGATTCCTCCTTGCACCTCCGATATTACTGTTATTCTTGTTCTTACAGGTGTATGAAATCTTGAAAAGGACGACCTGTACTAAAGCCAAGTACAGCATGGGTGAGCACAAAGTTTAATTAAGCATTTATTTAATGAACATCCTGATCATCTAATAAAAGCCAAATGTGTATAATTGCTACCCGGCTGTAATGGGATGTCTATAAAGAAAGGCAAACATGGCGTCAGGCTGCTCGGATTAGACCTTTAGCGCGGCGTTGCGTCACCTTTGAATCTACACAAGCAGATGTGAGAAATCCCGTAAAAGTGATTTTATGGCAATCATCAGCTGTTTGCAATGTGGGGGGGGATTTTAGTTAATAAATGTAGGGTCAAGGGTCAGGTTCCGCCCAGTATGATGGCCAAACTTATTGGGACATTTGTTACACTTTATGGAGGACAGAAATGGAAATAAATGCTGGCTATGAGCTGGTGAAGATTTCTCAAATAATGCGATATGTCGGCCCTAATCCTTCCTGTCCACTTTTGTTTAGAAAAGTTTGCGAGATCGGTAAAATTTTTAACGCCAAAATTGTGATGAATGGACCTTTTCTAAATGTCACTAAACAGTCATTGTGGATGACACTTTTGTATAAATCGACTAGTTTTCACCCCTATAATTTGATGCAAATTGACATATTGTATGCCATATCAACCCCCCCCACCAACTAGTCCAATGAGCAGCAAAAAGTGCCTTAAATACCTAATAAATAAGGCAATGTGACCATATGCTGAGAATTTATCAAGGTTTTAGTCCCAGTTCTCTTGTGTCAAAAATGTGCAGGATTTTCTTTTTTTTTTTTTTTTTTTTTTTTCCTTTTTATTTGACACCGCCGCTTTTTAAATGTGTTTTGGTAAAGTGTTCTCCTATGTGCCAAAGTTTAGTGCTTCTTTCACCAAGTTCTCGGCACAAACACCTTAGTCCGTAGTGAGTATAACAAGTATGCAAAGAAGCCCGACAGCCCATAGGCCCAATATTATTATTAGTTTAATCCTTGGCCTTCAGCAGTTCCAGACTCATTGCTTATACATCCAAGGGCCCATAAGGCCATGTTCCCACAATGAGTTTTATTTTTTTTTTTATGCTTCATATTTTCGAAAGAATGCACGTAACCTAAATATTGCAGAAAATCTGCAACATTAAAAACTCCCAAAAGCTCCTTGTGGGAAGGTAGCCTTATAGTCAGTAATTGGAACATCTTGTAAGACTGCAATCTTCTGCAGATGATCCTCTCTGCCATGCTGGATTACTATAGTAAGCCCTCCTGCTGCAGGATTTCTGGTATCCTATATTTAAGGAACTGCTGTTTTAGCTATTGCCTCCTCTTTTAATGTTTCCACGACCAAGATTACTTCTGGTATGTGCAGTTAGTACACCTTCTGGCGTGCCCGTACATTGATGTGCCCTTACCAGTGAAGGCGTTGGCACCTCCACCCACACGAGATGTGTCATCTGGCATTTTTCAATGTCTCCACATTTTTTTATTTTTATTTCGGACGCACGCTAGCAGAAGCCATCACTCCAGAGATGCCCCATGGCGATGTTTCCTCTCGACACACCTCTAGTTCCAGCCACTAATCCATGCATTGTGGGATCCCCGCTCCTGTCATTAGTCACCGCAGTACCATATAATAATCTTTTCATCCCTCTGAGAGAGCAGGGCAGGGATTAGGCGTCTATTGCCAGTCAGGTTTTTTTTTCCTTTTCCAGCTTTCGAAGAACAAGGCGTCTGCCCAGTCTTGTTTTATGAGCATGCATGACGTAACCATGTCGGCAGAATGTGCTGCATTCATGGGCTGTACAATGGTGGTCTCACATCTCCATCATGAAGGTCTCATTCATCATCTCCACTTGTAGTGCCTGGTTTACCCATATAGGATAGCAAAAAAAAAAAAAATACTAATCCGATTCATGTAATCAGATCCCATCATTTTATGACCTACATATGATATTGCTTGATCCAATCATGCTGATTACTGCGCTGGTAGCAAGTACAAGGTGATGGGAAGGGAGTCCTCTTTAGGGGGATATCGCTGATTTGGATTTCTAGGATGGAAACATTGTGGTCCAAAATGAATTATTCTGCAACTTTAATATACTTTGTGCTCGAACGTGCTCACCATTTTCAAGATCTCTGCTTGCTGTCAGCAATGTGGAACATTCCTGGTAGTTATAAAGTACTAGCTGAAGAGCCCGGCGCTGCCCGGGCATAGTAACTAACTGTGGTTAGTTATAGCAAATTATAATTATCCTCCATCCCATAGTCCCGTGCCCATATACCCATCATACATATCCTCCATCCCATAGTCCCATGCACATATACCCATCATACATATCCTCCATCCCATAGTCGAGTGCCCATATATACCCATCATACATATCCTCCATCCCATAGTCCCATGCACATATACCCATCACACATCCTCCATCCCATAGTCGAGTGCCCATATACCCATCACACATCCTCCATCCCATAGTCCCATGCACATATACCCATCACACATCCTCCATCCCATAGTCGAGTGCCCATATACCCATCACACATCCTCCATCCCATAGTCCTGTACCCATATACCCATCACACATCCACCATCCCATAGTCCCATGCCCATATACCCATCATACATATTCACCGTCCCATGCCCATATACCCATCATACATATTTGCCTGCCCATATACCTATCACACATCCTTCATCTCATAGTCCCATGCCTATATACCCATCATACATATCCTCTATGATGACATCAGCATCGCCATGGCAACCATTGTGACATCATGAGGGGCGGTCCTTGATATGCACACACTGTTTCCCCATTATGTAGATGGGGCATTATGACATCATAAATGAGGGGCGGGGCTTGATACGCGCACACTTTTTCCCCAGTATGTAGATAGGGGCAAAATTGTTTGGTGAATTGGAATGCGCGGGGTTAAAATTTCGCCTCACAACATAGCTTAGGACGCTCTCTGGGTCCAGATGTGCGACTGTGCCAAATTTTGTGGCTGTAGCTGCGACGGTGCGGATGCCTATCCCGGACATACACACACACACACACACACACACACACACACACACACGCACACTTGTACTTTATATAATAAATGGAGATCTGCACAGAGGACAAGGGAGGATACGCCACAACTGTATACAATTTGGGCAATGTTCCAATCTCCTTACTGATGGTTTGCTACAAACCGATTTAACTTTGGGGGTTGTGAAGATTGGACTCAACTGTAGCAATGGGTGGAAAAAATAAAATCTGTGATCATTCACTTTTTTTCTGTCCAATCTTTTGTTTGCAGCAAGACCAGTGGTGCCATAGGTGTCTGCAGAGGATTTCCTTTTTTTATAGAAATAAAAGGAAGAATGTAATTAAATCAGTTCAAAACAAAAGGAGACGTTCCACATGGCAGCTAATCTTCCTTCTTCCTCTCCTTCTTCCTCTCCTTCTTCCTCTCCTTCTTCCTCTCCTTCTTCCTCTCCTTCTTCCTCTCCTTCTTCCTCTCCTTCTTCCTCTCCTTCTTCCTCTCCTTCTTCCTCTCCTTCTTCCTCTCCTTCCTCTCCTTCTCCTTCTTTCCTCTCCTTCTCCCCCTCCCCCAATTGGCTGCTATGTGTAACTACAGTGTCTTCCTTTTCCACCAGTTTTGTTGCATTTTCTGAGCAATGAAGGAAATGTATTGAGATTTGAATACTGGGAGCACAAACTTGTAAAGCCGGACTGTGTAGTTTTTCACTGGTTACGATAGTAGATGTGTAGCTGCTATAAATTGCCTTTTTGGCGAGTTGCCTGGATCTGTCTGTGGACCCGCATCCCTGGCCAAGTGAATAATATCTCGCCGATGTTAAGGAGCGCAGTGACCCGTTTTAGACAGTTAAATCCTGAGACTCCTTTAGACTAAAAGTATGGCAGCTAAACATAGATAATTATACAGCCTGCGACAGGATGGAGTGCGTCTGCCGGACGTAATGTGCACCTTTGCTAGATTGAATAATAAACTAAAGGCAGCCCCTTTGACGTATTGTGATATTCTACCCTTCCCAATATCTCTTATAACTTGCTTTCTTTTCCATAGGAATTACCAGCCTACTTGCTAATGGTGTGTACAGTGCTGCATATCCGCAACATGATGTAAGTATCCTCCGGTCTTATGTTGATGTCCTATAAGAGTATCTGCTTTATCTATGTATGACTTAAAGGGATAGACCAGTACTTTTGGTGGGCTCCCACAGAGAGAAGGTAACAACAAGCATAGGAAGCTGACAGTCCATTGAGGTACATGGTCAGTTGACTGGAGGGTCACAACCTGGCTTTTTCAAAAGTCTCGACGGAGCAAGGTGATCAGTGGGTCCAAATCCTGGCTTCCCTGTACGTTTCAATGGGTTCAGTGATGGTCAATGGAGCAGATCTATATTCTTCCTGCCAGGGCCGAGGTTCCTTAAGCTGGTACCCTGTAGGATCTAAATCTGTGTCCCCCTTGATGGAGCCATGTTGTCCTGGTAGAGTGTTCTTTTATGGAGTCATGGTGTTCTGGCTGTTGTTCTGTCAAGTCACTTTTCATATAGACGCATATCCCTCTTATATAATTCACAACTGTACTTCAAGCCACCATCCAGAGGTCAAGGGGAAGGTGTGATGAAATTAACTTGCATTCTTTGAGTATTTAATCAATCTGCCTAGTCTGGCCCACTCTGTTTTGCAGGTCAACAAACTAGTTGGCCTGGTATGACGTGTAATCAACATATTAACAAACCTCTATTGTTCAATTACCCTGCATTCCTGTCATCCAAGATAACACGATATGCTGCAACAAATGTCAACTCAAGCGTCAACGTTTTAAGGCTCTTATGAACAATTGTCTGTTTTTCTTGACCAATCAAAGAAAAATGCACAAATTCAAGTCAACTTAAAGATAATAGGCTTTCGGGCCTACTCTCAAAAAGATTAAATGCAGTGTCGTCTCAGGGGTGTTTCCATCCTCAGGATTTAGCATAAATGTCTGATAGCTTGGGACCCCCACCCATCAGGGGAACATGAATGGAAAGGGGGTTATGCATATGAAGCAGGCCCAGATTGACCATTTACCCAACCGGGCATTTTCCCGCTGGGCCGCCATTTTCATTAAGTTATGGGCCGCTTGCCGCGGCGGCGGCCGGTCGGCCTCTTTTTTTTTCCTGCCGCCGGCCCTTTAAATTTTCTGGCAAAGCGGCAGGCAGCGGGGGTTAAAAACGTGCCGCAACGTGGTGACGCTGCACGTCGTCGGTCGACAAGGCCCCCGGACCGCAGCAGGAGGAAACCTGCTCTGTCTCTGGCGGCCGCGGCCATTTTTAATTTGAGTGCGTGGCGTGGGCGACCCATGATGTGAGTGACTCAGGCGAGGCGAGCGGCGCCGGCGAGCCTCCACTGTGCCAGCCATCCCAGAATTGCACACACACTGCACGATGTGAGAAGGCGGACGTCACCTGCGAGCTGGCCGGGCTGAGAGGAGATTCTGAGATGAATTCAGCAGAGCAGGGGGCCGGGGCAGGAGGTCTCTGGCAGGGTAGGATCTTGCCGCCTTGTCGTGTCTGCAGTCGCTCTGAGGCACGGTGAGTTGATAATATTGCCCAGCTTAAAGCTTGACATAGATCGGGTTGCACTGTCAATGATGTCTGCAGTAATAGTGTAATATATAGCATGACATATTACACTGTATATAACATCCGATGTCTGTACACATAGTATAACATATATTAGGGATATAATATACTGTGTGCACAGACATCACATATTATATACAGAGTAATATGTGACTGCTCTAATATCTGAAGTCTGCAGCCACAGTATACAGTAGCGTAGCTACCATGGTGCAGCTTGTACGGTTGTCCCGGTCCCCCGCACTCAGGGGGCCGATCCAGAGCTACACTGCCCTTACTGTAATTAATCAGCATGTACAATGCACATACACAGTTAAAGGGAATCTGGCACGTCATTTTTCGCATATAAGCTGCGGCCACTGCCATTAGGGGCTTATCTACAGCATTCTATAATGCTGTAGATAAGCCCCTGATGTAACCTGAAAGATAAGAAAAACAAGTTATATTATACTCACCCAGAGGCGGTCCGGTGCGCTCCGGGTCTGATGGGTGTCGCAGGTCCGGGTCCTTGCGATAACGTCCTCTTCCTTGCTTCGTGCCGCACTTCTGCGCAGGCGTACTGATTTGCCCTGTTGAGGGCAGAGTAAAGTACTGCAGTGTGCAGGCGCTGGGCCTCTTTGACCTTTCCCGGCGCCTGCGCACTGCAGTACTTTGCTCTGCCCTCAACAGGGCAGAGATTTACGCCTGCGCAGGAGCCACAACAGAAGCAAGGAGGAGGACATTATCGCATGAAGATGGGAGGCACCGGACCCGGACCGCAACACCCATCGGACCCGTACCGCATCGGACCGCCCCTGGGTGAGTATAATCTAACTTGTTTTTCTTATCTTTCAGGTTACATCAGGGGCTTATCTACAGCATTACAGAATGCTGTAGATGAGCCCCTAATGGCGGTGGCTGCAGCTTATATGCGAAGAATGAGGTGACAGGTTCCCTTTAAGCCCTGCAGTAGAGCAGGGAGACACGATCTTCCGGCACTACCGCTCTCTGTTCTGTAGACGTCAGATTGCTTTATGCCTCAGGTCTACAGAATGACGCACCCTGAGGATGTCAGAGTTCTGGTGCAGTGTCGTCATCATGCTGCGCTTGGACTCTGATGTTTGGTACGGGAGTTGGTGCTGTTACAGCACATTGCCTTTCCACTGGATCCTGGGTTACAGAGTATATGATATTTTTTTAAATTAAAACTTGTGGTGTCATCATAAACAATAGGGGAATCTTATACATAGTGTGAGGAACCCCAAAACTGTGTGGGAGCCGTCATAAATTTTAAGAACTATTTCAGCAGCCATTATATAGCTTGTGGACTAATGCAGGGGCCATTATACAGTTTGGGAGCTAATGTGCGGGTGTCACTTTACAGATTGGGAGCTCATGTGGGGGGCATTGCACAGTTTCAGGACTAATGCTGGGACCATTATACAATTTGGGAACTAATGTGGGGGAGCATTATACTGTACAGTTTGGGAGCTAATGCGAGGGCCATTATTCAGTTTGGGGACTAACTCAGGGACCATTATACAGTTTGGGGACTAATGCGGGGGCCATTATACAGTCTGAGGGTTACTGTGGGATTCATTATTCATTATTTTGGGGGAGCAGTGGTGACATCATGCTATGTGTAGGGAAGCTGTGGGCCCTTCATACTTTGTATAGCGGAGCTGTTGGACCACCATACTGTGTATTGGGGAGCTGTTGGCCCACCATACTGTGTATTGGGGAGCTGTAGGCCCACCATACTGTGTATTGGGGAGCTGTCGGACCACCATACTGTGTATTGGGGAGCTGTCGGACCACCATACTGTGTATTGAAGCGCTGTCGGACCACCATACTGTGATTGGGGAGCTGTCGAACCACCATACTGAGTATAATGGAGCTGTGGGACCATCATACTGTGTATAGTGGAGCTGTGGGACCACCATACTGTGTATAGTGGAGCTGTGGGCTCATCATCCTGTGTATAGTGAAGCTGTAGGACCATCGACTGTATATAGTGGAGCTGTGGGCCCATCATACTGTGTATACTGGAGCTCTGGGCCCATCATATTGTGTATAGTGGAGCTCTGGGACCACCATACTGTGTATAGTGGAGCTGTGGGCTCATCATACTGTGTATAGTGGAGCTGTGGAACCACCTTTCTGTGTATAGTGGAGCTCTTGGACCACCATACTGTGTATAGAGGAGCTGTGGGCCAATGATTCTGTGTACAGAGGAGCTGTGGGGGTGTCATACTGTGTATAGTGGAGCTGTGGAACCACCATACTGTGTACAGTGGAGCTCTTGTACCATGATACTATGTATAGAGGAACTGTGAGACCATCGTACTGTGTATAGTGGAGCTCTGGGACCACCATACTTTGTATAGTGGAGCTGTGAAACCACCGTACTGTGTATAGTGGTGCTGTGGGCCCATCATATAGTGTATAGTGGAGCTCTGAGACCACAGTACTGTGTATAGTGGAGCTGTGGAACCACCGTACTGTGATTGGGGAGCTGTCGGATCACCATACTGTGTATAATGTAGCTGTGGAACCACATACTGTGTACAGAGGAGCTGTGGGGGTGTCATACTGTGTATAGTGGAGCTGTGGAACCACCATACTGTGTATAGTGGAGCTCTTGGACCACAATACTATGTATAGAGTAGCTGTGGGACCATCGTACTGTGTATAGTAGAGCTCTGGGACCACCATACTGTGTATAGTGGAGCTGTGGAACCACCGTACTGTGTATAGTGGAGCTGTGGGCCCATCATATAGTGTATAGTGGAGCTCTGAGACCACCGTACTCTGTGTAGTGGAGCTGTGGAACCACCATACTGTGTATAGTGGAGCTCTTGGACCACGATACTGTATATAGAGGAGGTGTGGGACCACCATTCTGTGTATAGTGGAGCTGTGGAACCAACCACTGTACTGTATATAGTGGAGCTGTGGTCTCATCATACTGTGTATAGTGGAGCTCTGGGACCACCGTACTGTGTATAATGGAGCTGTGAAACCACCGTTCTGTGTATAGTGGAGATGTGGAACCACCGTACTGTGATTGGGGAGCTGTGGGACCACCATACTGTGTATAGTAGAGCTGTGGAACCACCGTACTGTGTACAGAGGAGCTGTGGGCCCATCACACTGTGTAGAGGGCAGTTGTGGGAACATCATATTGTGTATAGAGGAACTGTGGGTGTATTATACTGTATATAGGGGAGCAGTTTCCCCATCATAATGTATATAGAGGAGTTGTACATTGGGGACTACTGGGACATTAGTAGATGTTAAGTGGGCACTAAAGAAGCATAATTGTTATAGGAACACTCAGAATACAATGGCCATCATATGTGTACATAGCGCATTATTACTTTCTTAGGGGAAAATGCAGATAATGTTTTCTAGGGCATTTGCACAGTGCATTAATATTTTCTAGGGGGGCAATATTACCATCTATATGGCACAAAGGAGGCATTATTATGTGGGGCAGTAAGAGGGTTATTGTACCACACAGCAGCTGCAGTAATAGGGACAGGGCAGCGTCTCAGTGTTGGGGTATCAGCAGGATGCAGCGCTAAGGTTCTAGGTTCAAATCAAGAGCAATAAATAGGACTGAGCTGTAATATTGGATACAGCTGTGACTATGTTACACAGTCACCATGTGACAAGTAGGTCTGTGCACCTTCACATGCCAGGGCTGAATTTTAGTCCCAGTCCGGCCCTGATATGAAGCTCTCTCTATTCCGTTCTATGGGAGATCCAAACGGTTTTAAGTTGGCACGCGAAGCAATTTTTGCAGCTTGAAAAGAAGACCATACAGAGAACTGTGCATGTGCATCCCTGTTATGATTGGGTCACCGAGGATGAGAGCAAGCCCAAGCTAAGCCACAGAAAACCAGAGAGGTTGGTAACTAAGTGGATTGCAGACCCCTGATCCTATCCACACAACTAGCAGTAGCCGTGGAGCGTGCCTACGATGATCCTAGACGCCTCGGCACAGCCGGAGAGCTAATTAAGCCTAAAGCAAGAAAGGGGAAATCTAAACTGCCCCAGAGCAGACCCCAAAGGAATAGATAGCCCCCTGTTATGAATGAGTCACTGAAGGAGGAAAAAACAAAAATACAAGCTAAGTCCAGAAAACCGGAGAGGTTGGTAGCTATTGAATTGCAGACCCCTGATCCTATCCACAACAACTAACAGTAGCCGTGGGGGGTTCCTACGGTGCCCTAGACCCCTCGATCACAGCCAGAGAACTAAATAGGCCTAAAGAAAGAAAGGGGAAATCTAAACTGCCCCAGAGCAGACCCCAAAGCAATAGGCAGCCCCCAACATGTAATGACGGTGAAGCAAGATGAAAACACTAACACAGATAGAAAGATAGGTTGAGCAAACGATGGGGCCCAAGCTAACTAAAAAGGACAGGATAGAAAAGCTGCTGTCTGCAATCCAAAGAAAACCCTACCAAAAAATGTCCCAACCGTCTGATAGGAAAAACAGGCCCTGAAGTCGCTAGACTTCAAAATGACTATATCAGCACTCAGGTATATTCTGAAGACAGAGCAAAGAGACAAACTGATCCGAGACAAAAATGGAACTCAGCACACCCCTGGCCGGGGATGGCTGAACTCCAAAAAACAAGGAAAACAAAACAAAACTAATAAGTTCAATAGCAGAGCAAAAACTTATCTTTGGGAAGCAGGAATCAGACTGGTCTCCAAGAATCCAGCAGAGAAATCACCAGCGACTCAGAAGGGCGTCGGCTGCCCTATATCCAGTCAGAAGTTCCTGTTACCCAGTCATCATCTACCTGATCAGGTGTTTGGTAATCAGCCTCACTACCTTCCTTCACCAGAAGAGGGAGTTCATCAGACATCGACGGTGAAGGTGAAAATGAACTCACAACAGCCCCCAATGTTATGAATGGGTCACCGAGGAGGAAAAAAGCAACACATGCTAAGTCTCAGAAAACCAGAGAGGTTGGTAACTATGCAGACTGCAGAGCCCTGATCTTAACACACAACTAGAAGCAGTCGTGGAGCGTGCCTACGGTGGTCCTGGACGCCTCGTCACAACCGGAGAGCTAAATAAGCCTAAAGTAAGAAAAGAGGAAAACTCACCAGAGCAGACCCCCAAAGGAAAGACAGCCCCCCACATGTATTGACGGTGAAGCAAGATGAAAACACAAACAAAGGCAGAAAAATAGGCTGAGCAAATGATGGGGCCAAACTAACTTGAAAGGAAAGATACTGTCTGCAATCTGCCAAAAAACCCTACCAAAAATAATGTCCAACGCTTCTCATAACAAAATTAACCCTGAAGTCACTAGACTTCTCCCACTATATCAGCATTCTGGAATATTCTGAGACAGAGCAAAAAGAGGCCAATCTAATAAAGGACAAAAAGGCAAATTGGCAAATACAGATAAATAAGAGTGGAAATTCAGCACAGCCCAGCCGGGCTGGCTGACCACACAAAAACTGAGTTGACCAACAAGAGCAAGTGTGAACATTAGCAAAAAACAAACTTAACTTGAGATGACTGGAGCAGAGCTGAAGTCCAAGACCTTGGAAACAGACGGAATCACCAGCAACAGGATAGGGCGTTGCCTGTCTTATATCCAGTCTGATACTCCAGAGATCCAATCACTATCCTCCTCGTCAGGTGGCAGACCATTACCAATTAAACTAACCTCACTACCTCCTGTCACTACCAGAGGGAGAACGGAAGGAGAACTCCCAGCTGGTGGAGCAGAAAATGAGCTCATAACACCCCAAACATATATTGTCGGTGAGACAAGATGAAAACACAAACGCAGGTAGGAAAATAGGCTGAGCAAACGATGGGGCCCGAACTAACTAGACAGGACAGGAAAGGAAAAACACTGTCTGCAATCACGCAAAAAAACCCTGCAAAAATGGCCAACACTTCTGATGCAAAAAATACTGAAGTCGCTAGACTTCGTCCACTATATCTGCACTCTGGTATATTCTGAAAGCAGAGCAAAAAGAGGCCAATCTAATAAGGGACAAAAACAAACTGGCACAAGTAGTAACATATGGATGGTGATTCAGCACAGCCCCAGCTGGAGCTGGCTGACCCACACAAAACTGAAATAGACAAAACCAGATAAAATATAAACAGAATAGCAAATGAACACTTAGTTTCCAGCTCAGTCCCTGCATGTTCAGCTAAGACCTCAGGAGGCAGGAAGAAAATCGCCAGCAGGGATAGAGGGAGTCGGCTGTCTTAACCCCTTCCTGACATCCGACGTACTATCCCGTCCATGGGACCCGGGCCCCTATGCCCATGGACGGGATAGTACGTCTACCGCGATCAGCGGCGCCCACGTGGTGAGCGCCGCTGATCGCGGCCGGGTGTCAGCTGATTATCACAGCTGACACCCGGCACAATGTGTCAGGGGCGGTCACCGCCCCCGACACGTTAACCCCTTGCACACAGCGATCAAACATGATCGCGGTGTATCTGGGGTTAAAGGGAAGCATCGGCAGGGAGGGGGCTCCCTCCGTGCTTCCCTGAGCCCCCCACGGCAGCGCAATGTGCAGCGCTGCTGCGGGGGGCTCCTTTCCTGCAGGCCCCCCCGAATCCAAGATGGCGACGGGGGCCTTCGGGGGCCTGCAGGAAGCTGGCTTCCTCAGTGCCTGCAAAGCGCAGGCATGAGGAAGCCTTCTGCACTGCCTGTGACAGATCGCTGATCTGTCACAGTGATCTGTGATGTGACAGATCAGCGATCTGCCACAGGACAGTGATGTCCCACCTGGGACTATTTAATAAAGTTAAAAAAAAATAAAAAAAAAGTGTTAAAATAATTTAAAAAAAAAATCGCCAAATAAATTAGAAAAAAATAAATAAATATTCCCCCAAATAAATCTATTTTTTGGAAAAAAACAAAAAAAACAATAAAAGTACACGTATTAGGTATCGCCGCGTCCGTAACGACCCGCCCTATAAAACTGTCCCATTAGTTAACCCCTTTAGCGAACCCCTTTAAAAAATAAAAAACGAAGCAAAAAATAATGATTTATTATCATACCGCCAAACAAAAAGTGTAATAACGCGCGATCAAAAAGACGCATATAAATATCCATGGTACCGCTGAAAACGTCATCTTGTCCCGCAAAAAACAAGCTGCCACACAGCATCATCAGCAAAAAAATAAAGTTGTAGCTCGCAGAATAAAGCGATGCAAAAATAATTATTTTTTATATAAAATAGTTTTCATTGCATAAAACCGACAAAACATAAAAAAACGACCTAAATGAGGTATCGCTGTAACCGTACTGACCCGAAGAATAAAACCGCTTTATCAATTTTACCGCACGCGGAACGGTGTAGACGCACCCCCCAAAAGAAATTCATGAAACGCTGGTTTTTGTTCATTCTGCGTCCCAAAAATCGGAATAAAAAGCGATCAAAAAATGTCACGTGCCCGAAAATGGTACCAATAAAAACGTCAACTCGTCCCGCAAAAAATAAGACCTCACATGACTCGGTGGGTCAAAATACGGAAAAATTATAGCCCTCAATATGTGGTGATGCAAAAACTATTTTTACAATACAAAGCGTCTTTTAGCGTGCGACAGCTGCCAAATATAAAAACCGCCATAAATAGTAAATCAAACCCCCGTTATCACCCCCTTAGTTAGGGAAAAATAATAAAATAAAAAAAATGTATTTATTTCCATTTTTCGGTTAGGGTTAGGGCTGAGATTAGGGTTAGGGGTGTGTTGGGGTTCGGGTTGGAGTTAGAATTGGGGGTTTCCACTGTTTGGGCACATCAGGGGATCTCCAAATGCAACATGGCGTCTGATCTCAATTCCAGCCAATTCTGAGTTGAAAAAGTCAAATGGTGCTCCTTCCCTTCCAAGCTCTGCCATGCGCCCAAACAGTGTTTTACCCCCACATGTAGGGTATCAGCCTACTCAGGACAAATTGCAAAACAATTTTTGGGGTCCAATTTCTCCTGTTACCCTTAGGAAAATAAAAAATTGGGGGCAAAAATATAATTTTTGTGGAAAAAAATGATTTTTTTTATTTTCACGTCCGAGCGTTATAAACTTCTGTGAAGCACTTGGGGGTTCAAAGTGCTCACCACACATCTAGATAAGCTCCGTGGGGGGTCTAGTGTCCAAAATGGGGTCACTTGTAGGGAGTTTCAATAGTTTAGGTACATCAGGGGCTCTCCAAACGCACATGACACCCGCAGACCATTCCATCAAAGTCTGCATTCCAAAACGTCACTGCTTCCCTTCCGAGCCCCGACGTGTGCATACAGTAGTTTTCTCCAACATATGGGGTGTCAGCGTAGTCATGACAAATTGGACAACAACTTTTGGGGTCCAATTTCTCCTGATACCCTTGGAAAATGAAAAAATTGGGGACTAATTGATCATGTTTGTGGAAAAAATACAATTTTTTTTATTTTCATGCCCGGGCATTATAAACTTCTGTGAAGCCCTTGGGGGTTCAAAGTGCTCACCTCACATCTAGATAAGTTCCTTAGGGGTCTAGTTTTCAAAATGGGGTCATTTGTGGGGGGTTTCCACTGTTTAGGTACATTAGGGGCTCTCCAAAGGCAACATGACACCTGCAGACCATTCCATCAAAGTCTGCATTCCAAAACGTCACTACTTCTCTTCCGAGCCCCGACGTGTGCCCATACAGTAGTTTTCTCCCACATATGGGGTATCAGCATACTCAGGACAAATTGGACAACAACATTTGGGGTCCAATTTCTCCTGGTACCCTTGGGAAAATAAACAAATGGTGACTAATTGATCATGTCTGTGGAAAAAATACGAATTTTTTATTTTCACGCCCGGGCGTTATAAACTTCTGTGAAGCACTGGGGGGTTCAAAGTGCTCACCACACATCTAGATAAGTTCCTTGGGGGGTCTAGTTTACAAAATGGTGTCATTTGTGGGGGGTTTCCACTGTTTAGGTACATCAGGGGTTTTCCAATCGCGACATGGTGTCCGATCTCAATTCCAGCCAAAAACGTCAAATGGTGCTGCTTCCCTTCCGAGCTCTGCCATGCTCCCAAATAGTGGTTTACCTCCACATGTGGGGTCACAGCGTACTCAGGACAAATTGCACAATAACTCTTAGGGTGCTGTTACCCTTGGGAAAATAAAAATTGGGGTGAAAAGATCATTTTTGTGGAAAAAATATGATTTTTTAATTGTACCGCTGTACGTTATAAACTTCTGTAAAGCCCTTGTGGGTTCAAAGTTCTCACCACATATCTATATAAGTTCCTTGGGGGGTCTAGTTTCCAAAATGGGGTCACTTGTAGGGGGTTTCCACTGTTTAGGTACATCAGGGACTCTCCAAACGTGACATGGCGTCCGATCTGAATTCCAGCCAATTTTGCATTGAAAAAGTCAAACGGCGCTCCTTCCATTCTGAGCTCTGCCATGCGCCGAAACAGTCGTTCCCCCCCACATATCAGGTATTAGCGTACTCAGGACAAATTGCACAATAACTTTAGCTGTCCAATTTCTCCTGTTACCCTTGGTAAAATAAAAAAAATTGAACCTGAAGTATTTTTTTTGTGAAAAAAAGTTAGATGTTCATTTTTTTTAAATATTCAAAAAAATTCCTGTGACGCACCTAAAGGGCTAATAAACTTTTTGAATGTGGTTTTGAGCACCTTAAGGGGTGCAGTTTTTAGAATGGTGTCACTTTTGGGTATTTTCTATCATATAGACCCCTCAAAGTGGCTTCAAATGTGATGTGGTCCTAAAAATAAAATGGTGTTGTAAAAATGAGAAATCGCTGGTCAACTTTTAACCCTTATAACTTCCTAACAAAAAAAAATTTTGGTTCCAAAATTGTGCTGATGTAAAGTAAACATGTGGCAAATGTTAGTTATCAAGTTTTTTGTGTGCCGTATCTCTGTGATTTAAGGGCATAAAAATTCAAAGTTGGAAAATTACGAAATTTTCAAAATTTTCGCCAAATTTCCATTTTTCTCACAAATAAATGCAAGTTATTTGAATGAAATTTTACCACTAACATGAAGTACAATATGTCACGAGAAAACATTGTCAGAATCACCGAGATCCATGGAAGCGTTCCAGAGTTATGACCTCATAAAGGTACAGTGGTCAGAATTGTAAAAATTGGCCCGGTCATGAACGTGCAAACCACCCTTGGGGGTGAAGGGGTTAAATGCCAGTCTGAAACCCCAGATCTCCAATCGTCGTCCTCATTATCAGTTGGCAAGCCTCTGTTAATCAGATCAGCACCATTACCTCCAGTAACCACCAGAGGGAGACCAGAAAGAGAACTCGCAACCCCTCTGTCAATTTGACCAGCTCCACTACCTTCAGTAGTAACCAGAGGTAGGCCAGAAAGTGAATTCACAACACATCCCCTCTCCATTCCCAGTGTTGAGATGGGGCCACGCTCTCAAGGTGATGGTCCCTGCATGGCATAACCTGTCAATGACCGAGATTGGAATACCACTTTAACTACCAATGTTTTGTTTTTTTGGGGTCTAATCTCAGAGGCCAAGACCCCAGGGATTGCTGGTTAGTTTGGATCCCTGTGGATGTTTCCTTTCCTGCAGCCCCCAAGGTCAACCCTCTGGGGATAGTCCTAAACTATAAAAACAATTAGTAAAAACCATGAGGCTTTCTTAAAGGGGTAGACTGCAATAAAAACATGGGTCTCTTCATTTTTTCCAAAAGCGCCCCTTTCATTGACTTGTATTGCTGTTCATTGACTTGAAAGCTGCAATTTCAGACTTATGTGGTGTCAACTACCACAGTTTTGTCACTTTCCATTGTAAAACTGGAATGTGTCCATTCATTGATGGTAAGCAGAGGTCTTAAAACCTGTGAGGAAATAAGGCACAAGTTATTTTACTGCTATTTAGCAGCTGTCAGTTTTTCAATTTTTTTTATTTTTCTCATTGTTGGGCTGAATATAAAGTCCATTGCAGGAGAAATGCTATAAAATATTAAGGTTAGGAAGCTGACCAAGGAGCACGCGTAATACGCAGGGGAACGCTTTCTATTAAATTATTTATCCGTGGTCCTCCAGAGAAAAACGCACGAGGTGTTGTGTAATATGGTTAAGAAGTTCATGGAGATCCTGACCATATGAAGCTGACTTGGGAAGAAAATAAGGTTCCTCCTTCAATATTAAAGGGGTATTTCCATCTCCAAGATTCTATCCCAATATGTAGTAGGTGTAGCAACAATATTAGCAAATGCCTCCATTTAGATAAGTAGTATAGTTCTTCTGATTCACTGTGTCTCTCACCCCATGTGCAGGGCATTACAGTAGCTTAGGTTTCCATGGTTACATCCACTCATGTTGTAACAGTTAGTTATTTGTGGTCGTAACATTGGATATCTAAGTTACTGCAATACCCGGTACATGGGGTAAGTGACATAGCTAATCAAAATAACTATACTACATTTTTAATTGGAGGTATTTGCTAATATTACTGTTACAACACCTATGTATTGGGATAGGATCTTTGAGATGGGAATATCCCTTCTAAGTGTCTTCCCTCTTCTTTTTGTGTATATATATATAAGGCTATTTTTAAGTGCCTTATTCGGAAATTCTAGGCCCCCGTTCAGATTTCCCCCTACTATTAGCCAAAGGAAGAGTGGCTACAAAGAGTGTGGTTGCTCATAAGAACACCAAACACATATTATTTTTTTTTTTATTATTTATTAGATGTGTAATACTTCATCTAGTCTATGGTGGGAGTGTTGGGAAATTGAACACTTGCTGCTGGATTCCATCACTGATCGCCTGCGGAGTTGGCTTATTTATTACAGCGCCTCTCGTCAGTGCAGAACAGGGTACTGGTGGATTGGGTGATCGCTCTATGACAGTGGTCCTGGGGTGCGGTTTGGAGACCACTAGCTGGTGTTTGGAGACCAGCAATGATCTCTTGGAAAAGAATATGAAAATTAACACTTCTTCAGGAGATGAAAGTTTGCTCTCAGGTGTCACCTATTGAGGGTGGCTACCCTACATGAGTGTCCAACCTTTACCACATGACTTGGGTGGCGCTAGGGAGGCGGCTTCCTTCCTCCTGGAGGAGAGGAGAACTGCCTGGCTTTGGTCTCTGGGGGAGAACTGAACCTCTTAGACCGAGTATTACGCTATAGCATAACGTTTTACTATAAGAAAAAAAAAAATTGTTTGCAACTTAAGGATTTAATGTGAATGAAGCTGCTGTAGAGATATCTGTGAAATACAGCGGCGTGCCTCTGGAGATGATTTCTACTGTGCTCGTGTGGGTTTCTTATTTGTAATGGCTCAGATCCAATTGGTTTGGCAAACTTTCTTGTGACTTAGAGCCAAGCAGGAACTATTTTTGGGCACTTTCCTTCTGTTTTTCATGACTCAACTATAGAAATTCCATTCCTTCTTTAAGTTTTGCCGTCAACAACGCTGGCTTTTCGAATGAAACCTGATTGGGCCCCATTATAAGTGAATTGCATTCTTTGGGATCCTTTTTGACAATGCATCATGTATGGCTGCGTTGCCAGCTAAAAATAGTGGCCCTGATGGTATTCTAAATAAAGAGCGGACGAGTCGGCTCGCCAGCGTCAATGCATCTGTATACCTAGGCATGGAATGATCGCACGTGGCCAACCTAGCCCAGGCTGCAATCATGCAGTTTTGAAGAGAAGACGTCCTCCAGCGATGTGCAGGTAAATAGAAAGCTTCAGATTTATAGATCATTTTACAAACAGAATAAAACGAGCATGAAGTGAAGCCTAGATTCCTACTTAACCTACGTGTTTTGGCATGACACGATGACTAAGGCATGGTGTAGGTTAATATGATGATGGGTGCCCCTTTGTTTGCCTGCATGTTCCTTGGTGCACTATGACTATTTTGTTATACCTTTTATGTATTTTTGTATGTACAATAAACATTTACATTTATTTATTTCTTTTGTTTCCACCGTGTACTCCTGTTTCTCTGGTATATTATAATTCATTGGAGTTGGTGTGTTTTTTTGCTGGGTAGCTCGCCAAGTGGTGATGTCTTCCCTAGTTTTATCATGCGACTGATTCTGTTTCTATGGTGTAGGTTAAGCAGGAATTTGTGCTTCACTTCTCGCTCGTTTTTATTCTATTTTTGAAATGATCAAATCTGAAGTTTTACATTTACCTGCACGTCGCTGGAGGATGTCTTCTCCTCAAAATTGCATGCTGGTATTAGGATTATATAATTCGTCCCATGTCTACCCGTCCATCGCTTACACCAGTTATCTTCTGCTTACAGGGAGACTACGAGAGTGATGCTGAACCCAATGACCGGAAGGTGAGAACTTCTTAAGATTTGTTGTCTAGTTTGGTCACGAATCCTATTTTGTAGGGAAATGATCAGTGTCTAAGGCCGATGTGGGCAAGCAGTGTCTAAGGCCGATGTGGGCAAGCAGCGGCCCACAAGGCTGAAGGCAGTGGTTTGGTCCTTGTCCCACTTTCCTTTGCTCCCCTCTTTTTTTTTTTTTTTTTTTTTTTCCTATATACCATACAGGGTGTTTTAGTAAGGTGGTCACAGATAAGTGGTCGTCTTCTCTTATAGGGGACAGGAAATAAATATGGTAGTTGCAAAATCGACTATACAGGGGGGGTACAGAGGGTATCAGCGGTATCTCTGTCCTGGTACAAGCAGAGGCTCAAAGTCCCCTCTGGCACGTAGAAAGACCCCAATATTATAAATGGCAGATGGGCGCCCGATTATGGATTCTGCATTATGGCCTTTGAGTTACGCCGCTGATTTTAATGAAGCGCGACCATGATGTAGTCCCATGTTGGCTGCAGGATGTAATGGGTCACTGTATGGGGTCATTGTATGGACTTGTAATGGATTTATGACATTTTTTCTGGGACCACCACTGGAAAATGACAATGTGGCATCCCATCAATGTTTTGTAGCTTCTGTTTCTATATATCGAGCTCTGCTTATTTCTTCATCTGCTACACAAGCTTGACTAACCTCCCATTATGTAAGTAAAGCAACTGGAGGATGGGGGCTGGGAAAATGGATGTGTACAGTAATATAGGGGGCTTTCGATCAACGTCTTGGCCATCATCTCTAAGTATGGTCCTGTCGAGGATAACAATCTCCAGCCGGCTTTGAGTTCCTGCCTCCGAGTCACAATCTCTATCATTGGGATAGATACACAGTGTGTGTGCTGCGCTTGACACTTGTTTTGGTCCGTGCCATGGGGCTGGTGTGGGGGTGAGAAGATTGATGGGAAAATTAAACATTGATGCCTTTGTGCTAATTAAAGGGGAGTTCCTTGGCTTATTCCGTCAAGGAACCAACAGGAGCTTTCTTAGCAGATGTGCTTCATTGTTACACACTGGCCAAAATCCACAAAGCTGATCACCCTGAACTGGCACGACGAGCACCTTATTTGTATGGGAATTACTGCATGTGCTCAGTGTTCATACACTGTGTACCTGTTATTCCAGGTAACTTTGAGACTAATTTGTCCTGCTCTTTATTTACATGAGAAATAACCCTATTTCTGTCCATTATATGACTTGTATCCTGCATTTTTCACCAGTTTACTAATTTTCAGTTGTCTCTGAGCTGGTGGATGGAATCTAGCTGCTATGTCATCTCTCATTACTAGCCCCCACAGGCATGATGGATTCCTGCTCCCCCGTCCCTACTGTATGTAGCATTTGTTCAGAAGCAGCAGCATGGCGGATGTTGTACAGCAGTACTGAGCAGTGTAACTGTGAGTCCAGCACTAGGGTGAGAGGAACTCTCTGCCCTGTCTGCTGTAGGATAAAAGATCATTAAACTAAGGGTCAGGAATTCAGATGGACACCAGCCAAAGGTGAAACTGATCAATGGGAGATTAACCCTGCGTTTTCTGCTGGATTCCTGCCATATTGTTTTATGGATGTGTGGACTAAAAATCGATATTTCGTATTTCATTTAATCATTTCTATGTTTATTGTTCCTTTTTAATGTACTGAACTCCTCATATAGAGCTAGAACTTGTCTGACATAGCTGACATTGTGACAGAGGAAATTAGCAACTGGCATTCCTAGCCCAGGGCAAGATTTTCCCACTTTGTTGGCAGGTTTTATTATTTATCCATCTTGCAGAATTGACTGTGTTTATGGCTAAGCTTCTCCTCTTTGTCCTCTTTGTAACAGAGGGCTTATTCAACCCCTCTAGAACCAAGGCCAGGGGGGTTAACATGGAATCTCCTATGTATCTGTTGCAACATTTATCCCTTTTTTTCACTTCATCTTTCAGCTTTTGTGCGACGAATGGGCCAGTTACGGTGTTTTTTACAAGTATCAACCTATAGACCTGGTCCGGTAAGTTACGCTTCATCTGTTGAGTTACTACAACTCCCATCATCAACGGTTGGAGATGACTGATCTATAGAGCATTGGGATGTTACAGTTGTCTTCTCCTTCGTGTTCTGATTTCTTCCCAGGAAGTATTTCGGGGAGAAGATTGCCCTGTACTTCGCTTGGCTCGGAGTTTACACCCAGATGCTTATTCCTGCATCCATCGTGGGGATCATTGTGTTTCTTTATGGATGTGCAACTGTTGATCAGGACATCCCAAGGTACCTCCTGCTCCTGAGGGTCTTTCTGAAAGCATGTCTCTATTATTACATGGGGAGGATGGGAGGCAATGTACTCCAGAAATGTCCTCCTAAATTGATAGTTTGGAATATAAATCTTCACAAAATTTTAAAGGGTTGCCGCCCCATAAACAATATATAACCCCATAGACGAGAGGTCATAAATACATGATCAATGGGATGGGGCTGACGGCTGGGACCCCCACAGATAAAGAGAACAGGATTCACGAAGTCCCCTGTATGACTGGAGTTGTAGTGAGCATGTGTGACCATCCCCTCATTCAGACAGTGAACTTTGGGCCCCCGGTATTGGGATAAGTGGGGATGTAACCAGCTCTCTTATTGAGAAATCAAGTTTGAATTTATATACAAATGGCTATGGTATATCTGAAGCCTCCGTCACTCCAGCTCTATTCCCTACCCTCCACTGCCATCTGCAGCCAATTTTGATTTTAATTAGCACCATGTAATGCATTGGTTCCTACAGAGGAATTGAACACTTGCTGGGGATCTCGGACAATCTGTGATAAACTATTTTTTTTATAGACGCCCTCCACAACGAGGCAGTGCCCCCAGTATTTAATGATAATACCATAAAGGAGCCCATTTCCAACTTTAGAAAGTCTTTATTTTATTGGTGCCAGCCTCTGATAATGCTTACAAGACATTGAACGTGGATGGGAAGACATAAATCTGACACAGGCGCCAAGAGAAATTAAGGCAGCGTTGTGAACACACTATAACCAAGGAGAACTTAACAGGGACGCTCCGAGGGCAAACATCCAGCCCGGCGGAGAAAGTTACACACACAATGCTAACGGGCCAGGCAGGAGCCGCGCTCTCCAAATAATGATAAACTCATAAAATGAGGACGGCAGGACGTGGGCTTTATAGTGAAGAACGTGTAGTCGCAGCCAGGAGAACTAGCAAGGGGAGGCAGGGAACTGTAGAAAAATATTCTAAGCTCCCTTAAAAGGGATGTTCAATCACCAATTTTGCCAGGGAAAGCATGGCTGGCCAGGGTGAAATGTAGCATAAGTTGATGGCCACCACTTGAACATTTCTGTCTCTAAGCACAGTTGTCATAGGATGGGTGGAACGGGTTCTCCGCTGTCTAATGGAAGCACAAAACTCCTACTCGGATGACCAGAATTTGTGGGCTCCAATCCTGGACACGTAACCCCCCCCCACCCGACCTGACATTGCAGTCTCAGAAAACCGCAACATCAAAGGGACCCATTCATTTTTGCATTTGCACCTTTTTTTGTTTTGTTTAGTTTTTGGAGTTTTTTTTTTTGCCTGTGACTTTCACTTTTGGGCTCATTCTTTTAATTTTGTCTTTTTTGTTCATGCTTTGCTTTTTTTTTTTTTTTTCATTCTGGCTGTGATTTGGGAAATACATCAATTGTGACTTTTTGGCAATGTTATTGTCTAGATGTACTCCAGTCCCATCCTGGAGCGAATTTATGATGATCTGAAATTTTTGTGCAAATTTTGCAGCATTTTATCAGGCACCTGTAACTTTTTTTTTTTTTTTTTTTTGTACTAAGAAGTTGCCAAAAAAATAAATGACAAAATTGCATTTTTTTTTATTTTGCTTAAAATGCATTAACCACGTGCATCATATTGAAGAATCTGGGGCAAAAAGAATCAACGAACACAACAAAAAAGGCACATAATTATTGGTAACTTTTTAATGACACAGTAAGCGTTCTTAATGTGATGAAACTTGGCAATAAACTCCTCTCAACTTGCAACTCAATGAACCCTAAATGTTGAATTCCCTTTTAATAATATCCTCTTATCATCCTCCATATAGCAGGATCTATGTGTTTATAATAATTGGATTCTGCATTAACCCTCGCCCGGGCCCCTAATCCTTCTATATACAATGTATGTTCTAAGTTTCCATCTTCATCCATCTTTTCCCAGCATAGAGATGTGCGACCACCGGAACAATATTACCATGTGCCCATTATGTGACAAGACCTGCAACTACTGGAAGATCAGCTCTGCCTGTGCCACAGCCCGTGCCAGTCATCTCTTTGACAACCCGGCCACAGTCTTCTTCTCAGTCTTTATGGCTTTATGGGGTAAGGAGCATATTTTTTCAATATAATTTGGTGGCCTTTTAGGTTTTTTTTTATTATTTTTTTTTCTAATTTATTTTTTTTTAATTCTCCTTTTTGTTACTCTGATTTCAACAAAACCTTATTGTGCTGGAGCAGTTGTCGATAGCAGTCTGGAAAATGGCACTAATCGTGTCCTGCTCAAAAAGTCGCAGGACTCAGATAAAGAAAGCACCGATCAGAGCTTTTCCACCCACTCAGGATAGAAATAAATAAAAAAAAAAAAGTTGCCACCTCTAGGGGGAGCTCATCGTATACAGTACAGTGCTATAATTGATTTCATTGTATATACCGTATGCACTAAGCTCCCTCTAGTGGTGACAGAATTGTATTGTATAAATTTCAGGGAATTTTGGCGCTCTGTAGCAGAAAAAAAACTGGGCTTTATCCCCTATATAAAAGATGGTATTGATCGGTGCAGAAGTTTGGAAAAAAATAATTCTTATTTTGAGACTTGAGCCTTGCTCGGTTTCCTCCTCTATAAGGCAGATGTCCTTTTTAGCTAATAATGCTGCATTGCCCTCATGGATGCACCGGACCTGTTTTTGAGGATTATTTAATAGTCGACCTTGTGCCAAAATTATACAAGTATCAGGGTTGAAAGTTTTTGTTTTTATCTGAGAAAGCGTCCCAGCTGCAGGAAGATTTCCGGTCGTCACATGTTTCTCATGTCCCAAAATGCGTGCCGGGGGAATCTCCCCCCACCCACACCAGTCCTCGCTCGTCCTCCTATATCCCTCAAGGATTCTTACTTCTTTTCTTATTTTGGCATCCTAAGAGATATTTATATTCTGTATTATTATTTTTTTTTTTTTTTTTTTTAAGCTGAATATGTGATATGAGGATGAAAAAGGCACATCTGTTAGCATTTAGTTCCCAATGTCTCCCGAGATCACATACTCTCTATGGAGTTGCCTCTATAACAATTACAGTGTTTGCCATATGCTAAAGAGCCATTCCCAGCCAGATCTGAGAACTACTACAGCATGGCACCAAGGACTGGCTGGGTGTGTATAATATGTGCTACATATTATATTACCAGTCATTTTTAGGACAAAAGCAGTGGAAAAAGGTTATTAAAGGGTACCTATCATGTCCCACAATTCAAAATATAGGGTTAATCTGAAGGTAAATGTCTGATTGCCTGTCTTGCTAGACCAGCGGCTGCAGGGAGAAAGTGAACTTGCATTGCATCCTCCCTGCAGCCGCTCGCTGCCAGTCATTAAGGAAGTGCTGACAGCTGTTATAGTCACTGTCCACTATGCAGGGATCGCACTGTAATCCCTCTACAGCACCGTGATTGACAGGCCCACACGTGCTGCAGAGATGACTGCCAAATGAAGTGCAGGAGAGTGAATACAGAAGAGCTCACCGTATAGTAAGGGGTGACTGTTGCTGCTTTTATGAAAGCGAGCAGCTGCAGGGAGGAAATAGTCATTTTATCCCTGTAGCTGCTGCTTCAATAAGAGACCGTTCCCTAGACTGGATGCAAGTGGATCAGCTATACAAGACGTTTCCAGTCTGTACATAGAAATTCACTGACGCCAATGAAATAAACATGAAGTGCTGAGGAATTGAAACACAAGGTACATTAGAAAGTTGAAGGACTCTTTCATTTATACAGAGTATAAGCTGGATTAAGCTAAAAAAGCCAGAAGGTTGGGGTAACGCAGCTGCCGATGTGATGCACTCGACTCCTCTGTGCCCGTGGGAATACTGGTACACTGCATCCCTGTTTTTTTTTTTTTTGCTATGCTCTTTAGTGAACAGGACGAAATAAGGCCCGTGGTGGATGTGAAGGGTTAATGAAGAAAATCTCAACAAAAGCAGGAACTGACTTGTAACTAAGCGTTTATTATGTTTGGATTGGTTACATTTAGGACATGTCATGCTTTTCTGCAAAGCCGCAAAGTTAAATAAGTCCCGATCGGTGTAAATAAATCGGTGTCACCGTCCTGACAGATGGAGCTGGAAAGTTAGATGCTTCCTGAGCTAATTTAGCTTCTCGTGAGCGATTGCCCTCCGATAGTCCGGTGCGCCCCTATGAAGAGTGAGCCATCTCCGCCAGTATATCTGTATATTTAGCGAGCGGATGCCTTCCCCTGGGAATGAGTCTTACAAATTTGCCGGTCACATTGCACATTGTTGGTTTGGGTTGGCTGCTGTCACTTCCTCCAGACAATGAATATAGGAAATACAATTCAGACCTGTGCATGAGAAACGCTGAAATTACCAATCAATCATCTCAAGTAAAAGCGAACCAGGGCTCCTTAAGAGGGTTGGCCAGAATATATATATTTTTTTTTCCTCAAAAGAAAAAAAAAACTGCGCATCCCCTCGTATCGTAACTCCTTTGGAAGTAAATAGTGCAGAACATCAGTACCACAAACTACCTGTAGACCAGTGTGGTGCTTTCTTTGGAAAAAGAGTAGCCATTTTTTTTCCAATTATAGAAATTATGTAAGGTTGTGCTTGCCCAGGGGGACAAAAAATGTGTTGTGGGCTGCAACCTGAACCTGACATATCCCCCTGTAGCAGCCAAATACACCAGACGATGGCTGTACTAGACTCTAGAAGTGCCAAAGAGAACGAGTAGTCACCTCTTCACTTTTATCAAACTGGATAAAATGCCAAGTGGCGATCAGTGGATCACTATTTTCCAGACAGAGGGATACCGGAGGTGAACAGTGTATATGCTTGGCCTTAGAGTGTTATAGAGACCCCAGTAGATTCCAAAAGTGGTGGAAGCTGCCGGCGACATTTCCTTTGTGCCTCATTATAATCAGGGATATTGGAGAGAAAACAATATGGATTTCCTTTGCTGTGAATGATGAAGGTCCAGGATACAAATAACATATTAATTGCTGTTTTATTGTCGCCACGTTTTGAACTTTACACACTTCTTCCTCAGGACATGACCACGTTAGTGCCTGTATAATTATAATTAGGACTTGCATGCAATGCCTTCTTTTTTATTTTCAATATTCCAAGTGCGGCTGAGTTCTCTGTTCATCACATTTTGGCTACACATTGGGGACCGTCGGGGGGGGGCTTTTCTAAGCCCTAAAAAAAAAACAAAAAACAGGATTTGGAAGTGCTCCTGATGAAGCCATAGATTTCAATTACCAAAGTTGAAAATGTTCAACTTTAGACTCCAAGACTGAGGACAAAAAAAAGCTCAGTTGGAAACAAAAACTCATCATTCCACCCTGTGGTTTCCAACTTCAGAGCTGGATCGGGCAAATAATGAGCTCAAACAGAATCCAAGGTTACATGTTAGCAACTTTGTGCAATAATTGGATGTCTGTGGCTCCATCAGGGGCAGAACTGAATCTTGTTTTATTTTTTGTGGGATGTGCTGATGGGACCCCTGATGAAGTCACGAACATGAGGTGAAACGTGATGCCTACATGCCCTATAGCAGGGGTCTCAAATTCTGCAGAGTAAATGGGCCACACATAAAAAAAACTTAAGCTGGCGGGCCGCATTCCTTTCAAACTTAAGAGTTACAATTGATAGCGGTATTTAAGGGGTTAAACGGCCACGATCGGTGCTAATGCCGATTGTGGCCGCTTTAAATAGGTTGTCAGCTGTGATGTACAGCTTAAGCCCCCGTTACACATAACGATGTCCCAGCGATCCCACGAACGATCCGACATGATGGGATCGCTGGGACATTGTTAGGCTGATCGCTGGTGAGCTGTCACATAGACAGCCCCAGCGATCAGGACCAGCGACGCTGGACACTAGTTTCTAATGTAAACATCGGGTATCCAGGAGCCATCGCTGATTGCTGGTCTCTCGCTGCCACACGCAGCGATGCGTGTGGGCAGCGGGAGACCAGCGATCGAAAAACGGCCCAGGCAGCTGCTGCATGATCAGTGATAACCGGCAGGGGGGGCGGTCGCTGATCCCCGTCACACACAGTGGCATCACAAAATCAGCGATCTCGCTAGCGAGATCACGGTGTGTGACGGGGCCTTAACCTCAGCAGATGATAGTATCAGCTCTGCATGTGAGCCAGCGCTATCATCTCGCTGTACACGGACAGCCACAGTCAAAATCCAGCAATGGGATGAAAGTCACGCCTCCGCTCTGTGCGCTGGCGTGAAGTCATCACGCAGGGCCACAGTCACTACAGAGCGGCGCACTCCTCCTCTCTTCTAGCGTGAGCAGTGGCGTAACTACAAAGTTATGGGCGCTGGTGCCATGCCAAAATACACGCACTCCGCACACATCGTACACACACGGCTCGGCTCCGTACACTTCATACACACGCGGCTCCGCTCCGTACACTTCGTACACAAGTGGCTCCGCTCCGTACACTTCATACACAAGTGGCTCCGCTCCGTACACTTCATACACAAGTGGCTCCGTTCCGTACACTTCGTACACACGTGGCTCCGCTCCGTACACACGTGGCTCCGCTCCGTACACTTCGTACACACGTGGCTCCGCTCTGTACACTTCGTACACACGTGGCTCCGCTCCGTACACTTTGTACACACACGTGGCTCTGCTCTGTACACCTCGTACACACGTGGCTCTGCTCCGTACACCTCGTACACACGTGGCTCTGCTCCGTACACCTCGTACACACGTGGCTCTGCTCCGTACACCTCGTACACACGTGGCTCTGCTCCGTACACCTCGTACACACGTGGCTCTGCTCCGTACACCTCGTACACACGTGGCTCTGCTCCGTACACCTCGTACACACGTGGCTCTGCTCCGTACACCTCGTACACACGTGGCTCTGCTCCGTACACCTCGTACACACGTGGCTCTGCTCCGTACACCTCGTACACACGTGGCTCTGCTCCGTACACCTCGTACACACGTGGCTCTGCTCCGTACACCTCGTACACACGTGGCTCTGCTCCGTACACACGTGGCTCTGCTCCGTACACACGTGGCTCTGCTCCGTACACCTCGTACGTACACACGTGGCTCTGCTCCGTACACCTCGTACGTACACACGTGGCTCTGCTCCGTACACCTCGTACGTACACACGTGGCTCTGCTCCGTACACACGTGGCTCTGCTCCGTACACCTTGTACACACACGTGGCTCTGCTACATCCGTCCTGACCCACGAAACATCAGTTACTTATTCAAACCTGTGAAAATTTGCTGTGTGCCCACTTTGATGCCAGTTCTGGTGCCAATAACCCATTTGGGCCAGGCTGGAGGGACCTGGGTTTGATGCGGGGCATCACTGTCTGTGTGATTTTGGTGGCCCAAAGTCATTTAACCCTTTAATTAATGCCCTTTGGTGCCCACTTTTATGCCCACTTTTGTGCCAGTTTTATAATTTTTGACGCTTATTTTAAGTGTATTCACATCAGGGCACCTCAGTGCATTGTTTTTTTTTATTATTGTGTTGCTTATTTTTTGTTGTTAAACCTGTAAAAACAAGAAAAGAAAAAATTGCCGAATAAGAAACTGACGAATAAGAAACCAACTTCAGCCCCGTTCCTGACCCCACACACAAACTTACCGCCATCCAGCGCCATGACAACCAGCACAGACATTAGCGCGTCCTCCATCCTGCATACACTGAAGCCCCTGATCATGTGACCTCTGACTCCTCCCCTCCTGGGACCTCATCACAGGTCCTGTGCGCACAGCCATCTCACATTCCTAATGCGGCTACTGCCTTCCCCCTTCTACCTACCTCAGGGAGTGCGACGTGGTGCACCGCGGGCCGCAGATGACTGCTTCAGGGGCCGCGTGTTTGAGACCTCTGCCCTATAGCAGCATTGGGTTTGCCTAGCTTGTAGATGATTATATAAAGGATAATGCAATTCTGGAAGCTGGGATTTTTCTACTAGGGCGGCATTGCTCTGTGTAAAGTGTGCTCTCTGGAAGTAACAACAGACAGGTAGATCTGTAATTGGGCTCACTTGGCTTGTCTGTATGTTATTTTAACTCCTTACTGTCCGGATTTCTCAGATTAGTGGGAAAACTGATGGACAGTGGCGACATACAATGAGGATCCTATAATGCCGCCATATAGCGCAATTGTGCATGTTACAGATCAATCCCTTGTGTCACCAAATAACATGAGATGTCCCCAGTGGAAATGTTCTGATGTAATCTCCTTGCCAAGTGTTACTATATCACATGAGGCAACAATCCATGTGTAACCATGTGGGTGTAATTACATGTGCATTTATACAAGACTTTTATGGCATGGATGGAGTTAAAGTATATTAATGAGCTGTGCACTCACCCTTAATCACATAGCACCCATTAGTCTACAGTGACAACCTTGTCCGTCCCCACTCATCATTGTCCTGCATTGCCAATTAGCATGAACAGGGCAGAGATTCATTAAGACGAAGGCAGAATCTAAAAAAAAATGTGTTTGAAAAGGCATAAAAAAATTGCAACCTGGAGCTGCTACAATCAGTGTTGGGGAAGAAAAAGTAGATGGTTGACGATTTGCCAAAGAGGACTTTAAAAAAAAAAAAAAAAATTGCGCATGCTCTGAGAATCTCATAGGTCACTGCGCAAGGCGCAATGAGCTGCAGCTGAGCGTACCCCATGCATCGCCCCATCACCGGTGTGATGCCCCCAATGTAAGCAGCATATGCTAAAAAGATATCTCTGCAGAACGAGAGGTCCGCTCATTGTAAGGGCTTGGTGGCCACTCCCTATATGTTTTGGCTATTACTGAAACTAACATTGTCTAAATCCTGCATCTACAAATGTCTGTGCAGCGCCTTTTTTGTTCCTCACCATCAACCCTTCTATAAAACCCAATGTTAATACCATGCGGTGTGCTTCTTGTGTTACAGCTGCCACATTCATGGAGCACTGGAAAAGGCGACAGATGAGGCTCAACTACCGATGGGACCTTACCGGATTTGAAGAAGAACAAGTAAGTAAGGAGATGCCGCTCCACGTGCAGTGGCCGAGAGTATTCCCATCGCGCCCAACTGGTGGCTATGGGGGACTCCAAATGCTACAGATATCTGTGAGATCCATCTTTCTTCCTCTCTACTATTGTGTTGGAAGGGACGGATTTTATATATCAATGATCATTCCATAAGTTCTGGCCTTACATCATCTCCCATAGACTTAATATTGTTTGTTCTAGGCCTCAGTGCACAAAATCGTTGCCCGCTGTATTATTTTTTACTAATGATATCAATGGAGCAGCAGAAGCCTTTCATTAGGATTCATCATATTTTCTGTTTCAATCCATTACCAATGATAACTTGTTTGGGCCGGGGTAGTTGGTTGGTTGCCCAGTGGACCGGGGTAGTTGGTTGGTTGCCCAGTGGACCGGGGTAGTTGGTTGGTTGCCCAGTGGAATACTTTCTCCGGAGATCCCCCGATTATGGTCCATCATACAATGCCCAAATATTCACACTGTACCCAGACAACATTTGCCAGAGGTATCCACTGTTCAGTTTATAAACTAGTGATGCCAGGGTTACCCATGTCATCGGGACCAGTAGTGATGGCTAAAGCACCATGTTGGGCCCACTGAACGCTATATGGTAGTCCCTACAGGTCCAGCCTTAAAGGGATTATCCAAGACTATTTATTTATTTCTACATTTTTTTTTTAACTACAGATCTAAGATCTAACAGGCAGGTATATGCCAACTTCCTGCCTGTTGTGTCCGGTGCCGATTTCTGCTGGCACAGAGTGGTCACAAACTGCTCCTGCCGGCGATTGAGCAACTTCCACTGATGCGATGTTGACAGGGCAGCGTCTTCTCTTCTGCTCTTCTTTGTTGATGGGGTGTGACTGCCGACGTCCTGCTGATCGACAGCCAGTTCCCAGCTGCCTAAAGGCCCCTTTACATTTAGCGATGCACCAGCGATCCCGACCACGATACGACCCGGTCAGGATCGTTGGTGCATCGCTAAATGGTCGCTAGTGAGCTGCCAAACAGGCAGATCTCATCAGCGATGCAGCAGCGATACAGCGGCCGTTACTTACCTTTCAGATGCGGCGATCCTGACGTCCTCCCGTCCGCATCCACGCGTCGCTCGTCGGTGCCAGCAGGAAGCGCCCGACGAGAAATGGAGCTGCGCGATCGACAGACAGCGGGGGAGCCGGTCAGAAGTAAGTATCACACATAGCGATATCGCTAGCGATATCGCTGCTGCGTCACCAAATCGGTGATGCTTTAGCGATATTGCTAGCGATATCGCTATGTGTAAAACCCCCTTTTCTCTGGGGAGCTGCAAACATCTGCAGTCACGCCTCTTCAACAGAGCAGAACGGAAGAGGAGCAGCTGAATCTCCAGTAGGTGCGGTCCATGACAGCTCTGAGCTGGCACCGTCAGGAACAGGCAGGTAGTTACCTCTGTTAGCAACTGCCTGCCTGTTAGTTTCTAGGCCCATAGTAAACAAAAGAAAATAGTCCTGAACAACCCCCTTTAAGGTTAAATTCGGTACTAATTGGCCAGACAGCTAAGCTCTGTGCTGTTTGTAACATCTTGTTTTGTTTTTTTTGTTTGTTTTTTACTGAAAAATTTGCTGCAACTGAATGTCACTGCTGGATAAAAGGGTTGCAGCAAATTTTTCAGTAAAAAACAACATGTGTCCCCTATACACAGGATAATTGATAAATGTCTGATCGCTTAGGATATGACAGCTGGGACAGTCATCCTTTCACAAGAACAGGGATCCAAAAGTTTCGTGTGTGACTGCAGTGGTAGTCAGCATGTGCGACCACCACTCCTATAGACAGTGAATGGCGCAGTAGTGAGCATGTGGGACCAAAATAATAATCTTTATTTTTATATAGCGCTAACATATTCTGCAGCACTTTACAATTTAATTTGCACACATTATCATCGCTGTCCCCGATGGGGCTCACAATCTAAATTCCTTATCAGTATATGTCTATGGAATGTGGGAGGAAACCGGAGAACCCAGAGGAAACCCACGCAGGGAGAACATACAAACTCCTTGCAGATGTTGTCCTTGGTGGGATTTGAACCCGTTACCCCAGCGCTGCAAGGCTGCCGTGCTAACCACTGAGCCACCGTGCTACCCACCACTACTATAGACAGTGACTGGAGTGGTAGTGAGCGTGTGCGACCACTGCTACTATAGACAGTGACTGGAGCGGTAGTGAGCGTATGCAACCACCACAAATATAAATGGTGAATGGTGCAGTAGTGAGCATGTGCGACCACTGCTCCATTCATTGTCTATAGGTCACACATGCTCAGTACTGCTCCATTTGGACAGAGAACCAGTAGGGCAAATCCTTGTGTGTGAGCCAACAAGCACTCTATTATCTCTATATATTATATGTTGTATTCATGTACCACCTGTGTCCACATATCCGTTTCCTCATTGTAAATGCCCGCCGCCTGACAAGTCTGGGGCTTCCCAGTTTTGTGTCCTTCATGTCGGCATCGCGATGTTGTAGCGTTAGGTGTGCTTAATGTATCCCATTGAGTGTTTGGTGTACCATCCTCTGTACCCCCTATCCCCCATTCCCCGAGCACTAACCATGACCCCAAGACCCTGAATTAATAACAGTTCTTTTTTTTTCTGTGTGTGTTGTGTTCTTGTATCCTGAAGGGCACAGTCAAGGTTTGAACTTATTTATTAATACGTTTTCTATCTCCTTTCTTCAGCAAGTTTTTCTTTTGCTTTTTCCCTTTAAATCACCTGCCTTTGCCCCCCCTCCCCCAATCCTATTCTGTCCTGTCAGGCAAAGGCCTCAATGTATGTGCAATGTGTGTGTCCGTCACTTTTCTGTTGCCGATTCCCCACCCCCCCAAGCCACGAATGGCTATGTCGCACCCCTGTCTCGTCTGCGGCCGCTATTGTTGCATCGTGTTTGCGTCCATCACAAATCGCACTCCATGTTTCGCAGCACTGTGTGTCGGCAGATGGTAACGCATTGCACCACTGTATGTACTGATCAGCTCCCTTCACAGCCTGCCTAAGCCTTGAGATCTACGCTGTAATCCTGATGAGGAGCCTCATCTCGCGGACGGATGTGTCATCCCAAATACCTTATTTTCTTTCTTTCCAACAGGACCATCCCAGAGCGGAGTATGAAGCAAAAGTCCTTCAGAAATCGCTGAAAAAGGAGCACAGGCGCAAAGAGGTAGGGTAGTGGTGTCCGCAGTCTTAAAAAAGAACTTGTCAACAAGATTTGCCTCTTTTTTTTTTTTTGATCCCCCTAGGGATTGTGACCTGAAAAGCTCTTTCTAAAGTTACGCCTCACCTCATTTTGTTTCCTTCTGTCTCAGACGCCATGCTGAAAGTGCTGTTTTAATTGCCTTGTTCGTGCTCTTTTGGAAGCTGCTTTTAACTGCTGCTCTTGTAAGAATCTGTACACAAAAAGAATTTACAAACACACGCTCACTGTCTGTGCATTGGAAAGGGATGCAAGGAACCAAGCTCAAAAAGTATTTGTGCACAGATTACTAGAGCAGCAGATCAAAGCAACTTCTAAACTAGCACAAACGGCATTTTCAGCATGGTGTCTGACAGACGAAAGGAAAATTAGGTAATGCAGTATATTACAAAAAATCATTACTTTGAAAAGGCTGATCAGTACATTAAGAAAAAAATTACTCTTCAAACCCATCCCTGGTCTGTTACATGTACAGAGCATTTGCCAGCCTCAAGCTCACTTTCAGATCATCGGGGAAAAAAATTGATTAAAGTGCAAACACCAGTGTTTAACCTGCCAAAACACAAGTGCTAGATTTTGAGCAGTGTGTGGGTGATTTTGCAAAGCTACAATACCAGATATGGCCTTTCTACAAGAGTGGCGCTGTTCCAATTTTTTTTCACATTTGGAGAAACCACCCCATAACAATTCAAAGGTTGTCTGGTTTTGCAGCCCTAATCACATTGCACCATGCAATTTCTCAGGAGCTGTAGGGTAAATCTACTTTGCAAGATTTCAGCCAAGTAACTGGCTTCAGATTTGGCAGTCGATAAGGTGATGATTGTCCACCCCCCCCCAACCAATATCTATAAATAATGTAATTTGCAGTTACATGATGTTCGCCCTTTAGCTGCTGTTAGTCCTTTGTCCTGAAACACAATCCTGTACCGGTCACGGTCGAGCTCTGTATGATGGTGTTTGCGCAGCGTCCGTCTGTATACAATGGTTGTCTCATTTTTAAAGCCAATCCGATCCACAAAAGGGGATCAGGTAACCTGTAAGTGAAGGGAAATGGTCCTATTGTCCTCCGCATCTACTATTACCATGCTGTCGCCGGTCTGCTCCATGTACTACATATGTAGATTAGCAGCATGCTACTAACATTCACCCAAATGCTGAAAATCTGAACAATTAATCAAGATTCTAGAACTATGATGGGTACAATGTGGGCGAGTTCACATGCAGCAGATTTTTCCATGACTGTCCCAAATATCTGGGGCTTGAAGAAATCTATGCACCTGCTGCAGAAATGGCCGTATTCAGAGGAATGGAACGGATGAAAACTAGCATGAAAGTTCTGCATTCATTCTGCCACTTATGAATTCATCTTTATGGTTCAATGCAGACACATTTCTCCTATGTAGTGAAAGGTTTCTTCTATCTCCAGCTGCCTTACGACTATATCTATATGTCCGACATGGAACAAGTGCTTGCAACTGCCCCAACCATCACTGGTCGCCTTTCCAGATGAGCCCTATCCCTTTTTTTTTTTTTTTTTTTTTTTTTTTTATCCTCCGCATAAGCCAAAAAATTGAAGAAGCATTGGGGTCTTTCGGCAGTTTGATGGGTCCCGTCACTCCCTGGCCCTCTTGCAGGTGTTGCAGGCCCCTAGATTTTTTTTTTACATAGGATTACGGGATGGTTTATACTTGTAGGATTGAATGAGGCAATGCTGACATATACTTCACCAGCGTTACACAAAGTATGGCGCAGGCAAACACAATTTGGCCTATGAGCAGATGTAGAGGCTGCAGCGATCACCTGAGTTCCACAGCTCCTTCAATAAGCTGGTTGGTGGAGTGCAGAGAGTCAAACCACCATCTGATGGAATATTAACAGTCCATGATCCTTGGGATATGTCATTAGGCGAATAAGGCTGCATAAGTTCTTTAAATATGTTGTCCACTACTTTAGGAAATTTGCAGAGGGTTGGGAACACTTAAAATAAAAAATAAATTAAAAAAAAATACTCCCTGTTGGAGGAATTATTCCTCTCTGGTCCATCACTGCAGACCAAAGGGTCTCTACTGGGGTCTGAAGTGAGTCTCCTGACCCTACAGCCAATCAGTGGTTAAGTGACCAGTGGGATTTCAATAGTGAACCTTAGTTCCGATTTTCTGTTACGTTAAAGGAGTGCCAGATCACCAACGAGACCTGATGGACCCCATTCACTTACAATGGTGTCCATCTTGCCGTGGCAAAACTTTTTGGCAAAATAATTGTGCCGTGTGCTGCACTATTTCTTCTAGCAATTATATAATCTCACAGATATGAACTAAAGCTTAGCCATTTCCTTTATTAGCTCGTAGTAGTAGCTGTATCTCCATAAGGGACGTAACTATAGTGGGTGCAATGGTTGCAGTTGCATCTGGGCCCTGGAGTCTTCAAGTTGTCTCTGCAGAGAGGAAGAGTGCTAGAACTCTAGTGCCACCTATAGGAAGTGGCAATGCTAAAAGTCAATGTCGACCCCTTAACGAGCCGTGTCACATGACTTGGGATAAAAGCCAAAACCAGAATCTCAATTTGCAGACACTGTGTGTGTTGAGGTGCTGCCCCTCATCAGTGCCAAGTGTGAGATCTGGTTTGGCTGGGTGAGGGGTGTCTGACCGGAATCCAAGGGGTGACTTTTAGGATTGCTACTTCCTATAGGTGGCATTAGAGTTCTAGTCCTCTGAAGAGACAATTTGCATAGTTCACAGGGTAGCATTGCGGCTTAAAAGTCTCCTCATTTCGGCATTCTAGACATATCACTCTCCACAAGGAGAAACGCTAACCCTTGGATCCCAGGCAGACGTCTCTCACACTTTGCACTGATGAAGGGCAGTACCCCCGAAACAGTATCTGCAAATTGAGATGCTCGTTTTCGCTTTTATTCTAAGCCACGTGACAAGGCTCGCTAAAGGGTCGACACTGACTTTTAGGATTACTATTTCCGATAGGTGGCGCTATAGAGTTCTAGTGCTCTTCTTCTCTGAAGAGGCAATTTAGACTAGGTAACATAACCATAGAGTCCAAAAGGAAATAAATAAAAAATTTAAACGCCCGGTGTGTATCGGGTTCCTGGCTTGGCCAGTGATATTTTGGGGCAGCGCACCCTTAATTGTATCTCATTCGTTGCTGCTGATTGATCGATGCTTTATAACGCTATTGCATGGTCCTTTTTGTTTCCTTCAAATGCCTTCAGAAGCATCAGCCTGTTCCTGAGGACAACACAAACAAGTGGAGGCAGAGAGTTAAGACAGCCATGGCCGGGGTGAAATTGGTACATTTTACACCCAATTTCCCGGGTTAAGAAATGATTATTGAGCAGACACCTTGGTTTATTGTGTTTTGCATACTGAGGGGATTATTGTGAGGGCACGGAGTTCTCCCAATGCCAGGCTGAGGCGGGGCGAGCCTCGAGACCTATGGCCTGTAACAGCTTTATGATCCCCTCAGGCTGCTTAGTTTTTCATTTTCACATCACCTGAGTGTCCACTTTCCCTTTTCATCCACCACCAGTCAATGCATGGCTCCCTCGTCACAACGTCTCGCTCCACATCCCATGAAATGTCTGTGTTTTGTGTTTGTGTGCATGCTGCACCATGTACCAGGGAACTGTTCTAGTGTTGTCTTGTCACGTGCATTATTATAACTCCATTATTAGGGTTCATTGCTAACACGGTCCCATTGCCGGGGCGGGCCTATTGACATAACTGGGAACGTTGAGGTAGAACGGAGTCACCGATGCTCTTTATTCAGAGGGATTCAGCTGCAGTTTTCCTTTATCCTCTTTAAGGAAACCGTGGAAAGAACAAAAATGTACTCCTATGTGAGGACTAGTTTCTCAGTGTGCTCATTTCACTTACCTTATGTCAAGCACCTAGGGCACAACTTGTTTTGGGCTGATCGGATGATCTCCTGATGTGATCGGCATTTTATTACTTTTTTATGATGGTAATTCAGATTTCCCTTTTCGAGGGAAACTTTATAGGTCCTACCCAGGAAGGCCAGAAAATATATCCGGGATGAATGCACCCACTTTGTCCCCCATCTTGTTGGACAAGCCTTGAAAAAATGTGATTGTTGCAGATTGTGGGCATATATATTGTAGACCTGGTCCTCCAGAAGACAACACTCATTGTAGCCAATCCGACTAATCTGAAGATTCATTTCTATTGACTATTCTAAGATACACTTTTTAAAAAAAAATAAAATTCTACTCAGATAATTTAAAAAAAAATTATATATATTACAGACCAAAAGTTTGGACACACCTTCTCATTCAAAGAGTTTTCTTTCTTTTCATGACTATGAAAATTGTAGATTCACTCTGAAGGCATCAAAACTATGAATTAACACATGTGGAATTATATAATTAACAAAAAAGTGTGACACAACTGAAAATATGTCTTATATTCTAGGTTCTTCAGAGTAGCCACCTTTTGCTTTGATTTCTGCTTTGCACACTCTTGGCATTCTCTTGATGAGCTTCAAGAGGTAGTCACCGGAAATGGTTTTCACTTCACAGGTGTGCCCTGTCAGGTTTAATAAGTGGGATTTCTTGCCTTATAAATGGGGTTTGCACCATCAGTTTTGTTGTGCAAAAGTCTGGTGGATACACAGCTGATAGTCCTACTGAATAGACTGCTAGCTGCTTTTTTCTTGCCCTAATACAAATTCTAAGTAAAGAAAAACGAGTGGCCATCATTACTTTAAGAAATGAAAGTCAGTCAATCTGAAAAACTGGGATAACTTTGAAAGTGTCCACAAGTGCAGTGGCAAAAACCATCAAGCGCTACAAAGAAACTGGCTCACATGAGGACCACCCCAGGGAAAGAAGACCAAGTGTCACCTCTGCTGCGGAGGATAAGTTCATCCGAGTCACCAGCCTCAAATCGCAGGTTAACAACAGCTCAGATTAGAGACCAGGTCAATGCTACACAGAGTTCTAGCAGCAGACACATCTCTACATCAACTGTTAAGAGGGGACTTTGTGCAGCAGGCCTTCATGGTAAAATAGCTGCTAGGAAACCACTGCTAAGGACAGGCAACAAGCAGAAGAGACTTGTTTGGGCTATAGAACACAAGGAATGGACATTAGACCAGTGGAAATCTGTGCTTTGGTCTGATGAGTTCAAATTTGAGATCTTTGGTTCAAACGACCGTGTCTTTGTGCGACGCAAAAAAGGTGAACGGATGGACTCTACATGCCTGGTTCCCACTGTGAAGCATGGAGGAGGAGGTGTGATGGTGTGGGGGTGCTTTGCTGGTGACACTGTTGGGGATTTATTCAAAATTGAAGGCATACTGAACCAGCATGGCTACCACAGCATCTTGCAGCGGCATGCTATTCCATCCGGTTTGCGTTTAGTTGGACCATCATTTATTTTTCAACAGGACAATGACCCCAAACACACACCTCCAGGCTGTGTAAGGGCTATTTGACCAAGAAGGAGAGTGATGGGTGCTACGCCAGATGACCTGGCCTCCACAGTCACCAGACCTGAACCCAATCGAGATGGTTTAGGGTGAGCTGGACCGTAGAGTGAAGGCAAAAGGGCCAACAAGCGCTAAGCATCTCTGGGAACTCCTTCAAGACTGTTGGAAGACCATTTCCGGTGACTACCTCTTGAAGCTCATCAAGAGAATGCCAAGAGTGTGCAAAGCAGTAATCAAAGCAAAAGGTGGCTACTGTGAAGAACCTAGAATATAAGACATATTTTCAGTTGTTTCACACTTTTTTGTTAATCATATAATTCCACATGTGTTAATTCATAGTTTTGATGCCTTCAAAGTGAATCTACAATTTTCATAGTCATGAAAATAAATTAAAACCCTTTGAATGAAAAGGTGCGTCCAAACTTTTGGTCTGTACTGTGTGTGTGTGTGTGTGTGTGTCCAATGGAACAAATTTCCATGTGCCAGAGCAAATAATTTTAGTTAAGATTTATGATTAGCATATTTCCACCTAATATAAACCTGAAAATGACACCCAACTAGAATTACGAACAAAATGTTATTGTTTTTAATATGCGATTAATAAATATTGTTCTGTCCTCACTAATTGAAGCAGACTTCATGTAGCTTAACAGGCAGTTAATCCTCTATACCGGGGTCCAATAAGGGAGACTGTAGTTGAATCTGTATTTTATTGAACGTAGGGTATATTGATGTGGTGAAACTACAATACAAAATGTGTACACAGAATCAGTATTGGGTTCATAGGAATACATAATAGCTAACCAGGGGAGAGCTGACTAAGCAGGGTGACCTAAGACAGGAATAGATGTAGGAAGCGTGATTACTCCCCTTGTGTCAGCATCAGTGGTAGGTACAGGAATGAGATGTTCCCAGAATGCAGGCTGGATAGAAAATGGAAGACTGGAGAGAAAAATGAGGCTGGAATAGACCATAATCCTTTTGCAAACTTACCCAGAATACATTGTGGATTGTAGGGAAAGAGAAGATTAGAAAGTGAAACTAAGACACACAATAACACTGCAGTTATGACTTTGGTCAGTAGATGGAGCCAAAGATACAGAAAACATTAAATCTATGGCTGAAACTGAATATTATAAATATTCATAGCAAATCATTGTAGATATTATCAAAATAGACAGTCAAAAGTTGTGAATTATGTCGGAGGCAGAACAAATATAAAAAATATTAAGGGGAAAAATAGCCTCAAAGTACAGACTGTGGGGGTATCTCCATGTAATAAGTAATCACTTGATCCATGTGCAACACTGTGTGTTTATACACTTGATATTACTTAGTTGGTGTGATTCTGTGCAGAAATATTTTGTGTTCTGTACTATTCATTTCATGATATATACAGCTAGCAATAAATACGGTATCCCCCTGCACATGAGCCTTTAGTATCTACAGACTGGATATTATATTTGTGCACAAAATCACACCAAATAACTAATAAATGTGAGGCTATTTTTCCCCTCGATATTTTATTTTTTTTTTTAGTTTTTAATATGTGCTTAATAAATATAACATCTGTATTCATCATTCTAGCTGTCATATTTATAGGTTTATATTGTCTGGTGGACACACAACACACATCTATTTAGATTCTGTGTTAACAATGTTCCCAGCTATATCAAGGACACGCATCTTAAGAAATCATGGTTGGCTAGTCTTGGTCTCATGTTCCTTATTCGCGATGAGCACATGTGCTCGGATAACGTGTTATCGGAGTATCTTGGGTGTGCTCGGATAACATGTTCGAGTCCTTGCAACTGCAATTTTCGCAGATGTTGGGCAATCCCCGCATGTGTTGTGGTTGTCTAACGGCTTGCGACACATACAGTTGCAGGGACTCGAAGATATTATTCGAGCACACCCAAGATACTCGGATAACACCCGAGCATGCTCGCTCATCACGTCTCCTTATTTTCTGAAGAGTCCAAGTTCTTCAGTCTGTCTAAAAGACCCTGTGATTACATCCACCCTTTCCTTATGTGTTTTTTCTTTTTTTTTATCATTCAGACTCAATTTGTGGGAAAAAAAAAATTCAGAATTTTTTTTATCCTGTTACACAACACTGGGTTCCCTTGTACATCACTAAACAGATGTGATCTCCATACAGTGACACCTGTGTGCCTGCGGTTTCAGTGGCTCTTCATCCCCCGTTTGTGTTCTCACGTTGACCCCTTGCGCTTCCTTTTCTCGGATGCCGTAGTGATTCTATATTCTGCTTTTTTTTTTTTTCTTTCTATTTCATTGCATTTTAGACTGAAAAAGAAAAGCTGACATGGAGGGATCGAGTTCCTGCCTATGTTACCAATTTGGTTGGCATTGTTTTCATGGTAAGTCGTAGATTCGTAATGGTTCGTCTTCAAGCATGCTTGGCAACTTTGATGGGTGCCAGTCTGGGAGGACTTTTTGTTTAAAGGGGTTGTCTGGGCTTTTCACATAATCTCAGCACATATCTGGGCTGCGGAATGCTGACAAGTAATTTACTTTCTGTCACTAGTTTGCACGGTTTTCTAGATATTCTGAACAGAACGTCCAAGGGGGGGGTGTTATGGCATTGAAATGAGAACTGGTCGTAACCTCCTAGTCTACTCCAAACATGCCCTCTATAGCAACAACCCCACCCTGCATAGCTACAGGCCCTCCCCGTCCACATGAAGAAGCCCTCATCACACAGTAACAAATCCTCCCCCTCTAGCAGCCTCACTGCAGAGAGCAGACCACCCAGCTGCTCCTCCCCCAGACACACGCTGAACAGTGATCTATGGAAAGTGAAACTAGTGAGGAGGGAAAATCGTCCTGTATTCTGGGCCACTCCATGATTACAATACATAACTCAATATCAGTAATTCCTTCCCTCACTGTCCCAGGCTGCTGGCAGCAGTGAGAACAGACTGTGTGATGGCCAGTGATGGGGGTCTGCAGCTTCTAATCTGCACAGGGGATGGCAGTCACTGATGTAATCTGTTCTGTGACAAAGCCTCTGCTGTGTGAATGAGACAGCTCTGTGTCACTGATGTCTTCACACAGCAGCAGATTTGGTGCAGTGTATGTGTGAGCACTGTGTCTCTAATGACACAAATACTGATGGGAGCAGCCTGTCCCAGAATACAGGACGATTTTCCCTCCTCACTAGTTTCACTTTCCATAGATCACTGTTCAGCGCGTGTCTGGGGGAGGAGCAGCTGGGTGGTCTGCTCTCTGCAGTGAGGCTGCTAGAGGGGGAGAATTTGTTACTGTGTGATGAGGGCTTCTTCATGTGGACGGGGAGGGCCTGTAGCTATGGAGGGTGGGGTTGTTGCTATAGAGGGCATGTTTGGAGTAGACTAGGAGGTTACGACCAGTTCTCATTTCAATGCCATAACACCCCCCCTTGGACGTTCTGTTCAGAATATCTAGAAAATCGTGCAAACTAGTGACAGAAAGTAAATTACTTATTGTCATAATTCTGCAGCCCAGATATGTACTGAGATTATGTGAAAAGCCCGGACAACCCCTTTAAGGAACATTGAGTCACTGAAAGTATTTCTCTTAGCAAAATGTATTATTTGGCTCAAACCCGAAATGTACATTTGTATGCTGAGACTCCCAGCATCTGAGAATCCTGATGTCGTACACAAGAAACCACCTGGAATCTGGACTTTTCAGGAGATGTCAGTTTGCATCTAGAAGGTTTTTCCTACTCCTTTTGGGAGCTCTCCCTGTTTTTTAAGGCAAACTCCTGGAAGTTTAAAGAGAAATGGCAAGTATGGTCCTAAAATAGTGCCAACTGTTTATATAATGAGAATTGGTTGGGTGTTTCAAGGGGGCTGGTGCCTTAATTGCCCCAACTTTCAGGTGCCATAGGGTTGCAGTACCAGAGGCGTCAATCTAGGGATAATTGAAATACATTGCTTTCCTTCCTCATACAAAAGCCGCAATAACCTCCCAGAAATCAGCCCATCCAAAAGGTTTCTTGTAGAGATGAGCAAATCGATTCACAGGACACTGGTCCAGATGCCACATCGGTATTCAATGGCCGACCAATAGGATCCCTGCAAATCTCCTCCTAGCTGCCACCATCCCCGGTTCATCTATTCCTCCGTCAGCTTAATGTTGTAACAACATGTGTCACAGAAGGCACGATGCACACATTCTATACTCTTGTTGCCACCATTGCCTACATAGAACATGACCCATAACCATGTTGGAAAGGATCTTCTGATTCACTAAAGGGCCAATCTGATCATGATTTAGGGAGTGGAAATCTGAAAGCTACTTGGTCCACAGCGCTAACACGTGCCTGGTTTTCTTCACCAGATTGGTTTAACGTTTGCGATTGTCTTCGGCGTCATCGTGTATCGAGTCTCCACGGCGGCTGCTTTAGCCATGAGTTCTAATCCTTCGGCCCGCGCTAATGTGAGGGTGACTGTGACTGCAACCGCCGTCATCATTAACCTGGTGGTGATTCTGATTCTGGATGAGGTGTATGGCTGCATAGCGCGGTGGCTCACTCAGATAGGTAAGTTTCTATACATTGAGTACACTTTTACTGTTGCCCTGTTGGGAACTGTAGTTTTACAGCAGCTGGAGTGGCTCAGAATGAAGTCCTGCACTATTAGACTATACTCAGGTGTACGGTCGTAGAGATGCTCCAGAATGTAGATTTCAGACTCTCAAATGCTCAATATCCAGATATGAAAGGCCCATGATCTCCTGCACATCAGAGGGAATCAGACAGATTTAGATTTCTTATTCCTTCCGCCAACTCGCTTTTTTTTTTTTTTTTTTTCTTTATATTCTGGGCAGAGGTTCCAAAAACCGACAAGACTTTTGAAGAACGTTTGATATTCAAGGCTTTCCTCCTGAAGTTTGTCAATGCTTACACACCCATATTTTACGTTGCTTTCTTCAAAGGTCGGTAAGTAAAATGTTAATATAGGCAGAGCTGAGATTGTTCACCAGCGCAATATGTCTGGAATATTTCTCAATATTTACCGTCAAGAGCACAGCTCTGAGCTCAGTGGTGGACACACCAGAAGAGTTTCCTTGTGAGTGAACACTAGAAGGGCCCTTTGCAGTCCAGTAGCTCCTCACAATGCACCCCCTTATGTGTCTGAGACAGACTCTGTTTGCTACTTAGGAGGTGGAAGTGGCCCCCTTACCTCTCGGGCCCCTGTGCGGCTACATAGGTTGCACCAATATGATGTCCTGCCCTGATCTTGCTCTAGATTACTCAGCAGCCCATTGCTTTTTAATGGAAACAATGCAATACTTCACTTCACCTGCGGGGGAGCTGCAGTGGAAGTGAATACTTGCAGTCAGATTTCTCCAGCGATGATCATTGAAGGTTCCAAAAGGGGGACTTTTGAGCAGTTGATCATCCTTTTAACAGCAATTACAACCTCCTACGCGTTTCATGTAGTTATATTTTACATACATACATTTGTGCAAGAAAAGTAAAGATTGGAAGACCAACGAGCCGTGTAACGAGCCATGTTTTTCCTCTTATCGTTAGGTTTGTTGGACGTCCTGGGGACTACGTCTACATCTTTGGCTCCTTCAGAATGGAAGAGGTATGTATCCTCCTGAGAAATGAGGCATCAGCTGTTGGTATCAGGTATGCCCGAGAACTGGGATGGAATGGGAATACATGGGCAGCTGGTCTAGACAAGCGGCATCAGCTGAAATGTGCATGGCAAAGATGTCACTGTGACGCTGCGATCCCCAAGAGTTGCATAAGTTGAATTTTGCATTTGGGAGTAGGAGAAAATTCTGCACGAATGTCTATGTATTTATTTGCATGTTTTTATTTTTTTAATGTAGTGCGCCCCTGGTGGTTGTTTGATGGAACTGTGCATCCAGTTGAGCATCATCATGCTGGGAAAACAGCTGATTCAGAACAATCTCTTTGAGATAGGAATCCCGTGAGTTCTCGGTTACCGGTCATAACCCATATACAGTGGGGAAAAAAAGTATTTAGTCAGTCAGCAATAGTGCAAGTTCCACCACTTAAAAAGATGAGAGGCGTCTGTAATTTACATCATAGGTAGACCTCAACTATGGGAGACAAACTGAGAAAAAAAAATCCAGAAAATCACATTGTCTGTTTTTTTTTTCATTTTATTTGCATATTATGGTGGAAAATAAGTATTTGGTCAGAAACAAGCAATCAAGATTTCTGGCTCTCACAGACCTGTAACTTCTTCTTTAAGAGTCTCCTCTTTCCTCCACTCATTACCTGTAGTAATGGCACCTGTTTAAACTTGTTATCAGTATAAAAAGACACCTGCGCACACCCTCAAACAGTCTGACTCCAAACTCCACTATGGTGAAGACCAAAGAGCTGTCAAAGGACACCAGAAACAAAATTGTAGCCCTGCACCAGGCTGGGAAGACTGAATCTGCAATAGCCAACCAGCTTGGAGTGAAGAAATCAACTGTGGGAGCAATAATTAGAAAATGGAAGACATACAAGACCACTGATAATCTCCCTCGATCTGGTGCTCCACGCAAAATCCCACCCCGTGGGGTCAGAATGATCACAAGAACGGTGAGCAAAAATCCCAGAACCACGCGGGGGGACCTAGTGAATGAACTGCAGAGAGCTGGGACCAATGTAACAAGGCCTACCATAAGTAACACACTACGCCACCATGGACTCAGATCCTGCAGTGCCAGACGTGTCCCACAGCTTAAGCCTGTACATGTCCGGGCCCATCTGAAGTTTGCTAGAGAGCATTTGGATGATCCAGAGGAGTTTTGGGAGAATGTCCTATGGTCTGATGAAACCAAACTGGAACTGTTTGGTAGAAACACAACTTGTCGTGTTTGGAGGAAAAAGAATACTGAGTTGCATCCATCAAACACCATACCTACTGTAAAGCATGGTGGTGGAAACATCATGCTTTGGGGCTGTTTCTCTGCAAAGGGGCCAGGACGACTGATCCGGGTACATGAAAGAATGAATGGGGCCATGTATCGTGAGATTTTGAGTGCAAACCTCCTTCCATCAGCAAGGGCATTGAAGATGAAACGTGGCTGGGTCTTTCAACATGACAATGATCCAAAGCACACCGCCAGGGCAACGAAGGAGTGGCTTCATAAGAAGCATTTCAAGGTCCTGGCGTGGCCTAGCCAGTCTCCAGATCTCAACCCTATAGAAAACCTTTGGAGGGAGTTGAAAGTCCGTGTTGCCAAGCGAAAAGCCAAAAACATCACTGCTCTAGAGGAGATCTGCATGGAGGAATGGGCCAACATACCAACAACAGTGTGTGGCAACCTTGTGAAGACTTACAGAAAACGTTTGACCTCTGTCATTGCCAACAAAGGCTATATCACAAAGTATTGAGATGAAATTTTGTTTCTGACCAAATACTTATTTTCCACCATAATATGCAAATAAAATGAAAAAAAAACAGACAATGTGATTTTCTGGATTTTTTTTTCTCAGTTTGTCTCCCATAGTTGAGGTCTACCTATGATGTAAATTACAGACGCCTCTCATCTTTTTAAGTGGTGGAACTTGCACTATTGCTGACTGACTAAATACTTTTTTTCCCCACTGTATCTGTAGCTGGCCCTTTAAATGGATGCACTGAATGTCTGATCCTGCTCTTTTTAGGAAGATGAAGAAGCTGATCAGATACTTAAAGTTGAGGAGAGAAACCTACTTGGGTCATGAGGAGCACCTGAAGAGGAAGCAACGTTACGAGTTAGATTATGACCTGGAACCTTTTGCTGGTCTCACTCCAGAGTATATGGAAATGAGTACGTTACATATTTGTTGTCATTCAAAATATATTTTATAGGTGCAGTATAGAGTGAGAAAAAAAAACATGGATATCTTCCAAAAAAACAGCAGCTCACCTGTCCATGGATTGTGTCCAGTATTGCAGCAGAGTTTCATTGAAGTGAATAAAGCTGAGCTGCTGATTCACTGGTAACTTGCGCCGCGTCCCGAGAGCCCGCGCCGCGTCCCGAGAGCCCGCGCCGCGTCCCGAGAGCCCGCGCCGCGTCCCGAGAGCCCGCGCCGCATCCCGAGAGCCCGCGCTGACTGCAAGGGCTGTAACCCTTATCTCTGGTTTTACGATAAAGCAACTTAGAAGCTGCTTCTGGAGAAGAGAGATAAGTTACAGACCGTCAGGATGGATCCACTGGTAACTCATTCTGCAGCCTTTATACATGGGCTGTTAAACCAAACGCTCCAAGATTTTTAATTTTTGTAAAGGGGTTTAATTATTTCATCTAAAAAACCATGAATGAAGACAAAAAAGTCCCAAATACGCCCAGGTGAAACTTTTAATCTAATTTTGGTATGATAGGTCTTGAATTTAGATTTGCAATCGGAGGAAGTCGAGGGACTGAAGTCTGAAGACGGGAAGCGCAGCTTATATAGTTATAAAAAATAAATGAGAACAAATTACAGATATTATATATCGCATCCATTCATGCAATGCAAAGGTTTTAAAACTGGAAGAAAACTTTTGCCTCTTACTTGCTACTTGATGCCACTTTGGCACCTGCATTACTATTTGTAGTTCACCTTTAATCCCCATTATTTTAGTTCTCTGATCCGACCAGTTCATAATTAACTAAATTGCCGCCTTTGTCCCTCTCTGTAGTTATCCAGTTTGGATTTGTCACCTTGTTCGTTGCCTCATTCCCTCTGGCTCCTCTATTTGCTTTGCTGAACAACATCATTGAAATTAGACTGGACGCCAAGAAATTCATCACCGAGCTGAGAAGACCGGTTGCAGTCCGAGGAAAAGATATCGGTACGTCCTAGATTAACGATACAGGAAGGTTTGTTGCCCGGTGCCCATTATTAGCGTACAGGTGTGATAATGCGCCACCAGAAGTAGACCTGGGTCCAGTGCATGAATACACTGTGTAAATATTTTCACTGATTTCACCACAGAAAATGTTTTAGAAAAAAAGAACCAAAAAGTCCAAGCTGCCTGGGAAAAAACTCAAGACAAAAAATTTAGAATTGGTGGAGAAAGGTTGAACTTTGATGGACCTCGGTATTTTTTTCAACCAATGTAACTCTGTAATATGCAAGTAAAACCAGCCTCAGAACATGATTAGCAGACTGGTCTTTGTTGTAGACAAAGAAGGACAAAAGATAGGGGGCACAGCTGAAGGGCATATAACGTCAGAGATTAAATAAACAGGGGTGCTGCATAATGCACGGAAAGAAACATGGAACAATTAGCGAAAAAGATCCATGCACAAAAAATCACACACCCATGAGTAAAAATATGTATAGACCATGATACGCAAGAAAGTGTATAAACATTTTATTAGTAGACAAACCACAATAAAATCAATTAAAAAGACAAAACACATCACACAGGTCCCATAAAGCAGCAATATAGCACACCACAATATAATATAATATGGGTGAAACAAGAATCCCCAAGACAAAGTAGTATATATATGAATCCTGAATACTTGCAGAAATAGTGCCAATCTGGGAGTCTCCAGAAGGCAAAAAAAGAGAGACAGAGCCCTGTATGAGATCAGCGTATTTGGATGAGATACCTGTAAAGATGGTGCCCCTATGAAACGGGAGTACCCCCTAAAGTGAAAATAACCTGCATAGAAGAAAGCCCCAAGGTAAGGCTTAAGGCTAAAATAGCCAGCAAGTCACCAACCAGCAGAGCACATGTCAGGGCGTCACGGATGGCAAGGCAAATGGGACAGTGGTCCCGGGACCAAAGGTGATGTGGGGAGCCCCACGCGTATTGCTGCTGACCGCAGCTTTGTCAGGGGAAGTGACACATTTTACAGGATCGTCTAGAGTTTTGGGAAGCCATTCCATGAAAATTTTGGCTTGTTACGGTTAGAAAGTTAAAGCCTTGCAAAAGAGGGAGCTTTATCTCCAATATTTGGAATTCCCAAGGGCAAGGCCTAAAATATCTAATATCTAGGTCCAGGAAATGGTCACAAGTGTGGTATCTGTGTCTTGTACACAGAGGGGTGTAGACGTGCCCTCTGCTTAGGGCCGCAGTGCATAGAGAGGGGGGTATAGTGCCAACTGCTAGGGCCACAGTACACAGAGGGGTGCAGACGTGCCCTCTGCTTAGGGCCGCAGTACATAGAGAGGGGTGTAGTGCCCCATGCTAGGGCCGTAGTACACGGAGGGGTATAGTGCCCCCTACTAGGGCCACTATACACAGAGAGGAGAATAGTCCCTCCACCTGCTAGGGCGACAATGCACACAGAGGGGTATAGTCCCCCCTGCTAGGGCGGCAGTACACACAGAGGGGTATAGTGCCCCCTATTAGGGCCGCAGGGCTGTGTGCAGAATCCTGCTTGGATGTCTCTGTTCTGAACGTATAAACCACACGCAGATTCGTTGTTTGATTAGGGTCGTTTATCACCCCCCCCCCTCCCCTGGTTCTTATCTTAAGATCGTGGTAAAGGCTGAGTGGTTTGCTGGCCCTCCTGGGCACATGACCTGCAAGACCCCTCCCTGAGCTACGCCCCTGAAGAATGCAAAATCCAGCTGGAGATCGTAAAAGATTTACTGGAGAATGTCCGCCGTCACTCTTGGGCCTCAGCCATGTAAAAAACTACATGCAGCACTTTATTAATAGCCATGGGGGCAAGTTATGTAAAGTGTAACCTTATCAGTCTGGATCTCTTTCTGGAAGTTAAGCTTTGGTTCTCCTGAATCTGTAGCTACTTTATTATTATTATTATTATTATTATTATTATTATTATTATTCATTTATATAGCGCCATTTATTCCATGGCGCTTTACATGTGAAAAGGGGAAATATAGACAAGTATAATAAACATGTGTAAGACAAGGGACACACAAGTACATAAGGAGAGAGGACCCTGCCCGCGAGGGCTCACAGTCTACAGGGATGGGTGAGGATACAGTAGGAGAGGGTAGAGCAGGTCGTGCGGTGGTTCAGTAGACCGAGGATCATTGCAGGCTGTAGGCTTGTCGGAACAGGTGGGTCTTCAGGTTCTTCTTGAAGGTTTCCGTTGATGGTGAGAGTCTGATGTGTTGCGGCAGAGAGTTCCAGAGTATGGGGGAAGCACGGGAGAAGTCTTGTATGCGGTTGTGGGAAGAAGAGATAAGGGGGGAGTAAAGAAGGAGATCTTGAGATGATCGAAGGTTGCGTGCGGGTAGGTACCTAGAGACCGTGTCACAGATGTATGGAGGAGACAGGTTGTGGATGGCTTTGTATGTCATGGTTAGGGTTTTGAATTGGAGCCTCTGGACAATAGGAAGCCAGTGAAGGGCCTGGCATAGGGGGAGAGGCTGGGGAATAGCGGGGACACAGGTGGATTAGTCGGGCAGCAGAGTGTAGGATGGACTGAAGCGGAGCCAGAGTGCTAGAGGGGAGGCCAGAGAGTAGGAGGTTGCAGTAGTCGAGGCGGGAGATAAGAGCATGCACTAGTGTTTTTGTGGTTTCGTGGTTGAGGAATGAGCGGACCCGGGAAATATTTTTGAGTTTTAGGCGGCAGGAGGAGGTGAGGGCTTGGATATGTGGTTTGAAAGAGAGCGCGGAGTCGAGGTTCACCCCAAGGCACCGAGCGTGTGGGACTGGGGAAAGAGAGCAGCCATTGATGGATAGGTCTGGTGGAGGGGTAGAGTGAGATGGGGGAAAGATGATGAATTCTGTTTGTCCATGTTCAGTTTGACAAAGCGAGCAGAGAAGAAGGCTGAGATAGCAGACAGACATTGTGGGATTTCATTCAGTAAGGAGGCGAGGTCAGGTCCAGATAGGTAGATCTGCGTGTCATCGGCGTAGAGGTGATACTGCAAACCGTAGGATTCAAAGAGCTGTCCCAGGCCGAAGGTGTAGATGGAGAATAGTAGGGGTCCTAGGACTGAACCTTGAGGAACATCGACAGACGGGGCGAGGTGAGGAGGTGGTGTGTGAGAGGGAGACACTAAATGTTCGGTCTGTTAGGTATGATGAGATCCAGAATAGGGCTAAGTCTGTGATGCCAAGAGATGAGAGAGTCTGTAGCAGGAGGGAATGGTCTACAGTGTCGAAGGCAGAGGACAGGTCCAGGAGAAGGAGGACAGAGTAGTGTCGCTTGCTCTTGGCGGTTAGTAAGTCGTTAGTGACATTAGTTAGAGTTAGTTAGGACTTTAGTTAACTCCAGACTCTGAGGCCTTGTGGTGCCTGGTAATAAATCCAGAGGTGTCAGGATTAGAGGAACGTTGCTCATTAGTATTTCCAAGCTCAAGAATTGCACAAATTCTACCTGGCTTATTAGTCCTTTCTCAAAGTTGTCTTTCTAAGCAAGTGATGAATTTGAGACTGGACCTGTTAAGTTTATTTTCTCTTGAGACAGAAGTGACTATAAATGCTCCCAATCACCAAGTGCTGTGACTCCTATCCCTACCTGCATTTCCCCTGGCTCACTTTCCACATTTGATCCCATCACAGAAGAAGTCTCCAGACTCCTCTCTTCTTCTCTTAAGACTACATGTACTACCGACCCCATTCCCTCACATCTCCTCCAGTCTCTCTCTCTCCAGTTGTCACAACTCACCTAACTACAATCTTTAATCTCTCCCTCTACTTGGGCATTTTCCCATCCTCCTTCAAACACTCTATCTTTACTCGATTATTAAAGAAACCTGCTCTCGACCCATCCTGCACAAACAACTACAGACCAGTCTTCAATCTCCCCTTCAACTCTAAATTTTGGAGCCTCTAGTCTACTCCCACCTTACCCTCTACCTCTCCACTCACTCCCTCCTAGACCCTTCACAGTCTGGCTTCTGCCCCCTACATTTGACTGAAACTGCACTCATCAAAGTTACCAATGACCTTCTGACAGCAAAATGTAACGGTGAACACTCTCTGCTCATTCTTCTCCTACTCCATAGGCTCCAGTCACTAGGCATTAAGGACATCGCTCTCTCCTGGTTTTCTTCCTATCTCTCTGACCGCTCCTTCAGTGTTTTGTTCGCTGGCTCCATGTCATCTCCTCTTCCTCTCGCTGTCGGGGTACCTCAGGGCTCAGTCCTTGGCCCCCTTCTCATCTCTCTCTACATGGCCCCAATTGGACTGACTATCAGCAGATTTGGCTTTCAGTACCATCTTTATGCTGATGACACATAACTATACACGTCATCTCCCTTCCTTATCCCCGCTATACTACAGAACGCCAGTGACTGTCTGCAGTCTCCAAATCATGTCCGCTCTCTATCTGAAACTCAACCTTTCCAAAAGTGAACGTTTTCTGCTCCCGCCGTCTACTAACCTCCCTAAATCTGACATTTCCCTCTCCGTGGGTGGCACCATAATAACACCCCAGCAGCAGGCACGCTGTCTGGGCATTATGTTTGACACCAATCTCTCCTTCACATCCCATATACAATCTCTTGCCCGCTGTTTCCGCTTACACCTAAAGAATATCTCCAGAATTCGCCCTTTTCTCACCATTGAAACAACAAAAACCCTCACTGTCGCAGTGATCCACTCCCGCCTGGACTACTGCAACTCTCTATTAATTGACCTCCCCGTTACTCGACTTTCCCCTCTCCAGTCCATACTTAATGCAGCAGCCAGGGTCATCAATCTGGCTAATCGGTACTCGGACATGTCCGCTCTTCGCCAATCGTTACACTGGCTGCCCATTCATTATATGATCCAATTCAAAGTACTTGTTCTCACCCACAAAGCTCTCCACAGTGCGGCACCCCCCTACATCTCCTCCCTCATTTCTGTCTATCGGCCTAGCCGACCGCTGCGCTCTGCAAAAGACTTTCGACTAACCTCTGCACTAATCCGCACCTCCCACTCCCGACTCCAAGACTTCTCCCGCTCTGCGCCAATCCTCTGGAATGCTCTACCCCAAGAAATTAAGACTATCCACAATTTGCACAGTTTTTGGCGCTCCCTCTAAACACATCTGTTCAGAGCAGCCTATCACGTTCACTAATTAAAGTCATTTTATATGTAAGTTTGCGTGTGTAGCCCATTCACTATCTCTATCCCCCACCTTCAAAACATGGCTGGACTATCATTGTAAATACATCATTGTAAATACACACCTGTACTTTGTATCTCCCCCACCTCATTGTAGATTGTAAGCTCTCACGAGCAGGGTCGTCTTATTTTACTTTAATTATTGTATTGTTAACGTTGTTACTTATGAACTGTGTTTTGAGACTGTTAAACTGTAAAGCGCTGCGGAATTTGTTGGCGCTATATAAATAAAGATTATTATTATTATTATTATAAATGATTTTTTTTTCTTGCATCATATACACTTTTTTGTGTTTTTTACCTTGAAAACCTCTGCAGTCACCACTAGAGGGAGCTCAGGATTATACTGTATACTGTAAGCTCTGGAGTGCCCCCTAGTGGTGAAAGAAGGAGTCAATATTCTTGCACTCTGCTCTGTGCAGGGGAATTGGAGCTGCGTATAAGAAGAACTTGATGCAAAAATAATCTGTACGCTATAAATCATAAACATGAATGAGGGTCCTAGGAAATGTCCTGATGTAGCTGTGATTAATTTACCACTTTCTGTTTGCAGGTATTTGGTATAATATTCTACGAGGAATCGGGAAGCTTGCAGTGATCATAAACGTAAGTGATATCACATTCATCCATATGGGATATTTGTCACACAAGGATAGCAGAATTGTAATGTATTGGTTCTATAGAGCTACAAAGAAAACTGGAAGACTTATGGAGCGGTAGGTAGAATAGGCTGCTATGCGTTTTGGGGTTGAACCAGCATGCACCTCTGACACTGATGTGAACACGGCCTAAAAGGAGCCGCTGCTGGACCAGTATTATGGCACCATCATATTCCATCTCTGAAACAGATGGGATTGGACCATCAGCTCCTGATTTAATGAGGTCTGGGACTGTCAGATCTGCCCCTATCCTGCCACTTTGTAGTTTACTGACCCAGAACATATCTGGGTTTTCATTCAGGGACTAGAAGCATTAGATTCTTCGTTCTGTGTTTCACTAATTATTTACAACATGGTGAAAACCCGAGTGCGATCAGCCCGTATTAGGACATTCTGTGGTGTTTCCAATCAGAAATGGTAATCCAGGGGTTCCTTCATGCAGCCCCTCGGCTTACGGTCTCCTCTTTCTCTAGACGTTCATAAATATCCCAATATCGCTTTCATGTGTTCCCATTTAACAGATACGTTTTCATAGCCGAGACACCATCTGTGCTGTTACATTCTTCTCCCTGATATACTGCTATTTGTACTGTCCTCTGACTCGTATGTGCTTTTACTACATACAGAGGGGCAGGGGCATACATAGAAATCATGGGACCAGATAGCAGAAGTTTTAATTGCGCCCCCCCCCCCCAACAAAAGAAAACTATTTGGCAGGGTCAATACCTCATAGCTTTTCAGTCCTTACAAAGTAATTTTCCTCCTACTGAAGCCCCTAACGTCACTTTCACGGCACCCATAAAGTATGATGCCAACAAAGGTGTCCCACAAACACTATATGATGCGTCCACATTATTCTCCACTCCACACCCACGGTGTGATGACCCTACTGTACTCCACCTTAACGTCCCCGAAAAAGTATGGTGACCCCCAACGGCGTGTGTAATCCCCCAACTGTGATTCCTCCCCCATGCAGTATAACTGGCCTACATACAGAATAATGGCCCCCATATGTCTCCACACTGTATAATGCCCCATACTAGCCCTCCATACAATATAATGGCCCCCACTATCCCTACACACAGTATGATGGACCCCACACAAACATTCACACTGTATAATGGACCCCACATAGTCCTCCAAATATTATAATAGCTCTCCATATAGTATAATTCTCTCCCCATTGTCCTCCATATATTATAGTATAATACACCCCATAATCCTTCATACAGTATAATGAATTCCCTATAATACTCCATACAGTATAATACACTTCCCATAGTTCTCCATACACTATAATGCAGTCCCCATAATTCTCAGTCTATACAGTATAATGGACTCCCCATAGTTCTTCATAGTCTATACAGTATAATGCACGTCCCATAGTCCTCCATACAGTATAATGCACGCCCAGTTGTCCTCCATACAGTATAATGCACGTCCCATAGTCCTCCACAGTATAATGCACTTCCCATAGTCCTCCATACAGTATAATGCACGCCTCGTAGTTCTTCATAGTCTATACAGTATAATGCACTCCTCGTAGTTCTCCATACAGTATAATGCACGCCCCATGGTCCTCCATACAGTATTACGGCCACCACAATGTACTCACTGATTAAAGAAAAGAAATACAATACTCTCATTGGTCCCCCACTGCCCCAGTCTCTGCAGCGAGCGTTCTGAAGTACCTGCACATCTTAGAGCAGCGGGCACCATGTAATGACGTCATCCGCCCGCTGCGCTAAGATGTCAGACGCTGGGGAAGAATGATTGTGGAGGGAGTGTCAGCTGACGCTCCTCTCTCATGATTGCTTTCAACAGTATCTGCATCCGGTACGCCACTGAGTGGGATTCATGAGATAGGAAAGGTTATTCTATTTCACAAGTTTAACTATTCCGTTTTCTTTTTACCTAAAACTGCACCAATATACTGTAATTTGTCAAACTGGTTGGTATCCCTTTCTCTGGATCCCAGTTTCTACAAAAAAAAAAAAATCCTCTGCTGCTTATACCTTCAGCGATCACTCGTGATCTGTAGGGGAACTTGGCTGCGAGTGTTTAATCTCCCTGCAGTGCCACCACATGGACAAATAAAGCATTACATAGTACAATGTGTGTAATGATAAACGTGCGGAGTCCAGTGTTACAAATCACTAATGCAAACTTTTGGATTGGGACCTAGGAGAAAAATCGGTCTACTTTTTTAAAACATTGCAAACACTTTTAGAAGCCAAATGTGTGCAAAACAATGAATATTTTTCCATTTTATTAATGCATCTCATCTGTCATTACCACTCAGGCCTTTGTGATCTCATTCACCTCTGACTTCATTCCACGCCTCGTGTACCTGTACATGTACAGTCCTGATGGCACCATGCATGGCTTTCTCAACAACACCCTTGCCTACTTTAATGTCAGTGACTTTAAACCTGGTACCGGGCCAAACATTGATCAGGACGTAGGATACCCAGTGGAGATCTGCAGGTAGCCGTTCTGTGTCCGTTCCCCCTCTGCAGTCCCTGTGTACCTCCTGTAGATGCACCTTACTAAATGGAAATGTTTTCTTATCCAGATACAAAGACTACAGGGAAGCGCCGTGGTCCGAGAATAAATACGATATCACAAAGGAGTTCTGGGCTGTTCTGGCTGCAAGATTGGCTTTTGTCATCGTTTTTCAGGTACGTTTGTGTTGTAGGTGGCCTTACTGTCCAAAGGAATGAAGTCCGATTTAGGGTGCGATCTGATGGCTCTATGAATCGGACTGAGATTGGACCGCAATGGACTGGCCGCAGTTCTCCCAACCCTAATGTGATGGCTGCATAGAAATATATGAAGCTGTCTCACTCGAGTCGAGAGAGCCATCAGCCAGTTCGTGCATTGCAGTCCAGTTTTTATGGCCCCTGGAATTTGACTTCCTGGTATAATTCTATTAAATATGGGGTTTTTCAAGGGCACAGATGTACCTAATAGGGGGTGCAGAGGTAGCATTTTTATCCATGCCCTGCATACAGATTTTGCATTGATGCTGAGGAGATTTATATTTTTAGAGCAATAAAGTTATGTAGCATAAATCGTTTTAGTAATTGGTTTTAATTAATATTTTTTTTCTACCACTTATTTTTCTGCAGCCTGCATATGAATTACAGTACACTGAAAGCTGCTCAGTGTTGTTCAGTCTCAATCCCGACAGTCAGCTCAGTCTCAAGCCCCCTCTCCTAAGCTTGCATTTAGCTCCAAATCCAATCAGGTTTGTGTTTAGATGCACTGGCGGATACAGATTGAAAAGGGCCCCCTGTGCAAGAACAGTACATGGGCACTTTGAAGTCCAAAGCTTATCATGATGCACAATTCCACCTGTTTTGGAGGTCGAAATAAGTCCCCTAAGCTTAGATGCACATTAAGGAGAGAGAGAGTCTGCAAACTGAGCTGGGTACTGCAGCTCTGCTCCCATTCACTTCAATGTAAGCTGAGCTGCAGTACCTAAAATGTTCCACTTGTTTTGTATTTTGTGACCAGAGCGGTACTTTCATTCCTCGTCTCACTTACTCTCCTTCTGTTGCAGAACTTGGTCATGTTCATGAGTGATTTTGTAGACTGGATAATCCCAGACATTCCCAAAGACATCAGCGAACAGATCCACCGAGAGAAAGTCTTAATGGTTGAAGTATTCTTGAAGGAAGAGCAGGGAAAATTACAAATGCTGGAAACTTGGAAAGACCATGATAAGAAAAGAGGTGACAACTGCAACAACCAAAGCCCCAGACTTTCCCGCAGCAGCACTGGGAGCACAACATCTGCGTACTCGCACCGTGTAGATGTGTAGGGCAAGTCACCCGGAGAACTTGTTGTTTGGGCATTTCATTCCACTGATAGAAAGGTCATCCAAGATTTCATTCTTGAGCGTTTGGCTAGCTGTTTGTGCAGCCTATCTTGGCTCCCACCTTGTGTGGCCAGAGGACCATGCTCTTGGGGATGAGCAGTACGGCAGGGAATTTCTTGACAGGCTCAATGGCTTCAGTGTCACCGACTCCTGGCATCTGCATGTTACAGTAGCAGTAGAATTGTATTTCCTCTGTCTTGGGTATATTGTGCCTTCTGCTGGGTCACTCGTGGAACACTTCAGCTTTTCTGGGGAGTCTTGCAGAATTTTTTTAAGCAGTAGCAGAACAATATGTTGTCCATCTGTCTTTAATTTTACGTAAAGCTTGGACGGGACAAAGGCGTACCTTCATGGATTTACAACGGACAGCTTGTTGCTGACATTCCTCCTGAGCAACCTGTGCAATCTGCCATATAAAAAAAAAAATAATATACCAGACTCTTGGAGTTCACCTCAAATAGCCAAATCTGACCTTGGTGAGATCCTCCAGCTTTTGAGTAATGCTGCACCGTTTCTACGGACACGGAAAAGCGTTTTCTTAACTTTGTCGGACTGGAGTGTATCCTTCAGCGCTACAGAGATTAAAATTGCAGAGAAGATATTTTTTTAGATACCTATGCAATGTAAAGACACTTTTTTTTTTTTTTTTTTTTTTTTTTTTTTTTCCTCCTCTTTATATGAAACTTTTATAATCTATTTATTGATGCAAAGATTATTGTCAAACTGATCAATTCCTGTTTGTAAATTTATCATTTTTTGGCTACGAGACTAATATCCCTTGGTGTAACCTATGACGTGCTATGGATTGCGGGGCGCCCCTCTGGCTTCCTGGTAGCTCCTGAGGTTTACTAATATGAAATTTTGGTAACACATTTCTCAGTCCATTCTTGTTATAACGCCTGTGATCTAGGTACATGATGATGAGGGTCCGGATAGGATAGACTATAAATGCTTGACCACCGGTGGCCTGTCTTGACAACAGGAAGCCCAAAGTCCTCTGTGTTAATGGAGAGGTGGTTTACATGTGCGACCATAGCGCTAGACATGCTCTTTGGGAGTCCTATTGGTAAGATCTTCATCAACTTCATCAATCATACATTTATCACCTATCCTGCAATTCTATAGGACAACATAAGGAAGAACTTTGGTTTTGATTGCATTAACCTAAAAAATCAACTCGAGGAGCCTCCAAACCAGACTGCAATCTCATGTCACCACTTTATCAACTGGTGATTTCTAACTCTTTCAAAACTTGAGCTCATGACACGTGGGATATAATAGTTTTACACCAGCTGGAGAGGACCACCACTGGTCTAAAGTTTCGGTTCCATCCACACAGTGATTGCTCCCCATCCCAGGTACAGGTCCTATGTGTCGTTCAAAACTGAAACGTGCCCTGAATTATACCCTACTAGTAACTGTAAAGGAACCTTCCCTGGAGTGTCATTCAAGGGCGGGCAGATTGATAATGAAGCCTGACTGTATAGTGGGCTACACAGGACCTTGCCATGTGTTACACATTGCTTGGCTATTAAGGATCGTGAGGTTGACATGCCATGGTCTGGACCGCCTTGGAAGGGGTCTTGTTGGTCAATGGCAGAAAACAGCGTTCATCGTCATCATTGTTCTTATCGGTTTTCGTCTGTCTTTTAAACTAATCAATCTGTTATGATTCTTGGAGGGATGGATATGTGAAATTATAATACTGTAATGCAGAATAAATTATGTTAATGATAAATAATAAAATTTATTACATTCAATATTGATTTATACATGACTGTTACCGAGCCAGAGTGTCCACGAAGTCACCAGTACTTCCGAGCAATGTCCAGTCTTGTGCCTGATCCTTAAAGTGTCCAAGGATTTGAAACCATGGCTGCTTTCCTCCAGAAATGGCACCTCCCTTGTCCACAGGTTGTGTAGAGTACTGCAGCTCATAGCATTAAAATGAATGGAGATGGGTTACATTACCAGACACAGCCCATGAACTGGTGTGGCATTGTTTTTTCAAAAAAAGCCATATTTTTCTAATCTTGGAAATCATGGAGAAAGAGGTATGTACTATCTGACAGTGTCCCATATTGTCCCATAAGCAATGTATGATTGGTGGCAGTCCGACTATCGAGACCCTTGTCGATCCTGGACAGTGCATAGAGTGGTGGTCGCACATGCTCACCTCTGCTTACATTCACACAAAAGATTGTGACTTTCATTCTTGGGATTGGTGGGGGTCCTAGTGGTCAGCCCCCAGTGATCCTATAATTATCACCTACGTTATGTTTATGAGGCGACCTCTTTTAATGCCATAAAAAAAACAAAACGGTGGCTCACTAGAGCCAGCAGAACAATCCCGCCCTTCGTAGTCTTCATCTTTGTGAATTATCCCTTGGTGCTCTCACCGTCCATTGTCTTCTGTACAAATGACATTCCACGTTCTGGCATCTTTGTGTAACCGCAGTCAGTCAATGATCGCTGTGGTAGAAGGATTAGCATGAATGTACACTGTTACCAACCATCCGTAAAAAGCGAGGTGGCATGTTAAGTCGATAGTCGAGTTTCTTTAAATGTTTTGTCTTTTTGTTTGTTTTTTTAAAAGAAAAGTTGTAAATCTCTTTATAAATCTATTCTAGTAAATGATTTAAAGCCTGTTAATAAAGAAAATATGCAATTCTACAAGAACGTGTGCTTTCCTTTCATTCCTAATGAAAAGGATCCAACAAGGAAGAAACCATATGGGCAATGGGCTCTAACGTGTCCCTAGGTACCTTTTTAGCTTTGTGTCCTGTAGGCCAGGGGCGTACACACAACATAGCAATCATCGGGCCCATGAGAAAAAAAGGGGTCGCATCCTAAAGAAAAGGGTGGATAATTGCAGCTAGTGCTGGACACTTCTGTCCTAGCTTATGGTGCATAATTGCTAGCTTTGACCCTTGGCCACCTGCCCACACTCTCTCTTACAGGACACACACCTTTCATGACACCAGAAAGGGCAATTTGACTCCAGGGCTTCGTTCTGATGACAGAGCGTCTTGATGCTTGCCACAAGAAACGTGTTTAAATGGCTGGAAATTCAGCCCCAGGAGATTTGCCAACTTTTCTGGGAGGTCCGGCAGACAGTCCAGGATCCTCCCCAAAATGCCAGGAAAGTAGGCAACAATGTTCCTGTGGCTTGCACCAACAACCTTTCATGGGTTTATTGGGGCCCTCTCTATTCTATGTACATCCCTGTTAGAATCGGGGATTACATTGGAATTCCGAGGGAAGCTATCAAAAGAGTGTGCGGCCCTGAACGAAGAGGCTTCCAGCCTTCATCTGGTCATTTACAAACATGGTGAACATATCTTCATTATTCAATGTGCCTCCAAAAAATGCAATCTTAGACATATCAGGAGGCCCTATGGGAAAGAATAAAAGGGGCTTCCTTCTGATGCTGGGTCACACCATCACCCCTGAACAACATGTTCACGTGTCCAGTCTTTTAGGCTCTCTTCATCTCTTGGCTTTTAGGGCTCCAATCACATGTCTATTCTCTTGGGCTGCAATCACATGTCCATTCTTTTACGTTTGCTTCATTTTTTGTGTGTAGGGCCCTGTTGATATGTGCATTCTCAAAGACTGTGATCATATGTCAATTCTCTTGTGCTCACTTCACTTGCCTGTTCTCTTCTCTTTGTACTCGCTTCGTTTGTCTAGTCTCTTGGACTGTTTACGTCTGCTTTTCACATGTCCGATATCTAGGTCTCCATTCACATGTTCATTCTGTGGGAGTCTGATCATATGGCCATTCTCTTGGGCCCACTTCCCTTGTCTGTTCTCTTGGGATCGCTTTACTTGTCCGTTGTCTTGGGATGACTTTACTTGTCTGTTCTCTTGGGCTCTGTTCACATGTCCGCTCTCTTGGGCACCGACCACTTGTCCGTTTTCTTGGGCTCCGTTCACTTGTCCGTTCTCTTGGGCTCCATTCACTTGTCCGTTTCCTTGGGCTCCGTTCACATGTCCGTTCTCTTGGGTTTGCTTCGTTTGTTCGTTCTCTTGGGTTCACTTTACTTGTGTGTTCTCTTGGGCTCTGTTCACATGTCCGCTCTCTTGGGCACCGACCACTTATCCGTGCTCTTGGTCTCCGTTCACTTGTCCATTTTCTTGGGCTCCATTCACTTGTACGTTTTCTTGGGCTCCGTTCACTTGTCCGTTCTCTTGGGCTTGCTTCGTTTGTTTGTTCTCTTGGGCTCACTTTACTTGTCTGTTCTCTTGAGCTCTGTTCACATGTCTGCTCTCTTGGGCTCCGACCGCTTGTCCGTTCTCTTGGCTCGCTTCACTTGTCCATACAGATATTCTGTTTATGTTCCATTTTAAGTAATTCCATGCATCAGTCATGCAAAGAGAAGCAGAGGAGCCTTGGATAATACCCAACACATTTTAGTGGAAGGATCTTTTGGAGAGGAATTTCTCCTCCCATTGAAATGGAGACCATCTGCAGCTAAGGCCCAGTGGCTCGATAGCAACTACATTAACTGTCTGTTCCTATGGTACATAAAACCTTGTACTTTTCTCAAAATAGTGAATTCTCCTTCATGTTTTTTTGGTCTACATCATATCGGAGAATAAGACAGATAAGTCAGACTCGACTGACCCTGGAAGGTTTTGTACCAGGAGCAAAATGCTTCAATCTTAGCCCTGAGTAACTTATCACACTATGATGCTGCACAACATGATGGGATATTGTAATTTTATGGTCTTCTCTGGATTCCAGTGATGCACATTACGCCCAAAGATGCCTGTTGCCGTGTCCTGGATTGTACAATAGTTTATAGTAAGAGATCCAGTGATGCAAACAAATTCTTGGCACGGCGGACCGTCGCATTACTGTCTTGATGGTTACAGACCCTCCGTGATAGGAAACAGGTCTACCATTAACTTAAGAAAAGCGTTGTGCGGAAACCTCACATGTATGAGCTTCCTGAGACTAACTGGGTGTTACATGAAGCAGTCTCTGCATAAGGTGACGATTTCTCCAGCACAAATATCCATTGGTCTTAGGGTATGTGCACACAGCGTCACTTGGACGCCAGAGCAGACATCAAATTTTCCCAGGCAAAGCTGTATATATGAAGAGAAACCGGACACACAATACAGGAATATCCATGTCCCTACTACAAGGAATTGTACTAAAAAAAGGTCCTGGCAGGGCTGTACCTAGAAATCTATGACAAACTGCAGAAAACAGTGGCGCTTACAGCCTAGCATACCCATATCTAGTCAATGGGTAGAGGATATTCTATAAAGAAACATGGCACTTACATTATGTCTCCTGTATTAGGCTCTGTCCCTAGTGAATTGTATTAGTATAAAAGGTTGGAAAGCGACCGGCATTCTCAGCTAGATACAGGTTTATGGAGGATGTGGCATCAGTGCTCAGCACGTCTGCTCTCTTGGGCTCCGTTCACACGTCTGCTCTCTTGGGCTCCGTTCACACGTCTGCTCTCTTGGGCTCCGTTCACACGTCTGCTCTCTTGGGCTCCGTTCACACGGCCGCTCTCTTGGGCTCCGTTCACACGGCCGCTCTCTTGGGCTCCGTTCACACGGCCGCTCTCTCGGGCTCCTCTTCACACGGCCGCTCTCTTGGGCTCTGGGTCGCCCTCCCAGGGCCGTGGGGTACTCGGTACCGGGCCGGTGTCAGGGGGATGTGTCACAGCAGCAGTGACCCTGTCCGTGGTCCTGGGCGCCCAAGTAATCAGGGGTGTTGAATGGTGGTTTGTAGTTAATGGAATAGTTCGTGACGCCACCTGTGGTGTTTGGCAAGTGGGATGTTGGGCCGACGCTGCATGCATATCCTCGGGCTGGTGGTGTGTTGCAGCCAAGATGGTGAAGCTCCCCACAGGTGGAGCTGTAGCCCCAGGGCAGTGTAGATGTAGGGGCAGAGAGGTGCAGGCCGTGTAGAAGCTGATACCCAGATGTAGTGATATAGGGTGTGTTGGCGCAGGAATAATTGGAGGACACCAGGGCGTGCAGTTCCAAAGCTTTACTCAGTCTGTAGCACACACAGATGCCTGCCTCCATGCTGTGTCCTCCTGGTCAGGGACTCAGTCAACCTCCAGATCAGATGGAATGCTCCCTTCCAACACTCCGTCAACATGTGCCTTTCTGAACGTCTCCTCTTATAGCGCCTTTAAGTGTGAAGTACTCCTAGTATTGAGTTACACTGGAGTTCCTCCTGACAGATGTTCCCAAGAACTCTACTTGTACGGCAGACAGCTGCAGCCTGCTTCGGGGACCCTTCTCTCCTGAGTCCCGGCTCACTATTCACGTTGCTGTTGTGCCCCCAAGTCTTAGATGGGAGTAGTGCATTTACAGCCCACTACTCCACTGGTGTCTGCTGCAGGACCTTCAGTATCCATACAACCTCGGGGACCGGGCCCCGGCCATGCGCTTAGAACTTCTAGGCAGGGTTCTCCTCTAACCCACGTCCTCTCTGTTCCCTTTTACTCCTTCGTTCCGTACTAATCCCTCTCTCTCATAGAAGATCAGGTTTCAGTCCAATGTCTTTCTCCTTCTTTCCTTTCCTGTGCCAGCTGGCTCAGATCACTGCGGCAGCTGCAGCACTCCTTCCTCCATCCCTCTTCCAGGGATCCTCACTCCTCTCTGAGTGACTCTCTCTCTTCTCGCTGACTCCCTAAACCTTCCCGCTCTTTATGTATTCTAAACTACACCCGCCTCCCAGCACGTTTCGTATTCCAAGCAGGGAGCCACCAAAGGTACTCTGCTACACTCCAAGCAGGGAGCTGCAATATGGCTTTGCTGAACTACCATGTTGTGTGGGATGCGAGTGTTGGAGCGTGGTTAGGAGCCTCCAACTCACCTGGATGGTGGGGTACCACACCTCAGGAGGAGGTGCAGTACCTCTGTGGCAACTGAATCCTCGGGCGCCACATTCCCCCCCCCCCCCCCGTTAAACACAGCACGTTCGCGGGCTGCAAATCAAACAGAGTTAACAATACAGGAACATACAAAATTTTGTAATGCTGAATAAACATGTCTTATACTAAACTTCCTAATATACGAGGCACGGTTTCTTGAACGCTACAAACAAATTAACTGCCTAAATCTTAAATTATGCTACCTAATTTAAAGTGCTATATAAGCAAACTCAATATCAATTCACATTTGCTAGCAACACATCTCCTTTTCACTATCTTTCACATTTTCCTCCTTCTACTGTCTCTTCTAGACGTTGGATGACAACCATGGATACCTGGTTTGTCACCTGTACTTTTTAATTCTATATTCACATCCTCAACATCTTTATTAAAAGCTCTGTAAACATTCACTATATTTCTTCTCTCAGTTATACACTATAAAATCTGTCATTAAAACATCAGTTTCTATATTTCTGTTTCAAAAAATATATTAACCATTATCAATAAGTGCTAAAGTTAGACACGAGTCTGGAAATGTCCTTAAGATGAGATAATTCTTCTACGTGCTGGACACCGCTCCCAGCCGGGATTTCTTGCAGTGTCCTTAGTTGCAGCCATGCCCCAGATGAGGTAGTCCTTATCCTCGAAAGAAGACCTATGTAAAACCAAGAGAGAGCACCTAAAGAGGTGCAAACTATTTACAAGGACAGTTCTGGACCATTCAGCGTTCATGATCTCTGCAGTTCAATATGAAAGCTGCCAATCAAAACTGGGCAACAACTGGAAAAACCAAAACTAAACCATGATAGGAAAACAAAAGGCACAACGGTGCAAATACCCTACTGGGTAACGAGAGTTAGTTATTTTTGCTAGTGGTGGTCTCCTCCTGGGGTTTCTGGAAACTGGTGATTAGGGCTGTTTCCAGGGGAGAAACTTTGGGCGTCTTCATCTTGTTGCTGGTTGCTTGCCAAAAGGCATGGTGGCAACAACTGGTGTGATTGCTGCCTGGGATATGGATGCTGGGGAAAAGGGAACCCATGATGCATATCAATACCCAGCAGCTGTTCCTCACTGGTGGGTGGTTCCAGTACCCTGGTGCAGGGCCTAACATCCATGGAGGCCACAGCCTGTTGGCGCTGATAGGTGGCTACGTGGGGGTTTTCCGGCCAGGGGATCTCGATGTCACTATCCCAAAGCGACCTAGACTCCTCCAAGCCGTGAAGATGTCGGATCGTGCGCGCCTGCTCCGGCCGTACCCTTCTCAGTAGGGACCTCCTCCACCTCCCCATCTCCGACAGCCTAGTGCTCCCAGCCGACTCATCCAACTGCCCCATTTCGAGTTCCCGCAAGCCAGCCTCTGACAACGTGAAGTCGGGGGGCAACCCATTAGGGTGGCCGGGGTATATACCTGGTGCTTCCCGGCGGTGCGGTCTCTGCTCCGATGCGGTCTCTGCTCCGGTGCAGACATGGTGGCAGCGGGTGCCATTCGGTGGAATGCCGGGGACGGCGGCGGAGCTAAGGGTGGCTCCAGGTCCACAGGGGCCTCGGGAAGGACCTGCGCAGCGGCGTCAGGTCCAGACGGAGGCTCTTCTTCCTCCGCTTCGGCTCCAAGGGCCTGGTACTACTCCGGTGGTGGCGGCAGAGGGGAAACGATACATGCCGCCGGTGGTATGGCGGCGGTCGCAGGCTCCACGGAGTCTGCCTGGACAGAATCCGGTGCAGCAGCGGCGGGTACCGGTGTGGCGGGTACCGCAGGTGTAGGCCCCTCCTGGGCGCGCGGCAGGTTCAAGGTCCATAGCGCTTCCTGGCTCAGTTGCAGGCTGTGCGTCGCCTGGGCTATTTCTTCTTCCAGCTGCTGGCGATTCATCACGGACACTGGGTTGGAGCTTTCAGCCATGGTGCCAAGGAGATCCGGCATGACCTCTCTGCGCTCTGCAGGCCTCCTCCTGCCTCTCTCCAAAATGGCGTTCTGGCATTCTTCCTGCCTCGGCCCCTTTCCCGCCACTGGCTTTTGGTCCTCCATCTTGGGGCGGCGTCTTCTTCCAGCGCCTCCATACCAAGCCAGTATACGAACCCCTCGGGGGGTGGGCCATGTTGCCGTTGCATAGTAATTCAGGCAGGGGAGGCCCAGGACAGCTTGCGGTCTTTTCTTAGGACCTCCCATGTCGTCACGCCCTTCTTCACCGTGCCAGCGGCCATTTTTCACATTCATTTTACAGTCTATCAAATTGGGTCTTTTGCTCATTCTCAAAAGTTTTAAGTCCAACAAATCTTAGGCACACAGAACCCGATGGCATCGGGTCTCGTCATCCTGTTCGTGACGCCAAAATTGGGTCGCCCTCCCAGGGCCGTGGGGTACTCGGTACCGGAACGGTGTCAGGGGGATGTGTCACAGCAGCAGTGACCCGGTCCGTGGCCCTGGGCGCCCAAGTAATCAGGGGTGTTGAATGGTGGTTTGTAGTTAATGGAATAGTTCGTGACACCACCTGTGGTGTTCGGCAAGTGGGATGTTGGGCCGACGCTGCATGCAGATCCTCTGGCGCTGGTGGTGTGTTGCAGCCAAGATGGTGAAGCTCCCACAGGTGGAGCTGTAGCCCCAGGACAGTGTAGATGTAGGGGCAGAGAGGTGCAGGTGGTGTAGAAGCTGATACCCAGATGTAGTGGTACAGGGTGTGTTGGCGCAGGAATAATTGGAGGACACCAGGGCGTGCAGTTCCAAAGCTTTACTCACAGTCTGTAGCACACACAGATGCCTGCCTCCGTGCTGTGTCCTCCGGGTCAGGGACTCAGTCAACCTCCAGATCAGATGGAATGCTCCCTTCCAACACTCCGCCAACATGTGCCTTTCTGAACGTCTCCTCTTATAGCGCCTTTAAGTGTGAAGTACTCCTAGTATTGAGTTACACTGGAGTGCCTCCTGAGAGATGTTCCCAAGAACTCTACTTGTACGGCAGACAGCTGTAGCCTGCTTCGGGGACTCTTCTCTCCTGAGTCCCGGCTCACTATTCATGTTGCTGTTGTGCCCCCAAGTCTTAGATGGGAGTAGTGCATTTACAGCCCACTACTCCACTGGTGTCTGCTGCAGGACCTTCAGTATCCATACAACCTCGGGGACCGGGCCCCGGCCATGCGCTTAGAACTTCTAGGCAGGGTTCTCCTTTAACCCACGTCCTCTCTGTTCCCTTTTACTCCTTCGTTCCGTACTAATCCCCCTCTCTCATAGAAGATCAGGTTTCAGTCCAATGTCTTTCTCCTTCTTTCTTTCCTGTGCCAGCTGGCTCAGATTACTGAGGCAGCTGCAGCACTCCTTCCTCCATCCCTCTTCCAGGGATCCTCACTCCTCTCTGAGTGACTCTCTCTTCTCGCTGACTGACTGACTCCCTAAACCTTCCCACTCTTTTATGTATTCTAAACTCCACCCGCCTCCCAGCACGTTTCGTGTTCCAAGCAGGGAGCCGCAATGTGGCTTTGCTGAACTGCCGTGTTGTGTGGGATGCGAGTGTTGGAGCGTGGTTAGGAGCCTCCAACTCACCTGGATGGTGGGGTACCACACCTCAGGAGGAGGTGCAGTATCTCTGTAGCAACTGAATCCTCAGGGGCGCCACAGCTCCGTTCACATGTCTGCTCTCTTGGGCTCCGTTCAAACGTCTGCTCTCTTGGGCTCCGTTCACATGTCTGCTCTCTTGGGCTCCGTTCAAACGTCTGCTCTCTTGGGCTTCGTTCACACGTCTGCTCTCTTGGGCTTCGTTCACACGTCCGCTCTCTTGGGCTTCTTTCACATGTCCGCTCTCTTGGGCTTCGTTCACACGTCCGCTCTCTTGGGCTTCTTTCACATGTCCGCTCTCTTGGGCTTCGTTCACACGTCCGCTCTCTTGGGCTCCGTTCACGTCCGCTCTCTTGGCCTCCATTCACATGTCCATTCTGTTTGTCTGTTCCGCAAATGGCATAAGTGATCTCATGCATCCAATATGTAAATGGAAGCAGAAAAGCTTTGCTGATAATTATGTGGTCCATTTGGGTTCTGTCATTTAGAATAGAAGAAAAAGACAATGTAGTTATCATTTAAAAATGTCAACCATTTTGCTGCTACACAACTTCTTCTCCAGCGGCCTGCTTTTTGTCTTAAATCTGTCATAAAGCCTGCTCACAATGTTTCTCTCTCTCTCTCTCTGTTACTTCTCTCCATTCTCTCAGTCTTAGAGATGGCAGCAGGTAGACCAGGAGTCTCAGGGAGGAGAGAGAGAATGTTTGGTGCCCATTATACTGTATGGAGGAATATGTGGTGCTCACTATACTGATTGCAGGACTATATGGGGGGCATTATTCTGTTTACAGAGCTATGTGGGGCTATTACATTGTTTGGAGGGCTATGTAGGGGCCATTATACTGTATACAAGCAATTATACAGTGTGAAGGGTTTTGTGGGCTCCATCATGCTGTGTAGAGGCCAGTATGCTGTTTGGAGTGCTAGTGGGGTCATTATACCGTGTGGATGGCTATGTTAGGACCATCATACTGAGAGGAGAAGTGTATGTTGGGGCAACCATACTGAGTGGAGGGCTGTATGGCGATCACAGGTGGAAGAAACACACAATACTCACATCCAACCTATATTATTAATAGAGAGACACACAGCTCACATCCAGCCTATATTTCTGATAGAGACACACAGACCTCCTATCCAGCCTATATTACTGGGAGAGATACGCAGAGCTCACATCCAGGATATATTACTCGGAGAGACACACAATCCTCACATCCAGCCTATATTACTGGGAGAGACACACAATCCTCACAACCAGCCTATATTACTGGGAGAGACACACAGACCTCACAACCAGCCTATATTACTGGGAGAGACACACAGACCTCACATCCAACCTATATTACTCGGAGAGACACAGACCTTGCATCCAGCCTATATTACTCGGAGAGACACAGACCTTGCATCCAGCCTATATTACTCGGAGAGACACACAGACCTCGCATCCAGCCTATATTACTCGGAGAGACACACAGACCTCTCATCGAGCCTACAGTTAGGTCCATATATATTTGGACAGAGACAACATTTTTCTAATTTTGGTTCTAGACATTACCACAATGAATTTTAGATAAAACAATTCAGATGCAGTTGAAGTTCAGACTTTCAGCTTTCATTTGAGGGTATCGACATTAAAATTGGATGAAGGGTTTAGGAGTTTCAGCTCCTTAACATGGGCCACCCTGTTTTTAAAGGGACCAAAAGTAATTGGACAGATTAAATAATTGTAAATAAAAGGTTCATTTCTAGTACTTGGTTGAAAACCCTTTGTTGGCAATGACTGCCTGAAGTCTTGACCTCATGGACATCACCAGACGCTGTGTTTCCTCCTTTTTGATGCTCTGCCAGACCTTCACTGCGGTGGTTTTCAGTTGCTGTTTGTTTGTGGGCCTTTCTGACTGAAGTTTAGTCTTTAACAAGTGAAATGCATGCTCAATTGGGTTGAGATCAGGTGACTGACTTGGCCATTCAAGAATATTCCACTTCTTTGCTTTAATAAACTTCTGGGTTGCTTTGGCTTTATGTTTTGGGTCATTGTCCATCTGTAGTATGAAACGACGACCAATCAGTTTGGCTGCATTTGGCTGGATCTGAGCACACAGTATGGCTCTGAATACCTCAGAATTCATTCGGCTGCTTCTGTCCTGTGTCACATCATCAATAAACACTAGTGACCCAGTGCCACTGGCAGCCATGCATGCCCAAGCCATCACACTGCCTCCGCAGTGTTTTACAGATGATGTGGTATGCTTTGGATCATGAGCTGTACCTCGCCTTCGCCATACTTTTCTCTTTCCATCATTCTGGTAGAGGTTGATCTTGGTTTCATCTGTCCAAAGAATGTTCTTCCAGGACTGTGCTGGCTTTTTAGATGTTTTTTAGCAAAGTCCAGTCTAGCCTTTTGACTCTTGATGCTTATGAGTGGCTTGCACCGTGCAGTGAACCCTCTGTATTTACTTTCATGCAGTCTTCTCTTTATGGTAGATTTGGATATTGATACGCCTGCCTCCTGGAGAGTGTTGGTCACTTGGGTGGCTGTTGTGAAGGGGTTTCTCTTCACCATGGAGACTATTCTGCGATCATCCACCACTGTTGTCTTCCGTGGGCGCCCAGATCTTTTTGCATTGATGAGTTCACCAGTGCTTTCTTTCTCAGGATGTGCCAAACTGTAGATTTTGCCACTCCTAATGTAGCAATTTCTCGGATGGGTTTTTTCTGTTTTTGCAGCTTAAGAATGGCTTGTTTCACCTGCATGGAGAGCTCCTTTGACTGCTTGTTTCCTTCACAGCAAAACCTTCCAAATGCAAGCACCACACCTCAAATCAACTCCAGACCTTTTATCTGCTTAATTGAGAATGTCATAATGAAGGGATTGCCCACACCGGTCCATGAAATAGCCTTGGAGTCAACTGTCCAATTACTTTTGGTCCCTTTTACAAACAGGGTGGCACATGTTAAGGAGCTGAAACTCCTAAACCCTTCATCCAGTGTTAATGTCGATACCCTCAAATGAAAGCTGAAAGTCTGAACTTCAACTGCATCTGAATTGTTTTGTTTAAAATTCATTGTGGTAATGTCTAGAACCAAAATTAGAAAAATGTTGCCTCTGTCCAAATATATATGGACCTAACTGTATATTACTCTGAGAGACACAGACCTCGCATCCAGCCTATATTACTCGGAGAGACACACAGACCTCGCATCCAGCCTATATTACTGGAAGAAACACTCAATCCTCACATGCAGCCTATATTACTGGGAGAGACACTCAATCCTCACATCCAGCCTACATTACTGGGAGAGACACAGATAGTTCACTACCATCCTATATTACTGGGAGATATGAAAACTTGGCACTTAAAGAAAAGTAATTTTATTTTGATAAATGCAATCCAGAATGAGAAATTGTTTCAGTCCAATAACCGGACCTTCGTCAGTTCATAGACTGCCCAGGAGAAAAAAACTTGGTTGAAAGTAGCGTTGTGGAGTATCTGTGGCGTCCATTGCAGTAAGGAAAGGAGAGATGCCGCAGATACTCCACAGTGCTACCTTACTTCTTTTCACTATAACTGAGTGCCAAGTTTTCATAACTAAAAAAACAAAAAGCAAGCAACCCCCATAATCAGGTGATCAACGGTGGGGGGCTGAGTGTCTGACCGCAGCCAATCTGATATTCAAGATGGGGCGTGATATTAGTGGAGATGAAGACCCCTTTAAATCCGTGTTATTGAGAAGAACCAAACATTTCCCTGAATCCCTTTCTTTTATCCCATCACTCATGGTTCGCATTGGAATTTCAGCCAACCGCCCAGATTCTCTCATCTCCGTTCACTGTAGTTCGGTGACTCAACAGCTGAATCCCGGCCAGATGTTCATGGCCCCGATGCCAACTCCAGTCTACGTGGAACCCAGGCCCATGAATAAACTTTTCTATATACCGGATGAAAGCATGAATTACCAAGCAGCTGACCCTAGGCAGCAGGCACGCAGATCCATCTTATTGCACAGGCGTCTCCGGCTTTTGAAGTATCGATGCTTATTTTGAGGACAAGACGGTGAAACATTTTCCCCTTGTCCTGTACGATTGTATTACACGGCATCTCGCAGTGACCGGTGACATAAAGCAGGATGAAAAAAGGATTTCCTGAGTCACGAAGCAAATGACACCGACCTATTTATTCTTTAATTGATAATTGGGGAAAAACGACTCATACTAAGAGAAATGGAGCGGAGAAGTGAAATCTCTTAGATCGATTGTGCTATTTACTATCATTTGTAAAGATCTTGGAGTAAATAGAAAAGTAACTTTTTTAGCTTGTTCTAATTATCTAAAACATAGGGCTGGATCAAAGCCGATGAGATCCCAAACCTCAGGTCACCCCATAAAAACTGTCTGAGGCTAAAATAAAAACAAAAAAACAATTGTCAATGTGGCACCCCTAAGGGTTAAGTCGCCACAGAGGTACTGCACCTCTTCCTGAGGTGTGGTGCCTCACAACCCAGGTTAGATGGGGACACCTGACCAGACTCCAGCACCTGCACCCAGCACGGAAACCTTAGAACAGCAGGGCACCCTTTATGACCCCTGCTTGGTTCATGAAGGGGTGCTGGGAGGTGGGTGGAGCTTAGTTTGCAAGAGAGGGGGAAAGCTGACAGGAAGTCAGGATCAGTTCCCCAGAGGGGGATGCAGAGAGAGGACGTTTATGCAGCTGTAGGTACATGTGCCGACTGGGGGGTGGTCCCTTTTTCGCTGCAAACAGACCGGAGACAGAAACCGATGTGCGTTTAACAGGTCCTCTTTATTGGTCGTCCTCCCGACGACCACAGCAACACAACAGCAGCACGACAGCTTCTACGCACAGTCCCGGGTACCTTTTCTTCTCTTTCCTCTTACAGTGACATCTCTCGCGGTTCTTTCATTGTGGCTGCCATTAGGCCCCTGTCCGAATCTCTCCGTCAGGTACCCCCGGGCTTTCTCTGTCCTGCGGCTCTCCTGTCAGGGCCACCCCCCTGACCGTCTCTCTCCTCAGTCCCTACCGGAGCTCCTTCTTCTGTCCATCTCTTCCTTCTGTCTCTTCTTCTCCTGAGCTCCTCCCCCTGGACTGGCTCTCTTCTGGAACTCTCTCCGGCTATTTATTCCCCTTCCTGGGAATTCCCCTCTAGAGCTCCTGTAACTTCACCCCCCATGACTCTGTGGTTTAGTAGCCTTAAGCTGTTGGTAAGCCCTTTCCTCACTGCTCCCTACTTCCATCTTGTGGCCAAACTTCAGTACTGCACTGTCTCCTTTTCCTGCTGTTCTTGGTCTCCCCCTAGTTGCCAAACCCAGTACTTTTACCATCTTCTACTATCTCTAGCTGTCTCCCCACATACATATTCACCAGTTCACTTGAAGCACTTCTACGGCACATTTTGCTTTCACCTTCCTGCTGCAGACAGGTCCATAGGTCAGTACACAGCAGCTCCTGTGAGCTGGAGCTGCTGGGAGAGAAAGGAAGAGAAAGATCAGTTCTTCAGAAGAAAGATAGAAAAGGACGGAATGTGTGGAGGAGAGCTTGGGACTGGGGCTAGAGCAGAGCCCTTCCCTAGGTTAATGCGCCAAAGGCCGGGCGCCGGTATCCGAGCCTGTGTGAATGCTAATGGTTCTACAGCAGAAACCGGAGGAATAGAAGTTGTGACCACTTTATTCCCACCTAAGACTCGACGACACAGCAGCAACAGGTGTGAGCCAGGACATGATTGTAAGGAGTCCCCGAAGTAGGCTACAGCTGCCTGTCATACGAGTTGAGTTCTAAGTAACAGCAAAAAAGAGGAACTTGAGTGTAATTCATAACTACAAGTACTTCAGATTAGCGTTAGTAAGGAGACGTCCAGAAAAGGCACATGGAAGGGAGTGCTGGAAGGGTGTACTCCATCTGCCTGGGAGTTGGCTGAGCCCCTTACCTGGAGGATGCGGCACTGAAGTGGGCACCTGTGTATGCCAGAAACGTAAGTAAAGCTTTGGAACTGCGTTCAGCTGTGTCTCTGCCTTCTTCCTGCATCACCTTTTCAGCACTGCTACATCTCTGTGCCTAACACTACACCATCTACCACAACTGCCCTGGGACAGCTCTGCCTGTGGAGAGCTATTACACCTCTGCTGCATCTCACCATCTGTCCTAGAGGATCTGCACTGCAGTGCTGGTCCCTTCTGACCAGATACCACAGGTGGCGTTAGAAACTTATCTACACATAAACTTTATTCAGCATCAATCCTCTTATTTAACGTGGACACTCAGGGCCACGGACCGGGCTACTGCCACCGCGACACATCCCCTTTAAGACACCGGCCCGGTACTGAGTAAAACCCCACTTGCCCTGGGGGTGATCCATCAACTTTCTTGAAAACTTTTCTAAAATAACTTCTGTGGCATCACATGCCCCTGCAATCATCTCCCACTTACAATGTTTATGCTACCGGAATTCTGACAATATTCATGTTGCAAATTAAATCAACATCAAAGGTGCAATGGAGTGCTGAAATAAGGATATCACACAAAGTGTAAGGCTGAGTTCAGACTAGGCGTTTTTTCAGCTTTTCTATGCAAATTTTCAGCTGCGTTTTACAGATGTTCACAATCAGTCTTTGTGCTGAGTTTTTGGAGCAGAAACTCTCCAAAAATCCTCCTCAAAAACTCAAAACATAGAATTTCCACTCCAAAATTCAGTTTATTTTGAAAAACACTTCCTGGAAGAAAAAAAAAAAAAAAAAAGGAAAGTGCCTGCCCCTTCTGTGAAGCTGCTCCTGATGGAATCCCCTCCAAACTAGGCACTTTCCAATCAGAAAGCTGCCAGGAAAAAACGCTTCTAAGACACATCAAAAATTCTTCAGGAAATGGAAAACTGGTTCAAAAATTTTCCAAAAGCAAAAAGCGTTTCCTGAAATAGTTTCCACTGGAACATTTGTTGGTCTCAATATCACTGTGTGCACACGGTCTAACTACCATGGCCGTAGCGCAAGTGGTTATAGGTAGAGTTGAGCGAAACAGGTCGGTCAGATTCAAAAGTCGCCGACTTTCGCCAAAGTCGGGTTTCATGAAACGAAACACGACCACAGTGTGAAGTCGGCCATGCGGTCGGCGACCCAAGCGCCAAAGTTGGGTTTCGCCGAATGCTTGCACGTGACTTTTTTCAGCCAATGAGAGAAGCGGAGTGTAGCATAGCTGGAGAGGGAGGGAGAGGGAGAGGGAGAAGAGAGAGAGAAGAGAGAGAGATTTCACCGCCTCTAGGGTTAAAATTCATGCCAGGTGTGTTTACAGTCCTCCACTCACTGCCGACTTTTCTCCCCATTGACTTGCATTGGGTTTCATGTTTCACGACTTTTCACGACTTTTCCCTATAGTCGGCCAATTTCGTTCGACTCGACTTTTGAGAAAGTCGGGTTTCATGAAACCCGACTCGACCCTAAAAAAGGCAAAGTCGCTCATCTCTAGTTTATAGGACTCTACCTCTATGACCTTAGACCCCTCTATAGGAGCCTTATAACAGCGATGGGAGCTCATAGAAGTAAACTGTAAATCATTGATTATTGCACAGTGGAAGACGTCCATCACCTTTATCCTGCGCGTTTATTAATCTTCTTTGTGGGGGTGCATTTTCTACCTATAGGGGAAGCCTGGAAAACCCATGGAATCTCACAACTGATTTTCCTAAGTGTGGAATGTTTTTGCACAGAACCCCACACACACTCACACTCACACTCACACTCACAAATGCTGAGCTAAATCTGCATTAAAAATGCAAAAAAAAGGAAAGGGGAGAAATGCATTAAAAAAGGTACAAAATTGCACCAAACAGAATAATATTGCACAGGAGCGGACATACCCCCCCCCCCAAATCTTTAAAATTGTTCTCTGGGATTTTAACCCTTAGGATATGCCATGTATTTTTTACCCCTTATACAATATTGGTGGTGCCCCCTTTATAATCATTTGTGCATTCAATTTAATGTGGCTGAACTGCAGTACCATTGACAGCCACAATCATATGTGTGGCGCCGTGCCATGAATGGGTCACAATGCTCAGACCTCCCTCCATCAAACACTGATGGATCGCACTAAGGGTCATTATCCGACACCCATATATGTGCAAGTGGCAGATTTTACATGGAGGCATGTTTTACGGCATGCCATAAAGCAAAGTGTAATAGCAACGTAAAGATTTTCATATTTCACTTCTCTAGTGACAGATGCATCAGAAATATCTCTGGGGACCGATTCTCTTATGGCATCAGCAGATTTTATTTGTGAACCTCATCGCCCCCTGGAGGATATGTGTATAATTGCAGTGTTTGCAAAAAAAAAATATTACAATTACCACAAAGGCAAAACAAGCAGAAAATAAACAGTAATGACAAAACTTGCTATGTCTGACATGTCTGCACAGAAAACATCATTACATGTAGAAATAAATTCCACCTTGCATTTTACACTCACCTTCATCTTTATGCGATTTTGCATTAAAACTCTGTAAAAAATGCATAAAAGTCTGAAGCAAGCAAAATCATTAAGGGGTGTCCACCAAAAAAGTCACTGCAGTTTTTTTTTTTACTATAGAGCTGTAAGACCCCATATGAAATTAGAGGCATAGGAAGAGGGGCCTCAATATAGCTCTGTATGCTGAGGATGCACAGGGCCATTATATAATGTGCATGTGGCCACTGAGGCAAATGGTCAGAAAACTCCAATTAATGATTCTAGCCCTTTAAATTGCTCAGTCCTGTGCATCCAATATATCTATAGAGCTGCATCTAAAGTGACTTCACACCTAATAGGCCCTGTAAATATTAGGTCCAGAGACAATAATAATGAATAGCACCTTTGGGACCTAGTTGGAACAGGAACGCTGTTGTGCCAGGATGGCGACAGGAGGAACAGAACTGTAACCATGGAACAGATGCAGCAGAGTTGTAATCCTCAAGGGAACAAGATAGCAATGTAGAATTGGACTCTCAAAGGCTGAGCAGACACAGCGGTGATGCGTAGTAGTCTCAGTGGTATAGTAGAGCTAGATTTGCAGCAGAGTCCACCATTGCAGTAATGACACAGTGGTATAACAGAGTTTTACCCAGCATTTTATTTGAGCTGTGTTTGCAGCAGAGTCCACAGATGCAGAGGAAAAGCAGCTGTGAGTTGACTTAGTAATATAGTTGAACTGGGCTTGCAGAAGCATGCACAAATCAATGCATAGCTGGCACAGCAATGTAGTTGAGCTAGGTTTGCAATAGGGTTCACCGATGCAAAGCAAACACAGCTGTAAAAGCACTGAAGAAGCGAATGCCAACAACCTGAATACTCAGGCAATATGCTACCACCTGAGCTTGCCTATAATAAGGTCTATCTGGATGAAATCGTAAATGCATGTTTAGTTTCTGTATATCAAAAGAGGAACAAGCAAAGGAAGTCAGTGGAGCCAGGACAGGTAACAACAGCAATCCTAATTTCTCCAGCCAACGTTACCGGGCCTGGCCACATCCTTCGAAGCCTCTGCGGAGTGTCCCTAACAAGCCTGCAAACTGTACAACCATCAAGACTATCACCCGTGCTGAGGAACCTCCAAGAATTTCACCGGAGGAATACATTTCGATTGTATTTCTTGCGTTACCCTCAGAGCCATCGACTTTTCTTCTCGGTCACATTACGCTCTCCAGTTTTCATCGCCTTTTTCTAGCCCGCATCACTCTGCCCCACTCTGGCACCATCTGCCCCTGCTATCAGGCATTGCCAATCTAACTCCATGGGTGGCGCTGACAGAAAGGAAGGTGCCCATGATATCATCGCTGGGCAGAACACTCTCCATCCAACTTAGTCTTAGTCTGCCAGGGATTTCAGCTCTACCCAATCCAGCTGAGACCCACTATGAATCTCCTCCTGCCTGGCAATGTGATCACCACCCAGCCATTAAAGGGGTTGTCCACTTTCAGGAAATTGGGCCACAAACTGCATAAAACACCTACAATATCAAGCTTAGCAAATACTCACCCTCCGTGGGTCCAGGGCCGGCCCCTCGCTGCTGCCCCACTAATGTTTTGGCTGAAGCTAGCCATTCTCTGTTCTTATTACTCATCAGGTTCGGCACAGTCATTGAGCTCAGTGTCCACCAGTTATTTCACGGACTGCCTCAGGGCCAGATCTCAGGATGGGGTTCATATGGGTGAACCGGGAACCTGCTAAGCAGAATGACTTGTGCTAAGGGTACCGTCGCACTTAGCGATGCACCAGCGATCCCGACAATGATACGACCCAGTCAGGATCGCTGGTGCATCGCTAGGTGGTCGCTAGTGAGCTGCCACACAGGCAGATCTCACCAGCGACATCGCAGGGGTCGGCGGTCGCTACTTAACTGTCAGACGCAGCGGGGAAGACGTCCTCCCGCCCGCGTCCATGCGTCGCTCGTCGGCGCCAGCAGGAAGCGGATGACGAGCAACGGCCCAGGACGTTCTCGCGCGATCAGCGATAACCAGCGGGGAGGCCGGTCGGAGGCAAGTATCACATGTAGCGATATCACTGCTGCGTCACAAAATTGGTGACGCTTAAGCGATATCGCTAGCGATCTCGCTTAGTGTGATGGGCCCTTAAGTCCTGTGTGACAGTCTCCTGGACATCGTACAGACCAAAAACGAGTTTCCAGCTTCCGAAAACCTTGTCCGCCAGTTGTGGTTTGTTATTAAAAAAAAAAAAGAAACCTGGGCCTTATTCACCCTTGCCAGGTCCATCAATGAGTCTCCATCACTGCTCTCAGCGTCTGTAGCGCTGACGCCACGCCAATGGCTCTGCCGCTCAGAGCTGCTGAGCTCACTGATTGTCTGCAGCGCTGTAGACAAGAGCAGACACTGGAGCAGTGGCAGAGACCCAACGATGGGGAATAAGGAAGGGATTGAATTTTTTTTTTTTTTTTAAACACACTGCACTCAGGAGACCTAGTTTTTTTTTAAAACTGGAAAACATCTTTAACTCCTAAATTGCTGCAATATTTGCAAAACCCAGCGCTACTCATAGGAAAGCACAGAATACCCTGCTGGGAGTTAGCAGATAAAACATAGACAAGTGCACTGCACATAATTCTATGTGAAGACTGAAAGCACATTAATCTCACTGCTCAGCAACTAGTTCTGGCAGCGCCAAAGCCGGGAAATAGAATACACAGTGTAAAATCATAGGGGCAACTTTCACAACATAAGTGGCACGCGGGTGACGTTTGCCGCTCTATTACAAGGTGTTGAAATTGCTCCCTTTTCTCTTGACTTTTCTTTTGCTCACTGACTCTGCATTACCTGCTGCCCAACATGTCAGGTATCCAGAGATATGGAAGAGGAGAGAGCAGAGAACAGGCCTACGAGACTACAGGGGGGCAGCAGAAGGGACTTTCAGTATTTGGTCAGTATTTTACATCTGAACCTGTGAACATGGCCTAAGGGATATGGTCACGTGAATGCAAATCAGGAGAGGGTTTTTTTTATTCTTTTTTTCAATTTTTTATTTTTTTATGAGCAAACCCTTTAAGTAAAAACATTTCCCCTGCATTTATCTTCTCCACCACTAGATGGCAGCTCTGTCTTACGTTTTGCTGACTTTGCCTCTGTTGCTCCTAGACTCCATAGATTCATGTGATATTGGTGCCCGACTGTTCATATAAATAAATAAACCAAAATGTGACTCTGTTGTCTTTGCTTTTCATTGAAGAAACAGCAACGCGACCGAGATCAGCAGCAATGACCCTGCGGCTCCACCCTGAGCGGAGCAGCCTCAGAGCAGGCGGCTCATTCTGCGCCCGTCACCCCGTGGTGGAGAATAGACATTAAATGCATCTTATATCGACTTTTCCCATCTTAAACATTTTCAGAAAACCTGTTGTTATCTGGATGTACAGTACGATCACCCGTCAGCACCGATCACCAAACACTGGCGGACACAGAAAGAAGAGGCTCCTGTGGAAGAACAATATCTCATCACAATTCCACCTGCTTTGGAGCTGGTAGTAGTGGCCCCCTGACCTCTTGGGCCCCAGGTTGCACCAATGATATGTTCGCCCCATGTTCTCCTCTATATTCTTGAGAACGGAACTTCACTAATCGGATCAGTTTCTATGAAGAGGTAAGTGCCGGACTGGACCAAGGAAACGCAGTGGACGTGGTGTACATGGACTTTTCAAAAGCTTTTGATACGGTGCCACACAAAAGGTTGACACATAAAATGAGAACAATGGGGATAGGGGAAAATATCTGTAAGTGGGTTAAGAGCTGGCTCAGGGATAATAAAAATAATAATCTTTATTTATATAGCGCCAACATATTCCGCAGCGCTTTACAGTTTAACAGTTTCAAAACACAAGTCATAAGTAACAACATTAACAATACAGTAATTAAAGCAAAATAAGACGAAATAAGCCGCCCCTGCTCCTGAGAGCTTACAATCTACAATGAGGTGAGGGAGATACAGAGTACAGGTGTGTATTTACAATGGTGTATTTACAATGAAGGTCCAGCCGTCTTGAGGGAGTGAAGGATGGATGGAGATAGTGAATGGGCCACACACGCACACTTACACATAGAATGACTGTGATTATTGAACGTGATAGGCGGCTCTGAACAAATGTGTTTTGAGGGAGCGCCTGAAACTATGCAAATTGTGGATAGTCCTAATTTCTTGGTGTAGAGCATTCCAGAGGATAGGGGCAGCGCGGGAGAAGTCATAGAGTCGGGAGAGGGAGGTACGGATTAGTGCAGAGGTTAGTCGAAAGTCGTTTGCAGAGCGCAGTGGTCGGTTAGGCCGATAGACAGAAATGGAGGAGATGTAGGGGGGTGCCGCACTGTGGAGAGCTTTGTGGGTGAGAACAAGTACTTTGAATTGGATCCTATAATGAATGGGCAGCCAGTGTAAGGACAGGCAAAGAACGGACGTGTCCAAGTACTGATTAGTCAGATAGATGACCCTGGCTGCTGCATTAAGTATGGACTGGAGAGGGGAAAGTCGAGTAACGGGGAGGCCAATTAATAGAGCGTTGCAGTAATCCAGGCGGGAGTGGATCAATGCTACAGTGAGGGTTTTTTTAGTTTCCATGGAGAGAAAAGGGCGGATTCTAGAGATGTTCTTTAGGTGTAAGCGGCACGAGCGGGCAAGAGATTGTATATGGGAGGTGAAGGAGAGATTGGTGTCAAACATAACACCCAGACAGCGCGCCTGCTGCCAGGGTGTTATTGTGGTACCACCTACGGAGAGGGAAATGTCAGATTTAGGGAGGTTAGCAGACGGAGGGAGCAGAAGAAGTTCAGTTTTGGAGAGGTTGAGTTTCGGATAGAGAGCGGACATGATGTTGGAGACTGCGGACAGACAGTCACTGGCATTCTGTAGTACAGCGGGGATAAGGTCGGGGGATGACGTGTATAGTTGTGTGTCATCATCATAAAGATGGTACTGAAAGCCAAATCTGCTGAAGGTCTGACCAATTGGTGCCATGTAGAGAGAGAAGAGAAGGGGGCCCAGGACTGAGCCCTCAGGTACCCCGACAGCGAGAGGAAGAGGAGATGACGTGGAGCCAGAGAACAAAACACTGAAGGAGTGGTCAGAAAGATAGGAAGAGAACCAGGATAGGAAACAAAGGGTGGTTATTAATGGAGCACACTCGGACTGGGTCACGGTTAGCAGTGGGGTACCACAGGGGTCAGTATTGGGCCTGCTTTTTTTAACATATTTATTAATGACCTTGTAGGGGGCATTGCGAGTAGAATTTCATTATTTGCGGATGACACTAAACTCTGCAGGGTAATCAATACAG